>NC_089598.1:105065223-105420014 GCF_019320115.1 Miscanthus floridulus
CTGCCGATAAGCAGGGAGTATGCCGATGAAGGAAGACCTTGAAGACTACTGCCGAGAAGCAGGGAGGATGCCGATGAAGGAAGACTTGAAGCCTGCTGCCGATGAATAGGGAGTATGCCGATGGGAAGGAGGACAGTGAGATTTCCATCGTAATTAAGGCGGACAGGGAAATAGATAGGAGTTGGTTTCCTTTTCTGTATTTGTTAGGTTATGATTCGTGTAAGAGTCACGTGTTTCCTTAGATACGGGATTGGTGTCCTAGTTGTGTTTGGTTGTGTCTCTTTAGATCAGGGTATAAATATGGAGTAAAGGGCAATGTAATAGATAACATCAATCAATATCAAAACCAACTTTTACTCCTATTTACATCTACTTTTCGGCGACTTCGTCAATTTGCATATTTTTCTTTTTACGAGTTCTCATTGATTCGGCGAGCTGCATCGCTTCAGTGCGATCTTCGGCTGATTCTCGAGTTCCGCGTGAGCACCTCTTGGCCGTGACTTCCGGGCGTATCGCTGTTGTCAGGACCAAAGTGTTCGTTTCTTCATCCTTGTCGATTAGCAGGTCAAATCGACTGGCACGCTTTGGATATCGATTCGGGTATTAGCCCTTTGTGTTTGCAGATCACTTTTGCATCAACACATCTTTTGGCACGCCCGGTGGGACACTTCAACCAATATGTTCAACTCCGAGATCGATCCAGGGAACATTATCGCAGTATCAGAAGAAGATCTCAAGGAAGAACAGAGGCAGGCTATGGAAAAGGCTGTAGAAGAATACAAGCAGCTTTGTCTGAGATCGTTTAGCTTGAACAAGAGTGGACAAGTCATCCAGAAGCAAGATTTGCCGTTGCCTCGGCAGGTTACCTTTGACTCCAATCCTGGTAAACTTCAAGAGATGGTTAATTCTGCAGTAAATCATGCTTTGATTAATCATTCCAATGTGCTGTCCAATACTGTTCATAATGCTGTGGTTCGAACTCTCAAAGAAGGACAAGCGGCACCACATTACGTTGGGCCTGCCTATCATCAACCAGAGCCGGCATCTGTCAAAACTCCATCGGCTCCTTCGGCCGTTGTGGGTACAGAAGTTACTTCCCCTCCAGTATTGGCAAGTTCACCTAATATACAATCTACACCGATACAATCAGATCAGGTGTTACCAGGAGGGCGAGTTCAACTTAATACAGATCTATCGGCATCAGCTATGTCAGGTCCTGTGTCTCAGAATAACCAGATTCCTACTAATTGGTGGGGATATGGCATGCCTCCAGAGTCATCTGCTTTCAATCCTAGATTACCTCAAGTATTTGATGCAGCAGCAAGAGCGCCTATATCATCGGCCGTTTCGCCGATGGCTCAAGTGCCTCAATATGCCGCAACTACTTCTGTACAACCAACTCCAGGAGGTTTCCAGATGCCTATGATTCAAACATTCAATTCAAGTCCATCGGCGAGCGTACTGCCGATGCAGCAGAAAGCCCCTGCTATGAGTCAAACTGGGGTTCAGTTCATGCCTCAAACCAGTTATAATTATCCAACAATATCAGCAAATTACCAGCCATCGGTAAGTTTTGTGCCGATGAGTTCTAATAATGATTGGTCAGGACAGTTACCTGTTCAACATACAGTTCAGCGAAATCAGCAGGTTGCAGGGATTCAACAAGGTCATATGCAAGCTGGTTTCCAGAATCAAGCATCGGCAGCCCAGCCGATGAATCCTTTCCAACAGGTTAATGGACCACAAGTAGCGGCAAATATGCCGATTGCTGGAGATCGTGGGCCACAAAGATATGTGGAAGGATGTCAGCAGGCACCTCCTGTAGAAATTCAACCAGTTCGTCAGCAGGAGGCTGATGCTTTTTGGGCCGATAAGATAGCAGAGATTATGAAGGATCAGTTTGGGATAAAGCCCAAGGTCAATACTTATTCTTATCGGACCCCATACCCTCCTGCATACGATTTAATTCCTCTCCCAAATCGGTACAAGGTACCGGATTTCACTAAATTCTCTGGGCAAGATGATACATCGACAATGGAACATGTCAATCGCTTCATTATTCAATGTGGAGAGGCAGCTAACAGAGATGAATTAAGAGTTCGATTATTTTCATCATCTTTGTCTGGATCAGCATTTACATGGTTCATTTCATTGCCACCAAATTCTATTATTACTTGGGTTGATCTAGAAAAACAATTCCACAAGTATTTCTTTGCTGGAATCCATGAAAAGAAGCTTACCGATTTAGTAAAATTGAGACAGCGTAATGATGAATCGGTAGAGAGCTTTGTACAAAGGCTACGAGATGTAAAAAATAAGTGCTACAGCCTGGTGCTGGATGATCGGCAGCTTGCCGATTTGGCTTTCCAGGGGTTATTGCCACATCTTAAGGACAGATATGCTTCTCAGGAATTTGAAAGCCTCAGTCATCTTGTGCAAAGGATTTCTGATCAAGATACTAGGGTTTTTGAACCTAAAAAGAACTGGAGTAAAAAGGTATCATTTGTTGAAGATGTAGGAGATTCTGACTCTGATGAAGAACCAGTTATCGGCTTAGCTGAGTGGGTTAAGAATAAAAAGCCGATATCATGTCCCTTTGGTCAAAAAGAGCCAGAAAAGTTTACCTTTGATATCACCAAGGCCGATAAAATATTTGATCTTCTGCTTCAAGAGGGCCAAATTAAGCTGTCACCTAATCACGTGATCCCATCGGCAGAAGAGTTGAAGAAGATTTTGTACTGCAAGTGGCACAATGCAACTTCACACAGTACAAATGAGTGCAAGGTATTCAGGCAACAGTTACAGTCGGCTATTGAATCTGGGAGAATTAAGTTTGGTACTTCCAAGACCCAGAAGCCGATGAAAATTGATCAACACCCTTTTCCAGCAAATATGTTGGATGCCAAAGGAAAGACCAAGGTATTGACATCAGAGGCTGCTGAGAAAAACGCGTCAGTAGACCCCCAACATCGGATAACTACCGATGATGCAAAGAGTAAGGGTTTGCTAGGGGAAAGCAGTAGTTCCAAAAAACCTCCTCGACCTGGCATTGTGATTACTCATCGAAGGCAGCAGGAGGGTTGGCGTCAACGTAATGACCGATATCGGCAACAGCAAGAAATGAGACGTCAGGAAGAGTGGAATCGACATAAAGATCATTGGAGATGTCCGTTCTTCATCCATTGCTGGGAAGAAGGTATTAAATTGCCAACTGTTGAAAATTGCCCTGAGTGTAATGGTTATTACGGAGTCAATCGTTCAGAAAGGAGGTTTCAACGTGGTAATCAGGGATTGTCTATCAACGAGCCGATCAGAGGCAGGGCATCAGTGCATGATCGGCTGGGGGGCAGACTTAGTGTACATGAGAGGCTTGGTAAACGCGCTGGATATTTTCCAAGAAATCAAGAGGAGCTTGAGGAGATGGCAAACGCAAGAGTTCCCGATGAGGAGATATTCTACAGGGACCCTAATATACGTCGCGTAGAACTAACTAGGACTTGTTATCAGCCGGTTTGGAAAACCAAGTTTCCTCGATGGTGCCCAGAGGGTCTGACAAAGACGCAGAGGAGGAGGATGCAACGTGAGCGTCAGGAGGATTTATACCAGGAGGAAAATTCCTCCAATGAAAGGCCTGGTCATCAGCAGTGGCAGGTAAAACACAAAAATAAGGGTCCATCGGCAGATGTTAATATGGTATTCATGTTGCCGATGGAGTTTCTGGCACTATCTGATAATGAGGAAGAAGTTGTTTTCTCTGATCAAGTAGCTCAGCTAACGCTAGATCCAATGATGGCTGTTTTTGAGAAACCTACCGATGACGAGAGACAGCATCTTAAGGCTTTATTTGTGAAGGGCAGAGTTGATGGGCAGCCTGTGTCTAAGGTACTTATTGATGGAGGGGCTGCGATTAATATTATGCCTTACGTGATGTATCGGAAACTTGGTAAGGGAGAGCAAGACTTGACCAAAACCGATATGATGTTGAAAGATTTTGAAGGCAATGTGTCACCGGCTAAAGGGGCAGTATGCGTTGAATTGACCATCGGCAGCAAAACCTTGCCAACGACGTTCTTTGTTATCAACGGCAAGGGTGCATATAATCTGCTTCTAGGGAGGGATTGGATTCATGCTAATTGTTGTGTTCCTTCTACAATGCATCAATGCCTCGTACAATGGATTGGGGATAAGATTGAAGTCGTCCCTGGTGATTCTTCTTATATCATCGCATCGGCAGAATCAGATACTTATGAGCGAACTAAATGCATATCAGGAGAAGCTTGGGAAAAAGAGTTCCTTAGAGTTGCTGATTATGAAATTCCACCGATCCAAGCAGTCGGTTCTGAAGAGGAGTTTTAATGGATAGGTTTGCCGATGATGGAAAATTAGGTCAAGGGTTCACATCGGCAGATGATTTAGTAGAAGTAGATATCGGTGATGGTGATAGGTCGAGGCCTACTTTTATTAGTGCTAAGTTAGATTCTAAGTGTAAGCAGCGAATAACAGATTTGTTAAAAGAATATAAAGATTGTTTTGCTTGGGATTATACTGAGATGCCTGGGTTAGACCGATCGATAGTTGAACATCGGTTACCTATCAAATCTGGATTTCGGCCACATCAGCAGCCAGCGCGCCGATGCAACCCTAATGTACTTCCTGACATTAAGGCCGAAATAACTAAATTAATTGAAGCAAAGTTTATTCGGCAATGTCGATACGCAGAGTGGATCTCTAATGTGGTTCCTGTTTATAAGAAAAATGGAAAACTTCGTGTTTGTATTGATTTCAGGAATCTCAACAAAGCCACACCGATGGATGGCTATCCAATGCCGATTGCTGATTTGTTGATTGATGCTGCGGCTGGACATCAAATTATCAGCTTCATGGATGGTAATGCAGGTTACAATCAAATATTCATGGCTGAGGAAGATATTCCCAAGACTGCTTTTAGATGTCCAGGACATGTGGGGTTGTTCGAGTGGATAGTCATGACGTTTGGTTTGAAAAATGCCGGTGCTACTTATCAACGGGCTATGAACTTTATTTTTCATGAGTACATCGGCACATTAGTGGAGATCTACATTGATGATGTAGTGATTAAGTCTGGAGATATCACAGCACATTTAGCCGATCTGCGAAAGATATTGGAGTGCACAAGGAAGCATGGATTGAAGATGAATCCTAATAAATGTGCATTCGGTGTATCGGCAGGACAATTCTTGGGTTTTATGGTGCATCAGCGGGGCATTGAAATCAGTAGGAAGTCTATTGATGCAATTAACAAGGTAATTGCTCCTGCCAATAAGACTGAATTACAATCTTTGGTCGGTAAGATTAATTTCATTAGAAGATTCATATCTAATCTGTCGGGTAAGATCAAGGCGTTCAGCCCACTACTTAGATTGAAAGCTGATCAGGAATTTGTATGGGGAGTTGAACAGCAATTAGCCCTTGATGAAATTAAGAAATATTTATCAAATCCTCCAGTGCTAGTTCCACCTCAACATGGGAAGCCTTTCAGGTTATATTTGTCAGCTGATGATGCAGTTATCGGTTCAGCTCTTATTCAAGAATTTGAAGGGAAAGAACGTGTTATTTATTATTTGAGCAGAAGATTAGTGGATGCTGAGACGAGGTATTCGGCTATCGAGAAATTGTGTCTGTGCTTATACTTTTCTTGTATTCAAATTAAGGCATTATTTGTTATCTGCCGAATGTACGGTCATATGCAAAGACGATGTGGTCAAGTATATGCTGTCGATGCCGATATTAAGTGGTAGAATCGGCAAGTGGATTTTAGCATTATCAGAATTTGAACTACGCTACAAATCAGCTAAGGCAGTTAAAGGGCAAGTGATGGCTGATTTCGTCACTCAGCATTGTAACACGGTGGATTCTCTGGGGATTGCTCCCTGGACACTTTTCTTCGATGGGTCCACATGTGGTGAAGGGAGCAGGTATCGGCATTGTGTTAATTTCACCTCAAGGAAAGAAGTATGAGTTTTCATTGCCGATTGTTGCTACAGCGACAAATAATCAAGCTGAATACCAAGCCTTGATAAAGGGGTTAGAATTGCTGAAGGAGATACATGCCGATGTTGTTGAAATCTTTGGTGACTCTATGCTAGTTATAAATCAATTGGCTGGAACTTATGAATGCCGAAGTGAGGCCTTGATTTCGTATTATGAAAGGTGTTTGCAATTATTGAAAGGATTTAGAGATTTTCGTCTTGAGCATATCTCTCGATTGCATAATGAGGAAGCTAATCGACTAGCTCAGCATGCTTCAGGGTATCAGACCTATTCAGGAAGTGCTAACATCGGCAGTTGATACCGATGACTGGAGGAAAGAGATTGTCGATTATTTAAAGGATCCAGGTAGAAAGGTTAAGAGACGTATAAGGTTCCAAGCTACCAAATATGTGCTCCTCGATGATGAATTATATTATCGAACTATAGATGGAGTTTTACTCAGATGTGTTAGCAATGATGAATCGAAAAGCTTGATGGGTGAAATTCATGAAGGAGTATGTGGGGCACATCAATCGGCTTTCAAGATGAAATGGATGATCAGAAGGAATGGGTACTATTGGCCGACTATTCTTGAAGATTGTTTTAAATATTTTAAGGGATGCCAGGGGTGTCAAAAGTTTGGTAATATTCAAAGAGCGCCTGCATCGGCTATGAATCCTATAATCAAACCATGGCCGTTCCGGGGATGGGCTATTGATCTCATTGGTCAGATTTATCCGCCATCGAGTAAAGGACATAAATTTATTCTGGTTGCTACCGATTATTTCACAAAGTGGGTTGAGGCAATTCCTCTAAAAAAGGTTACATCGGTCAATATGATTGATTTTGTGAAAGAGCATATTGTTTACCGATTTGGTATTCCTCAGACTATCACTACCGATCAGGGTACTATGTTTACATCGGGAGAATTTGATGAGTTTGCTGTAGGTATGGGAATTAAAATTTTAAATTCTTCTCCATATTATGCTCAAGCTAATGGTCAAGCTGAGGCTTCTAACAAAGGGATCATCAAACTTATTAAGCGCAAAATTGAAGAAAATCCTAGGAGGTGGCATACAGTATTAAATGAAGCCTTGTGGTCATATCGGATGTCATGCCATGGTGCAACCAAAGTAACGCCTTATCAGTTAGTATATGGACACGATGCAGTGTTGCCTTGGGAAATTAAGGTTGGCTCTAGACGAATACGTTCTCAAAATCAGCTGACAGCCGATGAGTATAATACTCTTATGAAAGATGAGTTGGAAGATGTGGCAGGTCATCGGTTAAGGGCTTTAGTTAGTATTGAAGAAAATAAGAAAAGAGTAGCTAGATGGTATGACAAGAAGGTGAAAGTAAAAGAGTTTGCCGATGGAGATCTGGTCTGGAAATTGATTTTACCGATTGGGACTAAAAGTTCAAAGTTTGGAAAGTGGTCTCCTAATTGGGAAGGTCCATATCGGATAAATCAGTCTATTCCTGGTAATGCATATATTTTAGAAACCCTCGAAGGGGTTGTGTTTCCCAGAGCGTTAAATGGAAAATATTTAAAGAAATATTACCCTAGTATCTGGACAGATGCATAAAAGTATAAGTGCCGATAACAGTACTATCGGCTAGAATTATGCAAGGGTATCAATGTCTCATAAAGTGCCGATACAATAAATAAGATTACACGTTCAGCAAGGATTGGATAGCTAATATCGCACGCAGGCGAATCTGGTCAGCTTCTTCCATTTCTTTGATATCGTCATCGGCAGCACCTTCCACAGGCTTGAGTTTCTTCTTCATGGCTAAAGCTTTGCGAGCTTGGATATCTCTTTCTTGCTGAAGGGCTTTGACGGCATTGGGTAGCTGGCTTTCTTCTTGTTGAGCATGAGTTAAGGCTGCATCGATTTCTTTCAATTCGGCCAATAGAGCTGCCTTCCTTGCCGATAGATCCAAGATTTTCTGCTTAAGTGCAGCACCCGAAGTCTGCAAGTTGACGATGCCCTTGTGCTTCTCATCAGCGATTTGTTTCAGTTGTAGCATCTCTCTTTAAGTTGAGCTTGAGCTGCTCTATCGGCAATGCGCTGAGCAGCCCGTTGATATTGCAGTTGACGGCTTTCTAAGTGAGCTGCTGGGAAGAGTATTTCTTCAACATCGGCAGGGACCTGGCCACGAATTGTTTTGAAAATTGCCTTTGCGGGGTCCGAGTCATCTACCAGTTGGGCGGTACCTTTGCTGTAGCAAGTTCAGGAGGGTTTCCAACTTGGATTTAGTCTCTGCCGATATTGTTCCCAGTGCAAGGGAAGAACTTGTTTCCTCTCCATCGTCGTCAGAAATGTCAATGGCAAAGGAAAATAGGCTGTTCGGGGAATCTTGTTCCTGAAAGAAAGACAAGGAGATCAATCAGGGGTAAGTATGAGTATTGTAAAATCAGATAGGTTGATCGGTTTACCTGTTTCAAGGCAATTTCCTGTGCTTGACTGGAGGAAGCAACCTGGAGTATGTCGTGTGGATCGGCTGAGCTTGCCGATGGGATATCTTCTGTGACTTCATCGGTGGTGGGCTCTTGAGGTATGATGACCGATGACATTGGGGCAGATGCAGGGATCGGCATAGACCTTTGTCGTTTTGGCTGTGCTTCAGTATCTGTTGAAGCTTTGCGCTTTGCTTGGACATCGGCAATGATTGGCTGGGGGGCATCAACACTTGTTGGTTGTGAAGCTTGGGCATCTGGTACGTTTGCCGATGTGCCCAGTTGTTGCTGCAAAACAAGTGTGAGATATGATATTTAACAGATAAAATGTAAAGTCAAGAAGCTACCTCTGAAGGAGTGGTGCTTGATATCGGCGGAATTGCCGATGACGATCCCGTAGCAGCTCTTACCCCCTAATGATTAAGGTTAATGTAGTTTGTGATCGGCATAAGTGAAAATAAAATAAAATAAACAAGGTTGTTACCTTAAAGGCTTTGACCAAGGTTGTAGCAGCGGCCGATGGGGTAGCCCTGGATGTAGCCAATTTGGACTTAGAAGTGATGGTCTTAGTACGAATCTTCTGGTGGGTCAAAGCGGCTAAGGTGGGAGCGTTGTAGCCGATCGGCGATGTTGGGGAAATAGGCCGGAGGTTGAAGGGTTTCCCACTTTTGCTCACCGATGGTGCTGGGTTGTTAACCTGTTACAAGGGAATCAGTTACTAATAAATGAAAAGAAAAGCAGAAGGGAGTTCAAGGAAACTTACCGCGTCGTCAGGGATGGCATATTCAGAATCGATCATGTGCCGATATGTGTGAGCAGAAGTCGCGAACAGTTGCTCTTTCCACTCTCGCCACCATTGCTTGTATGACTCGGTGATGAAAGATATTGGTGTCCAGGTGGATATATCAACATCTGTGGTATCGGCATCAGGAGAAAGTTGTACTACCTTGTTCCAGTCTGTTCCGCAGGTGATTGTTTCCCTGGGTTTGATCACATCGGCAAAGCAGAGTTTGATTGGCAGTTGCCCAAAAGCCAATTGGCGGGATACTGCCGATGGGTTGTAAAATTCATATGTAATGTTGGTGTTTTTCCCGCTGCCGAATGTGTTTACTGGAATTGCCCTGGGAGTGATGATAGCCATCATGAGCTCATTATCTTGATTCAGAGTGTCATCGGCAAAGTTGAAAAGAAGGGGGAATCTGTTTTCTTCGTCGATGTAAGGCACCCAGGCCCTATGATCACGAGAAAGGCCATTATAGAAGCTTTGAAAGAATCTGCCGATTTGGTCTTCGTTGGCTTCTGTTCCAGGAAGGACAATTATGGCTTCACCAAAATTGAGGGGTGAGCGTGTTGCCGATTCATCATCCCCGAGCACATAATCTTCAGCAATTTCTCGTGGGAATTGTTGAGCAAAAAAGTCCCATTGCAAACGTTTGTGCATATGGGCATTCAGCCACATGTTGATGAACCACCACGGGCCTCCCAGGTTGCCGATGGGTTCGCCAAGCAGGAGTTTCTGAGACACTTGGTGAAGAAGATGATAAGTAGAGCTCAGAAGGTATCGGCCAAGAGGAAACCTTACGCCATTAGCCAGAAGTTCAGCTGCAGGGAGGAAGGCGTTGGTTGGTCCTACTGATCGACCACAGAAGATAAATTTTTCTAACCACATATTCAGGAATGTGGCATGTTCCCTCTGGCTAGGTGTCCCGGTTTTCTGGTATTCTTGAATATATCCTGTCCAACCGCCGATGTTACGGGTATTCACTCTATATTCAGGCTTTCTACCATAGATGGAGCCTTCATCGGCAGTTGAGATGTCCAAGCCAGTAAGCATGTGGACATCGGCAAGGGTAGGGGTAGCTGGGCCATGTCCAAACATAAAAGTATTGGTCGTATCTGACCAGAAATAAGCAGCTGCAATTATCATTGATTCATTTTTCTGCATATCGGCAATAGAGAGCCTGATACATTGGTCTAACTTTCGCTCTGCCCAGTATACTTGCATCGATCTATTGACCCTCAAATACCAATCTTTCCACCCTTTGGTGGTTTTGGGCCAAGATCGGAATGTGTCTTTCCACAAGTTCAGAGAGAAATTTTGGGCTCTAAAGGGGATTCTGTTAACCTCTGCGTTGATCAGATCGGTTGGATCTGGGTTGCCCATTGGTCCAAGGCATTGGACGTGTGGCTGATCGGTTGGGATAACTAATTTGTTGCGCAGTTCCTAAGGTTATGGAATCCAGAAGACAGAAGAAAAGAAAAATCACCAACTGAATAAATTTGCAAAAAGATCAAAGTAAAAGGTAATGGAAGTGGAGCGAACCGCGGGGACGTCGAAGTTGATGGCCATTGTCTTGAGGAAGGTGGAGATACGAGCCGGGGACTTGAAGTTAGCGCCGGAGAAGGGTTCTGGTTGGTTGAGGTCGCGCGGTTGTTCGTCGGAGTCGCCGCCGGAGAGAGAGAATGCCAAGGATTGGAGGCTGAAGATAGAAAATGAGGGTTCTGGAGAAATCTATTTATAAGCCGGCCAGGATAAGGGTATTTTGGACTTATCTCTATGACGCGCGCATATAGGTCAAGGCGGTGCAGGGGGATATGGTAACTATTCGCGCGATAATCAGGGGATTGTACAGATGAGTTAATAACAAGCAATCATGACTTGGAAGGGATATTGATACATGATATTTTAATTCTTAAAATGGCAGCATTATCATGTTAGGATCTTGCCGATGGGTTATTATTTTGGTATCTCAATCAAGGCAAGAGTGGTTGGCGATTGTGCGATATTTACTGAGGTGCGTGGATCAAGATTAGATTTGATTGGATTTGATAACAAATCAAGTTTTGGCTTGGAGAATGAGTTACGGTAATTGGGCAAAGGCAAGCGTTATCTGGAGTAAATTTCAGGAGCATTAATGGTTTTATACTCCGAAATTGGGGGGCATGTGTTGACACCGTTTTTTGCACATGTCAAAATAATCGGAGTGGACCAATCGGCAAGGGGAAAGTTATTGAATACTTTGATAGCCAATGAAAGCCAGTTTGTAAAAATGGTTGCCGATAGTTGGTGATGATTGATGGAAAGGTTGATTTGGACTCGGGCGTTGCCGATGAGGTTGGAGGAGTTGTTGTCGATGCCGATGAAGGAAGACTTAAAGACTACTGCCGATGAAACAGGGAGTATGCCGATGAAGGAAGACTTGAAGACTACTGCCGATGAAGCAGGGAGTATGCCGATGAAGGAAGACTTGAAGACTACTGCCGATGAAGCAGGGAGTATGCCGATGAAGGAAGACTTGAAGCCTGCTGCCGATGAAATAGGGAGTATGCCGATGGGAAGGAGGACAGTGAGATTTCCATCGTAATTAAGGCGGACAGGGAAATAGATAGGAGTTGGTTTCCTTTTCTGTATTTGTTAGGTTATGATTCGTGTAAGAGTCACGTGTTTCCTTAGATACGGGATTGGTGTCCTAGTTGTGTTTGGTTGTGTCTCTTTAGATCAGGGTATAAATATGGAGTAAAGGGCAATGTAATAGATAACATCAATCAATATCAAAACCAACTTTTACTCCTATTTACATCTACTTTTCGGCGACTTCGTCAATTTGCATATTTTTCTTTTTACGAGTTCTCATTGATTCGGCGAGCTGCATCGCTTCAGTGCGATCTTCGGCGATTCTCGAGTTCCGCGTGAGCACCTCTTGGCCGTGACTTCCGGGCGTATCGCTGTTGTCAGGACCAAAGTGTTCGTTTCTTCATCCTTGTCGATTAGCAGGTCAAATCGACTGGCACGCTTTGGATATCGATTCGGGTATTAGCCCTTTGTGTTTGCAGATCACTTTTGCATCAACACCTAGGAACCCATGGGATCTCAAAAACTATCGATAGAAGGCCGAAGAAACCCTCTGTGAGTACATCTAGTGCTTCTCACGGCAGTGCAACGAGCTACCTAACATCGTTGACGCCAAGGTTATAGGAGGTTTCCTATCTGGGACCACCTGCGAGTCCCTAGTTCACAAGCTAGGACGTAAGGGTCTGCGAACCACCAAGGAGCTCCTCGACATCACCACCAGCCACACCTCAGGTGAGGAGGTGGTCGAAGCGATCTTTGACCGCCTTAAAACCAAGGCAAAGCGGGACGAAGACGCCGGCGAAGATGCCTCCAACCGTCCCGTCAAGAAGAAAAACAAGCAGCAGCGTGAGGGCTCTCTTGTGGCCACCGCCGACTGCAAAGGGGGTCGGCAGCCCTCCGAGGGTACCCTGATCCACTTCGAGAAGCTGCTCGAAGGGCCATGCCCGAACCATTCTTTCCCCGTCGAGCACCTAAACAAGGATTGTGACCTCTTGAAGCGGTTCTTGTCTGAAGGCTCCAACAAGGGGGAGCACAGGAAGGAACCCAGCTAGATGAAGTGCGCAACATCACCCTCCTCCTCTTAGCCAAGTACCAGCAAGCATTGTGCTGGTACCATAGCCGTCGAGTGCGGGGTCGGGCCTTCAACGTCGGGGACCTGGTGCTCTGCCTTGTCCAGAGCAACAAGAACTACCATAAGCTCTCTCCGCCATGGGAGGGACCGTACGTCGTCGTGGAGGTGCTCCGACCAGGCGCCTACAAGCTCAAGGCCATCGACGGTGAAGTTTTCATCAATGCCTACAACATCGAGCAGCTACGTCACTTTTACCCTTAATATACGTACATTTTCTCTTATTAGTTTCGCTATCAACTCCCCAATCTTTAGGTGACGCCCGTCCCCAGCAACGACAAAGGGTTGGGCCTCACTTGGAGGCTAATAAGAGCATATCTATCTGGTAGACAGTCTCTACGTCCGACCCTTTCTCACAATTATGACCCAAAAGTGAAGTTTGCGGAAACAAACGCTGAGTAAAACTGGTCGGACTACGAGAAACCTACACCTCGTGGCTATGGCGTCTTTGCTCACTAGCGTAATCAGAGTTTGTTTCCGCACCGCGGGCTTTTTGGCCTTAGCCATGGAAAGAGTCGGTACGCGTTTAAGAGTCTATCCACCTAGCAAACATTCTCTGTGCTCGACCCCCTTTCACGTTAAGACCTAGGAGCTAGGGTTGTAGGAACAAGCTCTGAGTATAACTGGTCAAACTATGAGAAACCTATGCCCCAGCAGGTACGACGTCTTTGCTCACCAGCGTGATTAGAATTTGCTCACCCACACCCTGAGCTTTATGACCTTAACGACAGAAAGGGTCAGAATGCACTAACATATTTATACAAAAAGGGGAGAGATGCTAAAAAGTTGTTTGGCTATAACAAAATTTAAGAGCCTATCCATTTATTACAAGTTCATCGCCTAGCGTATCTGCTTAACCAAATTCTTACGCAGGATGTTCTCCTTCCCTATCTCCATAGGTAAGTCCTATCCCAGCAGGGCAATACAAGTCATCGGATGGCTTAGCCACTACCGAGGGATGGGTAGGGAGCAGCAGGATGCCCCATGTAGGTTATGCCGGCCCCGTTACGAATGACAGACCTAGATTCTGCTTGAACATATCCAATAAGAGCTCCTTGAACCCGTCACTTGTGCCATCGAGGTAAGTTCTGTGCCAGCGGGCCACCCAAGTTGATTGAACAATTTGGGCCGCTACTGAGAGACGGGTCACCCTTACTTTACGTGCATTAATTTTGCTATCGAGCCTCGACCCTAGCAACGGCAAGGGGTCGGGTCTCACTCGGGGAATAGCAAGAGTGTCTATTTGGTAGACATTCTAGATGCTCGACCCCTTTCTCGTGCTAAAACCTAGAGGTAAGGTGTGCAGAAACAAACTCTGAGTAAAACTGGTTGGACCGCTAGAAACCTATGCCCCAACGGCTATGTCATTTCTGCTCATTGGCGTGATCAGAGTTTTTGTCCCCGTACCCCGAGCTTTAGCCTCTGCCTTCCCTAGAAGGATTTGGAGGGACCCACCAGTGGAATCTCCATCGAGGAGAGGTCAACAGGTCGCCTAGGTCGGTCGGATGGCTCGGGACGCTGCCGAGAGACAGGTACAGAGAAGTGGGATGTCCCCTTGTAGGATACGCCGGCTCTATCACGGATGTTGGACCTAGACCCCACATGGACATATCTAGTAAGAGCTCCCCAAACCCGTCACTCGAGCCATTTGGTAACTTTACCGACCTCCACTTTTCTTTTCCATTGCATGACCATTCATTCATCCAATCTCATGCGTGCATTCATACATTCATTCATTCATCCATACATTCATCCCATACATCCAAGCATTGCATATGCAATTGCTGCATCACAATGCTTCACGCTGCGTTACGAAGTGGTAGTCATCTCATTCGATATGAGCGGCGACCGATCGAGGTTCGAAGGTTGGCCCACGAAAGGCTCAAGGCCGCCTTGCGTCAAACAGAGCCAGGGGAGAAAAACATAGATGAGCCCCAGTGGCCTTGTCCGACCCCACTTAGAAGTGGACAGGGACATCTAAACCTTTCTTGTTCGATCCTAACCTCGAGCCAAGTCCACAGAATCTCCATCGAGGAGAGGCCAACGGGCCACCTGAGTCGCTCTCCAGA
Organism: Miscanthus floridulus; assembly: GCF_019320115.1. Lineage (NCBI taxonomy): Eukaryota > Viridiplantae > Streptophyta > Magnoliopsida > Poales > Poaceae > Miscanthus > Miscanthus floridulus. The sequence continues at coordinate 105,080,244 of NC_089598.1, forward strand.
ATGACACGGGCATCTACCCGGAGGTAGGTTAAGGAGCAGTGGAATGCCACATGAGGGCTATGCCGACCCCATCAGTGAATGATGGACCCGGATTCCACTTGGACATGCCCATTAGCGAGCTCGCCGAGCACGACACTCGAGCCATCGAGGCAAGTGTCATTAGCTCTGCCCCTTCGGTTGCAAAAACTATGGACGAGGTGACATGTGAAACATGGCCGACCCCATCGAACCCCACAGGGCTCGAGGGCTCGAGCCGCCCGACCCAAACTCAGGAATCCACCTGACCGGGGTTCGAAGGCTGGCCTGCCAAGGGCTTGAGGCTGCCTCGCATCGAACAGAGCTAGGGGAGAAAACATAGATGAGCCCCAGCGACCTTTGCCTAACCCGCTCAGAAGCAGATAGGGTCATCTCGACCTTATCTTTTGATCCTTACCTCGAGCCAAGCCCGCAGAATCTCCATCGAGGAGAGGTCAGCGGGCCACCTAAGTCGCTCTCTAGAGCAACACGGGCATATGCCGGGAGGTGAGTTAAAGAGCAGTGGAATGCCACATGAGGGCTATGCCAACCCCATCATGAATGACGGACCTAGAGTCCACTTGAACATCAACAAAAGTGAGCTCACCAAGCACGTCACTCGAGCCATCAAGGCAAGCAACGTTAGCTCAACCCCTCTAGTTGCGGAAACCATAGATAGGGCGACGATCACAAAGATCAGCTAACCCCTCAACTGGACCCCTGCTATGTGCGGGGGCTCGAGGAAAGTTGGACTCACAAGGAGACCGAATGCGCGATCGTAGAATGATGGCTCAGATCCTAGGGACGGGGTACACACGAAAACAAGAGACGCTTTCTCCTACTAGTTTTGCTATCCTCTTCTAGATCTTTAGTGACACCCAACCCCAGCAATAGCAAGGGGTTGGGTCTCACTTGGGGGCTGATAAGGTTACACATACACCCTTTCTAAAATAGTTGCCATGCCTGACACCCTTCCTCATGTTAAACCTAGTAGCAAAGTCTGCGGAAACGAACGACTGAGCAAGGCTGGTCAGACTGTGAGAAACCTATGTCCCATCGGCTATGGCACTCTTGCTTACCAGTGTGATTAGAGTTTCCCTCCTACACCTCGAGCTCTACGGTCTTAACAAACGAAAGGGTTAGAATGCATGAACCCCTTTTCACACATAAAAAGGGAGGAAAAACAAATCCATTCGCACCAAAACTAAAAGAACAGACTTGGTCAAACAAAACAAAATAACAAGTTTGTTTAAATAATACACAAAGGTTGGCACTTGTCCACTGATTATAAGAATGATCGATCGAACCTATTGAACTAACTAACCCCTCTAGGGGAGAACTATGCCTTCGATCATAGTCCGCTAGGTCCTGCGAAAGGGGAGCCACCAGCCGCTTCCATCTCCTCCAGCTCGTGGACTTCATAGCTAGGCGGAAAGCCGTGGCTCATCGTCTCCTAGATCGATGTTGTCCCCATAGTTAGAACGAAGCAATCACGAAGGATTGATTGACCCTAGTATGAAGGGCATTCCTCTCGAGCTAGGCACACCTGCGCTGTGATCTCGATGGCACGGGCCACGAGCGAACTAGGTCCCCTTCGATCGCACCACCTCAAGGTCATCGCAGACCACTCCTGAGGGCGACGCTCAGGATACCGAGCTCGTTGCTCTCTGCCTAAAGATTCCTCCTAGCCTCGGCGAGCTCCATGGCTAGCTCGGTAGAAATGCTTTTGACCTCCAGCTTCTGGGCCGTCGCATTTCCAAGCTCGGTCTAGAGGGAGCCGACCTTCTGCTGCATATTGTCATGCTCCAGGTAGGCCTGGTCATGCTCCTCGCGAGCCACACCGCATTTTGAGCAGAGCCTCTCCATGGTTTGGAGCAGCTCATCCCACTCCTTATGTAGCCGAGTGACCACCGCGGTATCCAGGCTCGCCCTCTTCTCTAGACATGCGAGCTTCTACTCAGCCCCCGGCTTTAGATCCCTTTTCTTCTCAACCTCAGCAAGAAGATCAAGGATCCACAGGTGGGTCTTGGCATCCTTCTGGAGTAGCTCGTCTCGCTCCTTCCAGACCTAGGTAGCCTCCTCATTGTCCCTCCACGACCTCACCGATAGGGCCTCAAACACCTTCTCGACCTCATCAGCGTCCCGACGGGCCTCAGCCACCCATGACCGAAGATTGTCTGCTTCCTCAGTGAGGGGAGTCAGCTCAGCCACCCTTTGCTAGGTGGCAACAAGCTAAGCAGTCACCTCCCTATGTAGCCATGCCTTCTCGACAAGGCGGTCGTAGGTTTCCTTCTGTTCACGAAGGAACTGAGACTTCCCCCGGCTACGAGCGATGAGGAACTAAAGGGAGATGATGGTCAGGATACAAAAAATATATAGAGAAAGAAAAGGGTGAGAGGTAGCATCAAGCAAATACCCGGCCAGAGGGAACGACAACGTCGCACAAGGCACCCCTGGCATGGTCCAGGGCTTCTAGCGCGGACGCGATCCCCACGTCGAGGCTCTCTCGCTCCATGCTCTCGGTAGCATCGTCGAGGGTGAAGAGCGTCGACGCTGGATCCTGTGGATTCATCCACCAGAGCAGAGGCTCGCCCCGCGTGGGTGAGTCGCTGCCTACCGATGTTAGCGCCAAGGATGGCTCCCCGCTGGCTCCAACTGTCGCCGATCCTTCTTGACATGACATCCCCGCCAGGACACTCCCTCCAACGATAGAACTGTCAACGGTACGGACACCGACCCCTCTCCCAGCACCACGACATCCGGGACCCCTCAGCCATGTCCCCCTCCATTTGGCCCATGCTAGGTGCGTCGCTTGGGCCGTCGATGGCGTGGGTTGCGCTGGTGACTCAGGTGCCATCACGATTACGTCTGGTAGTGGCCTGCCTATCATAGCCACCGCCACCTCCACCTACATCGATGGGGCCCCGACCGGCTATGTCATGCCTGGCATGGTTAGCGCCACGAGCACAGTCAGTGGCACCATCTACCCCATCATTGGCAGTGGTATCGCCGCCATTGTCGGCTACTCTATGACCTCCGAAGGCGCCCCTTGAGCCCCTATGTCTGCCTGTCCTGCCAAGGGCATGGGCGCCACCATAGGCAGTGCCTGTCTGGCCAGACACAATCACACTAGCGATGCTCCCACCCGAAATGGGTGTGGCGCCAGCCGATGGCTGCCGCCTCGCCTGAAGGGTGATGTTTTTCTTTGGCGCTAGCGCCAAAGGATTCTGCTGCCTGCCAACGCTGCAAGGTACCAAAAACATAAGTCACGATGAAATCTGACCAAAATAGGGAAAAACAGAGGAGCTAATAACTCACCTCCATGTTGTCGGGTGGTAGATACGTTTGGGGGGCGAACCCCTCGACCTCTGCTCTGCCTCATCAGGGCAGGGCCATTTCGAGCCTACCCCCTGCTCATGGGCAGAGGGGCTCGCTCCACTTGACTTTTGGGGCACGATGGTGGAGCCACCCACCTCCGCTGACATCTCAGCCACGACAGCAGAGTCACCCACCCCCATTGACTCATGAGGGAGGCCGACGATATGTCCCGCCTCTGCTGGCTCCTTGAACGTACCCTCCCCTCCATGGAATGGGAAGGGCCCTGACTCCTACAAGGACAAACCAATATCTGTCAGTGCATCCTCGTTCTCTAGGATGTCCCACTCGACATCATCGGCTACCTCATCGTTGTCACCATCATCATCATCATTGTTGTTGTCAGTGTCCTCCCCCCATTCCCGCGCCTACAACTTCCACTGCCTCGTCCTCTTCTTGTCCTCCTTTGCCTTCCTCAGCCGCTCACCCTCGGCATGATTCACCACCCTCATGGATGAATCCCTCAGCAACGGTGTCGGGTGATCCATGAAGATGAGATCCCTCAGATGATCCTGCCCCTCTCAAAGTTAGTATCAAGAGGTTGGGAAATCTATTGAAGTGAAGACATGAGAAAGGTAAACTTATGAATACGACATGGCCTGGTTCCGGCCGTATTGGAGGATGTCCCGGCACCAAGTAGACGAAATCAAGGGGGACACCCACGTCATCCCATGAGAGCTCCATTGCCTCTTTGATGCATTGTGTGATCTCGGAATTGGGGAGCGCCCCCTCGGCAAGCACCGTTCCATCGAACGACGAGTCAGGTGCCATCTCGTATAGCGGGAGCGCGCGCGTCATCAACGACGCCACCCTCCTTGCGTGGTAGGCCCCGATGATGCCTAAACCCTTTAAGTCGTTCTCCTTGAGGATGTGGATGGCAACGATGTGGTCGTGGATCTTCTTCTTGTCCTTCTCTAGGATACCCCACTTCCTCCATGACTCTAGGACCTCTTCGATCAGGCGCCTGGTGAACTCTGGCAGAGGGGCGGTGACGTCGTTCTTGAGGTAGAACCACTACAACTGCCACCCCTTGTTGGACATTGATAGCCACATCGACGGGTACTCCCTGACCCGATTATTCTAGAGCTAGATGCCGGCGCACCCCATCGGCATGTGCAGCTCCTACCTACCGCTCTTCTCCCTCTTCTTCTGAAGGGTGACAGCGAAGATGTACCTCCACAAATTGAAGTGGGGGCTGATCCCTAGGAACCCCTCGCACAGGCGATGAACGTCGCCATGTGCTGGATCCCGTTGGGATTGAGATGTTGCACTTCGATCTTATAGTAGTGCAGCAGCCCCTGAAGAAATCTGTGGGTGGGGGTCACAAACCCATGCTCATGGAAGTGGGTGAACGACACCACATAGCCGTCGGGTGGTGATGGCACGTCCTCCTCACCGGGCAGCAGCCACTCCTCGACCGTGGTCCACGCGTGAAGAAGACTACGATGGACAAGGCCCTCCATGCATTGGAAGGTGATGTTAGAGCGGCACCATGGATCCATTGGAGATGGGGGCGGGTGGATGCGAGCTCGACAGTGGCGGGGGTACGGAGACAGGAAACCTGAGCCATTGGTGGCGGCGGTCATGGATGTGGAGGCAAGGATGCAAGGTATGGAATCTAGGGGGCGAACCCTTTGGTTTTATAGGGGTGATGGATGCGAGGAAACCAATCGCCCGCCTAGATCTCCGCACCTACCATGATCTGCCACAATGTCCCACCGCAGGATGTGCGCACGTAATCTCTGTCCGTTCCCTTAGAAAACTCACCAGACATTTTGCCTCTCCGGATGGGCCACGACTCATCACAAGTAAGAGGAATAAGGATCTAAAAGTGCCTCTACATCCCTACTGGGCCCAAGAGTTCGTAGGTCGGCCCATCGACGGGTTCGACAACCGCTCCAGGCGCCTTTAGGGTGAGAGGTGGAAAGGGATGGGCCTGCTAGCGGCTAGTACCTGAGCGCATGAGCGCCGTGGGCATCTCAGCCCACGTTTGAGTCTTGGTCGGTTATGATCTATGTTTTTTCGAAGAAAGGTACTTAGCCCTCGGGACCGATCGAACAGACCCGAGAACTATATGGATTGATCGCTGAGAATCTGGGGTCAGTCACCAAGCTGACCCAAGCTAGATCCCCACGGAATGGGATGCTGGGGGGCCCACTCAGACTAGCCCATTAACAGCTCACCGGGTGCCATAATTCGTCCTTAAAGGAAAATCATGGCATGGCTTGGCCCCTCCATTTTTATTAGGAAAAATGCTTGAGGGAAGACAATCGCAAAGATGAACCGATCCTCGACCGGGCCCCAGCTATGGGAGGGGGCTCAGGAAAAGGAATCATCGCCCCTAGGTCACGCTGTGGGCAACAAAAGAAGGCCGAGGCCTTCAGAGTCCTCCCATTCAGAAAAGCCTCTGAAGGAGTATTCTACTCATCCATAGGCTCGGGGGCTACTATTAGTGACCAATACTAGGGTACCCGAAGAGGAGGAACTAATAACCATCAACATTGATTCATCCGAGCTATCAAGAGCGTGACTATAGCTCCAACCAACCCCCAGGTGCGCAAGCTCTGCCTCGCTCGGCCTCTGGGGGCGGTCTCCGCCTTGCCAGACATGGCCACAACGTGGAGCTGTCTCTGTTGACATCTACAGGGTCGGTGGGACCCACGTGAAGGAAAAGAAGGGCCCGGTGATCCTGAAGGACTTCTTCTCCTTCTCATCCTCCTCTTTTCCCTCCAATATAACCCGTGTGTTTTCCTTGGCCTGTAAAAGAGAAAGCAGGGCGTCCCATAAGGGGCATCGCAACACAGCATTGATTCGGACTAGAACCCATCGATCCCCGAACCGATCAGAACACATAAGCACACAGCCAGGAAGCGACCGAGCTCTCAGCACCTGTTCGCTCCTCTCATTAGAGACTTGGGACCCATCCCTCTCTCGACCATTTATAACCCCTACTATGAACTTTCAGTGCTAGTAACATGAGCAGCAGTAACGAACTAGACGTAGGAATATTCTGCCCGAACTAGTATAAACCTCGTGTCCTCTTAGCACACTATCCGAGCTAGACGCGCAATATTAGAAATTTACTAGTCAGTGGCAACTCGAAACACCGATAGGCTGGTCAGGAGTTCAACTCCCTGTGTGTCTCACATACTTAAAATTGTGTGTTATAAATAAACTCTCTCATCGATAATGTCATGATTTAGGGGGTTTTGAAGGCTAGCATGGCTGAGATCTTCTATCTTTAAAACAATGGGTTTTATCGGCTAGCGTGGTTGAGATCTTCTATCTCGAAGACAATACTCTGGGAGAGATCATACCTCAGCTGGTCCAAACCGAAGCTGAAGTGTTTTTGTCTATTTCTTGTGGAAATGTTTTTCAATTGCCATGCCGATTCTATCCAAAAATAGAAATGGTTCTCTCAGCCAAACATGTCTTAACATGACTACATGAGAGAAGAAAAATCAGGCAATCGAGGTAGCTATAGCCGCACACCACATGACTTTTTTTAAAAACAACCACTTTATCTTATGCACTATCAAACACCTAAAACTCTCTTTGGTTCCAAAGGATGAAACTTTTTGTTTGAATCTAATGAATATATCCACTCATGTTGTGTTTGGCATGGATTCTATCGATTTTATCCATTAATAGCATTGATCCTCTCAATCCAATTGCGCACTAACATGAGAGTGCAGAAAAATATCACACGCACAAGTTAGAAGTGGTCCACATGCGAAATAAAGTATTTTGTCCCAACGCTTCTTTACCTCGCACTAAACAAACACCGAAAACCAAAATTACCATTTCTTTAATGTATCTCCTATCTCCTACAATACAACTAAAAAAAGAAAGTAAGACTGGTTTCGTGCGACAATCATCGCTCCGTCGGTCTGCTTCACCCCCTGCGACCATGACTTCCCCGATGACCGTGATCCCCTGCCGCTCGCCCCGCAATCACCACAGTCACCGCAATCTCCGATGGTCCACCTTCCCCCTTGCACTCACGTGGTGATTTGGCCTTCCTTCCGGATACCTCAGCCCCGTCACCACCATCATGAATTGCCTGTGACCACCGCCACCATCCTGCTTCCTCGCACAGGACATCGCGTGCCACCATCCCTCGCCCTCGCCCTCACCCTGCAGTCCGTGGAACAGATCAATGATCATCGCCATCTCTACTGGTCCGCCGAGAAGGAGAATGACCCGCACCTGCCGCCGCCGAGGGAGAGACGACGAGGATCTCATCCTCGCCCAGTGCACGCCCTCCTCTTCATGGCCGCTGGCAAGAGGCCATCGCAACCCACCGCCGAGGGAGAGGCGAGGTACGTGTGCCTGTCTCCTCTCCATCCGCCCTGTGATTGTCTAGTGCTTTGTGTTGCTATGTTCCTCATCCACTGCTTGGCTTGCTTGATCTGGGCGTGTCGAGGAATTTCAGCGGTGAGATTAGTCCATGCTGTGTGGCTCAGGGACATGTATACTATGCGTTTATTGGTTTTGGATATTAATAGTCACCCACGTGATGTTGAAATTTCTAGGACTAGATGTGTGCGTGGTTGATTTTTTTTGCTAGATTTGATTGATGCGTATATTGTTGAGTTTGTTCTCCGCCTCAATGGACGGCGCCCTTCTGGTTTTTACTGCACGAATTGAAGTACTTCATGTGAAAATTACTGCTGTTTTTGTTGTTGTGCGAATCGAAGTACTTTTATGTGAAATTTCTACGCTCGGGATCTCTAGAATCAACTTCGTCTCAAAGCAGAGCCTAAAGTGTTTAGAAACAAGTCAGCAGAATCATCACCAACACGACAAGGTTAGCTGATCTGAAAATTGCTTACCGTGTGGATATGTTAATGAAGCAGAAGAGAGCCTTTGTCGACTTTTCAACTTCTATTATACTGTCTACTATTAATTAGAATGTTTTTTAGATAATGTGATTTATTTATCTATTTAATTTCAGTTAGACTTCTCTGAACCTTGCTTCAATCATTGAGTATAAGCATGATTTTGTTTTTGAATAATACAGAAAGAATACAGTCAAGCCATTAGACCTCTCCACAAGTATTCTTATCTAATGAATCATGAAACATATTTATATGTGATACCATACCATGTTTAATCATTTTGACATGTTAGCAACACAGAAAAGAAAAATATTTTTTATATTATATATGGTACTCTGCCTATTTCGTTTGGAATGGACTTTCTGTAGTTGCCTCAAATTCCATATGTTTGACATCTATGTGCAGAATTTTGACATTTTCTTCATTGAACAATTGACCTCTCAGGAATATACGAGGCCTTGGAGTTGAGGGATGGAGGACTTGATTATTTTGGCAAGGGTGTTCTTAAGGTTAGTTAACCAGCCAATTTTTTCATTTCAGTCTGAGGGTATTATACTAGCTTTATTTGCCATGCACTCGTATGAACCATAGTTGTTCATGCATCCGGTGGTCATGGTTAACTTTATATAATTGAAACCAATATGTGTATCCTCCAACATTTACTTGTGGTAAATTTGATTTTTGAAAGTTATTTGAAGGCTTGGCTCTTAACTTCAGTTGAGTAAGTGTTACTACTACATAGCTTTTGGCTTAAAATTTGAATCAACAGTTATCCTGTGTCGGTGATTGCAACCATTCTATTTTTGATGGGTTGTTTTCTCTTTTCGCAGTGGACTAATAAGTCGTATTGTCTTTTACTGCTAGGCCGTGAACAATGTTGTCTTTAGTTTTAACAAGTTAACACATATGGATCTGGTACATGGGATTTTTATTGTTATCTTTGCATGTCGTCTTTCGTGATGCCATTTTCTGGTCAATTCACCTGTTGCTCATCTTCAGTCTTCAGTGGGGTAATATTCTTTCCCTTATGATACAGACTTGTGCTTCGATTCTGTAGACATTTCTGAGAATTGCATGACTGCATAACCTTAACAGGGAGTTTCATTTTTTCAGAGAAGCCTGGAACTTGCTCTAAACCTATGGTTCATGATGAATTACATTATTTCACCATTGCTCTGAACCTGTGGTTCAGTATAACGTTACAGTTAGTATCTGGGTCTTTGATAGATTAGTCAAATAGTCATACCATAACCATCGCGTCTTGGCTAGCCTAAATCACCTTCGCTCTACCAACATGGTTTTGAGAAAGTAGTGCCTACAACCATAATACCATCATGGAACTTTGTCCTTTTTCTGTCGTAAATTTGGATTGAATGGGTTGCGGGAAATGTTGTCAAGTGGAGGAATACAGGCTTCAAATGGTAAAGAATATGCACTGAGCGATGGCATTGATACTATCAAACATGCTTTTGGGGGATCACCACAAGTTATTTGCAAGAGGGGTTCCATCGAAGAACTTTGGTTATGCTTCAACAAAGAATAGAAGGCGAGTTCCTCACTTTTTTCCCTTGAACAACTCCCACCAATTTGTTGCTATGAAATATTACTGCATGTGTAGAACCTATGACCATTGTGTAGACAGATTACCACCAAAGCAGATATTGTTTGTTTATGAAAAATTCATGTCCTATGTGTCTCATTAGCAATGCAACACCAAGAGATGGTCACAAAGTTATCTCTACACCACAAAATGCATGTGGGAATGACCTTTATCTATTTTTTGAACAATCCGATGTGACAGTCACAAATCATCTAGCCACATAGACATGAACACAAATGCTATAATTTAGTTCTCAGTATCTAGACTTTATTTCCACATAGTCCAGTAGACTTTTTTATATGTTCATTAAATTTGTCTAAAGTAACTCAATTATATTATGAATATTGCCTGGTGGTAGGTTTGCGGAAACTTTAGGAAAAAGAACACAGATATTTGCCTGGCTATAGTCACAGTAGGTCATGAGTTGTTTTTATCTGATGCAGTGGTACCTATCACTTTGTAGGTTCTCACTATTCTTGTGGCTGGTTCTAGTTGCTGGAACAACAAAAATCATTGATGCCAGACCTAAATGGTACACCTTTCTATCTCTTTTTTTTGTAGTTATCTGTGCCTGTGCTACCTGCTGAATCCATAATACCTGCAAGTATCGTGAACATCTCTACTTCTTAAGTGTGTGTGTGGGAGGATGAAACATGTCAGTACTTCGTATAGTAGTGAAATGACATAATATCTTAATTTATTAATTGTTGAGAGGTGGAAACATGTCAGTGCCAAACTCTGAACCGTATTCAATCATTTGTAAATACCGAACATGCAATTAGTCCTTACTCTTGTTAGTCAAAGAGGTGAATACTTAAGTTAGTATTCCCTGTAATCAGTAGAACATGGAAGTCTAGGGAAAACACATTGAATGTTAACACAAATCCATGCTGAAAGCCGACTACATATAAACAGAGAGCAGTTACAGTAGGATAGAGCACTTGGTTAAGTTAGAACTTAGCTTTAGCTCTCTTGTTTTAAGTTGTATCTCTGGTTGTATAATCATTCATGAGCATCTCTCATGTGTATTCTTGAAAAAAAGCATGCATCACCGAATTGTAATAAACATGATGTAAGTGGGAGCACTTGCGAAAAGAAGTATCATAAAAAAGCCATACATTATCGGATCGCATAACAAATGCTATAAGTGAGAACATTTGTGAAAAGAAGTATTGTGAATTACACACTTAAAACTTGTTGGCATTTGTACAGTGAATTTTGTTAGGCTCAATTTAGCTACAGTTGTACTGGTTTTTGGTCTTACTGAGACTTTATTGGTAGAGCACTGCTGCGTTTTGGTTTCATCTGCATATGCTTGGTTTTTATGTGGACTACTTAGCTGATTTTATTGTTTCTTTGACTTGTCTGTTACAATACTTACCTATTTGTTTTTTTCTTATATATCTTTTACTTAATATTCCTCATGCTAATTTTCTCTACCTTTTCTCTATTTCTTATTTTCTAATTATGATTTGGGCTTAATTTCTTGATTCCTCAATATAATTGTAGCATAGGCCGAGACTGTGTTTTAACTGAGAAATGTGCAGCGACCGGTTCCTGTCACAAAGTCTATTGCAGTTGGTCGTTGAACGTAGAAGGGTTAAATGATGTAATGTGCATTTGTGCTGTCTTCGTCCAAATGTTGAGATTCACTAGGATTCTGAAGAGCAAAATGTTACTGTTCCTGATTGATGGATGACATTTCTTAATTTGCGCATTGTAAGTCATAACTCATGTATGAACTGTTGACTATCAAGTAAAGTGTGTCGCCTTATGGGTCTGAGCAAATTATTACCGTGCTCTCTGAATGGATTACATTTCTGAGTTCGCGTTTGTTTACACCCTTGTATTGACAGGACTATATGTGTTAGAACTTGAGATGATGCTTTAATTAGAAGTTTTGGGTTTTGGCTGTTTAATGTAATTGTAATAGACAACTACGGATCAGTTCAAGGCACGGTGACAATTGTCACCACGAGTAAATCTTGTGCAAGTTATATAGTGTTTTTGACGAGCATGGATTTAGCACGGCTAGGGTCTTGGTTTTGTGTTTGTATCTACGGTGACTTACTCTTAAGGTGTCGTGACCTTTTGATCAAATATTTTAAATGATATGTTTTTAGAATAATTTTTATTTTGTTAAATTCTATGTCATGATATTCTATGTATACCCGTAGCAACGCATGGGCACTTAACTGGGTAAAATATTATCTTAGCCGCATGAAAGAAATTGATATCGGAGACTTCTTGCCGATATAAAACATTATTTTAGCCGTATCACGGAAATGTCTATATAGTAGAGTTTGTGAGCCTACGGTGCCGTGCTCTTAGTGACTGTTAATTTCTCAAATTTTGCTTTTTGATTAAATATTAGTTTAATGTCTTACAGTATTGTTATCTTATCGTGCGATCTATGTGTTTTTAGTATAAAAATTTAGTTGTCCCGTAACAACATACGAGCATGCTACCTAGTAATAAAAAACACTAAATTTTTTTGCCTGATTCCTATAGGAACGTTTCGTGCTGCGTTTGACATAGATTCTATCTACATATGGAAGTGACTCTCTCATCCAAATGTTCCAGAGTACAAGGAAAATATCATGCTTGCAAGGGATATATGACACACGTGAATGAAGGCGTGCGAGGCATATACGACACACAGGAAATGAAATATTTTGTCTAAACACCTCTTTATCTTTTACAATAAACAAACACCTAAAACGCCAAAACTTCGAAATTTTTTGTCTGATTCCCATGGAAACTTTCCCACTGTGTCACATTTGACATAGATTTTATCCAAAAATGGAAGGGATTCTCTCATCCAAATGCTCCAGAGTATATAAAAAACATACGCCGGTCTCTCCCCCTCTCCTTTCCAACTCCGAAAGGTATAGAAGGGCCCGGCAGAGGGAAGCAGGCTGACCAGGTGGTGGGGAAGAAGGCCGGGCGGCTTAGGGGCCCTGGGAGCACCTGTGGCGGTCGGCCCAGGGGGAAAACGACGCCCGCAGCAGGGCCGTGGTCGACGGCGGGGACGAGCACGACGAGGAGGACGGGGTCAAGGAGGAGCAGGAGGTGCTCGACGATGAGGTATGGGACGGCGCGGTCGACAGCGAGGTAGCCGGCGGTGGGGGTGGGGGAGGAAGGGCGCGCGCGGTAGACAAAGGACGCGCACTCCCCTGAGGGCACGACCGGTCGCGTCTTAACGTCTTCCTTTACCTCGTACATACAATAAATAAACACCTAAGGGCCTGTTTGGAATAAATGAATGCAAAACAGAGGAATGGTAGGAAACGCAGGAATGGAGGAAAGCAAAAGGTGGAAAACTACAGGATTACAAACCATAGGAACTAAAAATGTGGACCGTTTGGATTGCAGGAAATAGATTTTAATCTTCACATTTTCCAATGACAAGGTAGCCATTGCTTTCTTTCCTGGTCTGATGCTCATGCAAGCCAGTAGCCGTTACTTGCTTGTCTGGTCTGAAAAATTCTACCCGTTGCTTGCTTCTCGTCACTATATAACTTGGACCTGCAGACTAGCAAGACAAGTAGTACACACAAACACACTGTACGTGTCATCCTAATGCTAGCAGCCATCTTTGTAGAGATAGGAAGTGCTTTCCTTTCTATGGATCCAAACTATCGACGATCACAAAATGAAGATGATTTCATTTTCTTCATCCACCCAACACTAGAAGAAGGCACCTCATCCCAATCATCCAAAAAGAAACCAATACATAATTCTATCCGAAATGGAGCCACCTTTATTCATGAAACTCTAACAGGGCATGAGGCCCTATGCAAAAGGCGGTTCTACATGGAAAGAGAGATTTTTCAAGATCTTGTACACAGATTGCGTGAAAATAACCTTCTTGGTGATTCAAGGTATGTATCTGTGGAAGAGTAGCTAGGCATATTCCTTTATGCCATATCAAAAAATGCAAGCAATACTACATTGCAAGATATATTTCAGCATAGCGGAGAAACAATTAGCCGCCACTTCATATTAGTGCTCAATGCACTTACACAACTCACATGCAACTACATACGGCTACCTTCTCTGCACCAGCATTGGATCTTAAGACAACCTAAATTTGCTCCATACTTCCAGGTAATGTATTTCTCTGGTATATTAAAGCAAAATTGATTTTATTTGTGGTTTTAGTATTAATAAGCATACAAATACATGCAGAACTGTATTGGTGCCATTGATGGCACTCACATTCCTATGACTATTCCTCTCGGACAACAAGAGCCATATAGAAATAGAAAACAAGGTCTATCACAAAACATGATGGTGGGATGTGACTTTGATCTAAAGTTTGTGCGCGTGCATGCTGGTTGGGAAGGGTCTGCTTCTGATGCAAGAGTTCTCCAGGATGCACTTAACCATGGCTTTAGTCCAAATATTTAATATAACTTAGTTTGTACTAGACATGCTAGTAGCAATTCTACACTACCACCATTCCAGAAGGCATGCTAGGATTATAGTTCAGTACACTGCAGAGACAAGCTAGTATAAGTCCTGCAGTATCATTAGTCTATACAAAAGACCATTCCAGAAGCAAGCTAGTAGCAATTCTACACTACCATCACTCTAGAAGGCTAGCCCTTTCTACTTACAAAAGAACCTTGTAGCATACCTGCACACATGTGAAGCTACATGATGAGGACATCAACACCAACGATACATCCACGCCGACACGAGTACCAGTTTCTGGTCCTATTACTCGCGCCCGTGCTCGTCACATTAATCATCAAGTAAGTTCACTCTTGAGCTCCTGTCCATCATATTTAGACCATGGAGACGCGTGCACTCTTGTTTTGGTTAGGAACCAAGGAGAGGACCGAAAGGGACAAGGATTCGCGGAGGCTGAATTCGGACTCCAGGACAGCTCCAACTTGTGATGGTCACCACGGTCGCATACGGACTCGGATTGGGGCATTCAAGTACTTCATGGAATCCTTATGAAGTCTATTTTCATATGGATCTAGAATCAAGTCCATATCTGTTTTGAGGCGGCCGCAATGACTGAATTATGACTGAGAGCTTGTCTGTCCAAAGATGCTGCGTCACCTTAGTTTGGTCCAATGGGCCATGTATCAAGTTGGGTCCATTAGGGACGCATTCTAGGGTTGGAGAATGACCCCAACACCCCCCTGGTCGTCTTTCCACCTTCATATACTCCTTAGCCGCCACCAAGAATAGGCGGGTTTTGTTTAGATCAAGTTTAGCTCCCGCTACTTGCTTGTAAGCGCACGTGCTGGATCAGCCGCCCGTCTTCTTGTCTTCGGAACCCCACCTTAATTGAGATTGAGTTTGAAACTTTCATCTACATCTAGTAATTCAGTACTTGCTATACTTGTTCTTGCTAGTTCTTCGATTGCTTGCAGGATGAGTGCCCTAATGGTCGGGTGACGTGCTCCACAAGATCGCGGCAGCCATTAGAGGTGGTGTATCGGTTGCTAAGACGCAGCTTGGAAGGCTGTAGTCGGGCCGTGAACGTCGTCTCCACCCATCAATCGAGTTATCCCACACCTCTCATCGAAAGATCAGGAACAAACCCTAGCGGGATCATATCTACATTTGCTTGCGCAACCAACCTAGCCTTGTTTCATCATGAGAAAATGAAAGAAAAGTTTCTTTGTTTGCTAGGTTCTCTTTGAATATGTCTGCTGCTTTTATCAGCTCTTCTATTTGTAGATCAGGCAACCCCTCAAGAATTGTGACACACTTCTTGATGCTATATGGATCCTCCATTTTCTTCTCTTCTATGGTTGCAAATCGCTCAATTTCTTCCTTTTTGAGCATTAAGTACCTTTCCTGGAAATCATTAGTCAATGCAGCACGATTGGTTTTCTGCTTTTTTCCTCTCTTAGCATCAACCATCTCTGGAGTTGAACTAGATGGTCGGAAAGTACGACGTTGAGTTTCTAAAATCTGTTCAGGGGCAAATGTCTCTTGATTTACATAATCTTGTGGCTGGGTTCCATCTAGGGAGGCATTAAAAGTAGAGGCATTAACTAGATTTGAGAAAGGACTAAATTCATTAGCGCCAAACCAATTAGTATCATCTCTCGTCCCCTCGACATCAAAATGCAAGGTCGATGTAGTATCAGGACCATGTCGTGGAGGTGAATGTGAAGCAGGAACTTCTGAACATTGCTTTCTCTTATTAGCATAATGATCCATTCCATGACAACTCCTTCCTTCAGCATAACGACCTGTACAAAATATGTACATGATATTTTTAAGTATAGGTGCAACAATATTTAATGAAAATATATGCCGTTAGATCCATGAACTGAAACTCACCATCATATAAAGCATACAGATCATCAAAGTATGGAAATGATTTATCACGCCATCGAAGAAGACTGTCTTTGTTTCGACGTTCCGCCAATCCCATCCAGACACTTTCTGGTGCGGTCACCATCATTCTATTAGAATCCCAGCCAAAACCACTTTCTTCTTGCAAATCCTTTACAGCTCGAAAATCCTTCTTCAAATCTTGTTCCTTTTGTTTTACTTGACCCACGGTGAATGCTAAAGAAAACCTTGAATTAAACTGATCAACCATAGTAGTCCATGCTTCCTTGCTCCATGCATTGGTTGTCCGAAATCTTGGTAAATCGTGTTGTTTTAAAAGTCCAATAAGATAAAGGATCCTCTGGTGGTTCCAGTTTGCTCTACCAACAGCTCTTCTGGTGCCTAACAAAATATTGGGAAAGATGAATGCCACGGACTAAAAAAATGCAAAGAAGGAAAGGCAATGTCTTCGATGGCAAATAAAATTCAGAATGCTACACCAAACTAGCAGATGCAATCTTGAATTGGGGGAAAAAATCAGAAAATTAGTATTTCAGAAAACCAAACGTTGTCCACCGCGAGGTCGTGCTCTCCCACTCTGTCGTCCTTGCGCTCCGTCCCGCCATGGCCGTTCGGGAGCCATGTGAGCTCCTCGTGGGTGGGAGCCATGGCCGCGCCAGCCACGCGAGCTCCGGCCGCGCCCGCACCCCGCTGAGGCTGCGCCCGCCTGTGGCCCACGCTCGCGACCTCGCCGGGCGGGGCCTTGGCCGGCCGCCGTCGGGATACATGAATACGGCAATACAGTCACAAAGTAAAATTATCAAATTGATTACCTTGTTCTTGTGGGATCTCGTCATCCCCTCCAGATTGGGGAACGCCAAGACCATGTTCTGGTGCAGCAGACAGAAGGGGTGGAGTCCGTTTTTGTCCCCCAGATGCACTTTGAAGTCGCGGATTCGTCATCTGTGCGAGCTGGAGGGCGGCGAGTGCGTCGGCGTGCTCCTGTGTGCCTAGGGTTTAGGCCATGGCGGGAGGGTGAGGCAGTGGCGGGAGGGAGGCAGTGGGCGCGGGAGAGTCGAGAGAGCGAGCGGCCGAGCGTTCCCTCCGTTCCCTTGGGTCGGAGTGGATTTTCTGGTTCCCGTGTTTTGTGCGTGAATGGAATCCTTTCCTCCGGAACGGAAGGTCACATTCCTTCGTTCCAAACGACAAATCTTTTCCTTTCCTACCATTCCTGTACCCGTGAAATTCCTACATTATTCTCGTGTTCCAAACGAGGCCTAAAATATCGTTTCTCTCTTCTAGCTCAAAAAAGGCTGAAATGTTTTCACTTATCTTCGTCTAAAAGTTTAGCACAAATTTTACCAATTCTAACCGAAAATGATATCAACCGTCATGTCCAAAGGTGGCCCTAAATATCATTTGGACATGGAAAAGATCAGGTGTGGCGAGCAGGTATGGCCCCACACACAAATGAAATATTTTGTGTCTCGTGCACCGGACAATATCCAAATACCTCCGTGGAATCCGAGCCCACACAATCGGGACCGCGCCTTCTAGATCTGACGGCCGAAGCGAGACGACTACCGCCGCGGGGAGAAAAGCCGTGCGCGCCCGCAGGCCGCAGGAGGCTAATAATTGGTGGCCCCGGTTTCGCCCTCTCTCACCCATCACCGCGAAGAACACAAACACACAAGTAGGGTTAGGAAGGCGACGCGGCGGCGGCGGCGGGCTGCGAGCGGCAAGAGCGGGAGGAGGAGGAGGAGGACGGGTCGGCCATGACGGGGAAGGCGAAGCCCAAGAAGCACACGGCGAAGGAGATCGCCGCAAAGATCGACGCGGCGACGACGAGCCGGGGCGGCGGCAAGGCTGGGCAGGCGGACCGGCTGGGGCAGGACAAGGGCGGGCACGCGAAGCTGGCGTGCCCGCTCTGCCGCATCCCGGCGCCCGACATCAAGTCTATGCAGATCCACCACGAGGCGCGCCACCCCAAGCTCCCCTTCGAGCCGGAGAAGCTCGTCAACCTCCACTCCTCCGCCCCCGCCGCCGCCGAGGCCACCACCTCCAAGCCCAAGCCCGGCATCCGCGGCAGCCTCAAGAAGTAGCTTGCTGGCTGCCTGGTTGTGGTTGCCTGCTTGGGGTAGTTCCCTTCGATTTCAATCCCATCCACCGACCCGATCTATAAACAATCAAACTACCGACCTCTGGACTCCGGTCCGGTGGTGGTTGCCGCAGTCGGCCTGCGGTGTACTGTTAGTCTGCTGCTGCTTTTCGTTGTTATATACTGCTGGTACATGTGTTATGTCATAGATGTGTCAACTATATCTCGTCGCCGGCAACTCTGGCATGTTTAAGTATGTGTTGCTGCTCCGTGATGCCGGCGACGGCTGCTAGTAATGTTAATGTTGATCGGGTCTCCTTGAACAATGGCAGAAATCTGTTGCTTGTTTACTTTCTTTTAATGGCAAGTAAAGTTTATGAATTGAGAATTCTTCGCTGTTTAATACTGTCAGCTGAGGGTTAAGGGTTTCATTTTCATGAGGCAGATCTTATCTTGTCATAGGTATAAATAATTCGTATTGTTGGATGTGCTTGGCTAGCCCAAATCTTCACCTGCTTTGCTTATGCCTTTGACTACCGAGGAGAGTTGCCTTTGTTTACGACTGGACAACTGTTAGGCCTAGTTGTTATTGGTTTGTGACTAGAAATGAAAGGCAGTTGTCTAGTTTGAGTCATATGCAAATGAGTTTGTTAGTGATTTCAGTTCCTCCTCACACAGTTAAGTATATGTCTTGAGTTCGTCGCTAGATTAAGTTTTACTGTTTTTGCATGGGTACTGGTTTCCTAGATCCCAACTTCCAAAGTGCTGAAAGGCATTCATGAGAGATGAGTAGCATAACGGATAACCAATTAACCATGCACTCCCTCCCTCCTTTTTATATTTTGAGCTAACCGACATGAAAGGCGGGAGGGAGTATCTTTTGTTTAAAATGCTGGAGTAACACCATATTAATGACTATGCTCATTATTTGTTGTCGTCTTCCTGAGAGTTGGCTGCCTGGCTGGTTCGCTTGCCTGCTTGGGGTGATTCCCTTCGATTTCAATCCCATCCACCAATCTGATCTATAATCAAACTACTAGCATCCGGTCCAGTGGCCGCTGCCGCAGTCAGCCTGCGGTGTACTGTTAGTCTGCTGTTGCTTTTCGTTGTTATACTGCTGGTACATGTGTCGTGTGATAGATGTGTCGACTATATATCAATCTCGTCGCTGGCAACTCTGGCATGTTTAAGTATGTGTCGATGCTCCGTGATGCCGGCGACGGCTGCTAGTACTGTTAATGTCGATCGGGTCTCCTTGAACATGGCAGAAATCTGTTGCTTGTTTACTTTCTTCTAATGGCAAGTAAAGTTCCTGAATTGTTTCATCTGCTGTTGGGGTGTTTAATACTGTCAGGGTTAAGGGTTTCATGAGACAGATCTTCTCTTGTCGTATGTATGAATAATTCGTATTGTTGGATATGCTTGGCTGGCCCAAATATTCACCTGCTTTGCTTATGCTCTTGGACTAGCGAGGAGAATTGCCTTTGTTTACCATGTGACAGTTGTTAGGCTTAATTGTTCTTGGTTCATGTATTGTGACTAGAAATGAAAGGTAGTTGTCTAGTTTGAGTCATGCAAATGCTGGAGTTCATTAGTGATTTCAGTTCCTCTTCACATGGTTAAGTATGTCATGAGTTCTTCGCTAGATTAAGTTTTACTGTTTTTGCATGGGTACTGGTTTCCTAGATTCCAACTTCCAAAGTGCTGAAAGGCATTCATGAGAGATGAGTAACGTAACAGATAACCAATTAACCATGTACTCCCTCTGTTCTTCTATATTTTGAGCTAACCGACATAAAAGGCGGAAGGGAGTATCTTTTGTTTAAGATGCTGGAGTAATGCCATATTAATGACTATGCTAATTATTTGTTGTCGTCTTCCTGAGAATTGTTTGCTCACGAGTATGACAGCACTCTTCACAATATTGTGTCACCAGACTGTCATTTAAAGTTGGTTATGCCGTTTCAGCGATGTACAGATTTTAAGGGTTTCCAAGCCTCAAGCTTACAATTACCCCTCATTGTAGCTGAGCTATTCATTTGCTTGGTAACTTGATCAGGATTACTTGTATTACACTACTTCGTGCCAGCAAGCATAACCTTCTGTAAAGTGGACCATTCAATTTTAGGCAATAATAATGCAGTAGTATGGTTAGTGGTGTTTGAGGCATTGGGGTATGACAGCACTTGCCATCTTTTTTCCTTTTTTGGATGGTGTTTGCTGCTGCCTGCTAGGCATGTCTGGTAACACATGGGTAAAGCAATTTAACTTATCATTTTAAAGCGATGTATAGATTTAAGGTCTCCCTAGTACCAAGCTTACAGTACCCCCTCAATGTAAACATATATTCGGCATGTTCGCTGGTTGGTTTCTGGATTGGTTTAGGCTGGCTGATGCTGGTTTATTGTGAGAGGAAAACACTGTTGGTTGGCTGGTTTGGGCTGACTGAAACCAACAAGCGAACCGGGCTGATTCATTTGCTTGGTAACTTGACTGCCTACCGTGGTCAGGATTACTTGTACTGTTACACTACATACCAGCAAACATTTTGTAAAGCTGACCATTCAAAACTAGGCAATAGTATTGTATATTATGAGTAGCCATGTTTGAATTTTTTTTTGGGGGGGGGGGGGCGGGCGGGGGGGGGGGGGGGGGGGGGGGGTGGTAATACCAGTTGCAATGTTTTATTTGTCACCAAATACTGTTTGTTGACTCGTGGTTGAAGCAATTTAAGTTATCCATTTTTATTTGTTTTCAACGCTATATTTAAACTACGTTCCTTGCTGAAAATCTGATACATGGCCTTTGGATCCAGCAACCAATCGTTTTAAAATCTGATACATGGTCTTTGGAGTATCATTTTTCGTTGTTTTTTAGTGGTTCAATTCTGTCGTCACAGAAGAGCACTTTGTTTACCTGCTTTGTTTGTGCCCCTGGACTAATTCGGAGAATTACCTCTTGAAAAGATCAAGATGTCTAAGAGAGGGTGAATTGGACTAATTCTAAAATTCTTTGGCACTCTCAAGGGTGTTTCTTAGCTGTTGAAATGGGCAAGAGTACTCCCTTGAATGAATAGAGAAAGTATTTATATCCCTCATTCAAAACGAACCGTTATGTGCCTGAGTCAACACTCTGCGTGGTGATCGGACGCTCCGATCAGTTCTCCCTACCACAGAGCCGTTAAGTGGGGACTGGACTCTGACCTGTGTCTGGTCAGCATTGACCGGACGCGTCCGGTCACGAAAACTGCTCTCTGGAACCTTACTGATGTTAACCAAACGCTGGCGCCCAGAGTCCGGTCACTTTGCTGTTCAGTGTCCGGTCAGTAACCGGAACCTGACCAGCGTCCGGTCAGCACTGACCGGACGCGTATGATCAGGATTCTTCCTTTCTGGAACCTTACTGGAGTTGATCGGACTCTGGCATCTAGCGTCCGGTCACATTTCACTCAGTGTCCGGTCACACCGGAATCAGCGTCCGGTCAACATTTGACCCTCCATTCACTTTCAACTCGCAATCATATGTGAATGAAGTTCGCTCCAATTTATCTTAGGGCTACTTAGGAGCTACCTAGTGCTAGATTTGACAAGTGTGCACCACATCTAACCCACTAGACTCACCTAGGTGAAGCTACTAGTTCATACCCCCTTAATAGTACGGCCAAAAGAAAAACAAATCATAAACTATTCTAAGTGTCTCTTCAACACCAAACGACACTTAGAACTAGTCCATCCTTTGAAAACCGAAAAGATTTCCATCGTAGGGGCTTGACAACCATGATTGTCCAATCAATTGTCATTACCATGACCTAACTTAATTGTCTCTGCAAAACACACGTTAGTCATAATAATCATGTATTGTCATTAATTACCGAAACCCAACTAGGGGCCTAGATTCTTTCACCTCTGTTTACAAATGGATAATTGATGGGCCTACTTGTTATTGTTTTTTTTTGTACTTTCATCACCACCTTAAAAACAAATCACCTTGTATTGTGTGCCACCATGGCACCATATGCTTGTATTGTCACTATCGGTCTATTTGTTAGTTGGTTTCTGGGTTAATTTGGGCTGACTGGTGCTGATTTGTTATGAGAGAAAAATATTGTTGATTGACTGATTTGGGCTGGCTGAAATCAACCAGCGAACAGACCGTATAATTCTAGAAGCTCTTTTTTTTTTGGCAAATGTTGCGGTCAATGGACATCTACAATACTTTGTTCATCTGGTGCAACTGCTTGTCTTGAATTTGCCGTTTAGCCAACCAACTCGATAATCTTGCACAAAGACTATTTACAAGCCTAAGAGCACTCACAATGCAGAAGCTACTATAGGTTCTATATGCATTAATTGTGCTGCTATGCAGATATTTTGCTGATGTGATAAGAGAGTTTCTAGATTAGACTCGACGTGTTCACGCGAAACAAAGTCCTTCGAAACTACTCCATACCGTGTTGGGAGGAGGCCATTGTTTCAGGCAGCCACCGATGGATCCGACGCTCCCGTTCTCTTCCTAGAGCTCGCGAACATCACGGCTGTGTTCGCTTCAACTTATTAGCCAGCTTATTAGCAGGTATAGTGTTTTTTTTTAAATAAATCAGATTCAGCCGTCTTATTAACCGCATAAACCACAGCCTGCCCCTGAGGTACAGTGTTTTGCTCTGCCACTCGACGCCGTACCTACGCGCGTGCGAGACCGCACTCACGTCCGGGGAGGCGCGTGATCGTTCGCAGCTCCGTCTGGTTCGCGATGGCTCGGGCAACGGCGGCACGCGCGCTGGCGCAGAACCTCTCCGCGTCCGCGGCGACGCCGTCGGGCATGCGCAACTCGCTGAGCAACGCGGTGGACAACGGCTTGTTGTGGTTCTACCTCACGCCGATGAGGAGCTCCGGCCCGCTCGTGTTCCTGGAGGCTGGTTCTACCTCACGCCGGTGAGGAGCTCCGGCCCGCTCGTGTGTCCTGGAGGCTGCACACGGTGAAGCACATGCGCAGAGGATCCGGTGACAGGAGAGAAGCGCATAGTGGATGATTGGGCAGAATTTTATTTGGACTGTAGGTAAAAAAAAACTGCATTGTGAATGATACTTTCTCGACACGATACTATAGAAACTATTGATGAACTCTGCATTGTGAGTGTCCTAACATGATCCTTTGAACACAAAGCCCCACACAATGTTCTGAAGTGCGTTCATAGGGAATATTCATTCATAGGAGACGAATATCATATTCAGTGTATCTTTTGTTTAAGTTTGTTAGTATGCCATATACAGATAAATATGCGCCATGACTTGGTGTAGTTTTCACTTTGCTTCGGCTAATTGTTTGCTCAGGAGTAAAGATTACTTCATTTCATTGATAGTATTACATCACCAGAGTGGAAAGTGTGTGAACATTTTATCCGTGTTTAGTATCCTGACTCTGACCGGGGTGACTTGTCCTACACTAACTCGGCCCAAGTGTGCTGAAACTCGAGTGAATTTTGCCCATCCCGGCGGGGCCCAAATTGAAATAACATTGAGACGGCAAAAATATATGTCAAATTTGAATTTTTATTGGAGCCTAATGCCCAAAGAAGCTTTCAAATCCCCCCTTTGGTATAAAAGTGCAAACCTATCAAAATGTAATCCGTTCAACGGCCCTCTTTACGCTCTATTTGATCCTTTCAACCATAATATTCCTTATGATTAATCTACAAAATAAGATCCCACATGATTAGGTTCTAATGAAGAAAAAAAATTACATGTGGGTCCTATTATGTTATACAAACAATTGTGACTATACATTATACAAACAATTGTGACAAGATTTGGTTTGGCTATCATCCAAACAAAGTTAACCAAACATATATTTTTTTGCCACTGCCCATTAAATGACTTACAATTGCGGCACAAACAAAACATACCCCTATGAGAGGAAGACAACCTCTCATCCTAACACCAACCCGCAACCCACGGTCCCACACACCTTGCAACGTGTTGTGATACGTATGCGAGGGATAACCTAGGGCATTCTTCTAGGTACATGTTGACGCTAAAAAACAACACAGGAGTCGCCGATGACTAATCTAATCTAAATAAATATGTTAATTTTACTTAATAGCACGCAGCGGTATGAATATCAACGCTCATCTTCAACCTCTGGTTTGCTCCCCACATGGCCACTTGCCTCGCCTACCACCAAGGTCCTCAACCCGCTAGCCACCACCACCGTTGAACCCCTCTTCGTACTCTCCCACCCTACGCCATGGAGCCCCTTCCCTCCCTCCCCCTCGCCAAAACCCTAACCCTAAATCTGCATTGCCGTTGTCACACACCCTGCCCCCTCCCTCCCCTGTCGCCTGTGGTGGCGATGCAAGTGCGCTAAATAAAGATTGTGGCTTCCTCATTGATCCAAAAGGATTAGGTATAGTTTAATGTTGTTTTACAAACTACAAAAGGTTCTATTACCTGGCGTAGCACTCACGCAGCACAATCAGGGATAAATATTTAATCCTCGAATCTGAATATGCCTTGGATTGTATTCAATTTCCGACCGTATAAAAATTTACACAGGGGAAGAAGCATAGACAGCTGGAAGTGCAGACAGCATCGGAAATAGAAAAGATAAACGCATATACAACAAAAAGGCACAGTACGACTCCACGGCTCAGCATCAGCATCAGCATCAGCATCAGCATCAGCATCAGCATCAGCATCAGCATCAGCATCAGCCGTTTTTCCAGCTAGCCGAACAGGGCCCACATTGTCCAATTGTTCCAAAATCTGATACACAAATACGTGAACTTTGGAATATTATTTTGACCCCCCCTTGAATACAGAGAACAGGTTGGATTCCATCATCACGGAAGAAAAGTTTGTCCTGCCACGAGTATGATAGCTCTAGTGCATTGCAGCTTCACTTTTTAGGCACAAAAGATATTCTGCCAACACAAAAGATAAACTCAAGTTAGGGGGAAAAAAACTGTGCAATAGCAAGACTGTACATGTGTTTTGAGTGTTGACATACAGATGACAAGAATGGATATATGGGATACAATGTGGATGCTCCCAAATTCAGAAGACAGACAAATAGGTCGAGCAATCAGGGCAAGTACCTTTCATTGGTGAGGTTAATCCAACTGCAGTTAGCCTTGGACCTGTACAGACAAAACTGTTGAAGTCGAAAGATCAATGCACCTAACCAAAGGTATCTTCTGCAAATGCTGGGAACAAAAATGCCGATTGGGATACCAGAATATCCGGATTATGTTCAGGATATGATATTTTTTCAGTACACCACCATTCTTCCTGATAATGGAACCTTGTTTGGATGCTTGAAATGGTAGTAATTATGTGGAGGATGATCCTAGGCAAGACTGGTATTATACAACAAAGACATGAAATAAATCTGCTGCTGCTGTCAAAGAAAAACAATTGAGGCAATCCATCTGCCTCTCTGGGGTCTAAGGATCAATGGAGCCCCTGAAGGAACTCCCTTCTGCCTTGGTGGTTGGTAGACCCTCCACAAGAAGAGGTTGCAAATAACGGGCACCCAGAACTCTCTGAGCTTCATTGTAGCGAGCCCAAGTAACCAGGTAAAGACCAGCAATGATGAAGAGTCCCCCAATAACACTGAAACGAATAAAATACAGATGTAAACAAGGTCTAAATTTAAAAGTTGCCTGATATTAGTTAGCTTCAAAGAATAACATAATATGTTGACCCATGATTCATTGCAATTGATACTTGATAAACTCATGCTAAGCCAACAATTTAAAGGATCCAAAATCTGCGAAATCACCAAAGCATAATGTTGAAACAGTAATTTGGAATAATTATAGAGTTGGGAGTTGGGCCAAACCTTCCAACATAAATTGGGGTTCCAAGAAAAATAGTTGAAAGCAAGGTAGAGCATGCTGGTTGGAGTGGATTATACAGGGCAACTAGAGAGGGCCCAAGAATCTTATTTGCCCAAGTCATGATTGCATAGTTGAGACAGGACGCAACAATTCCCTGGTAGGTACGAGCAAAAGATGTGGTTACACAACCGGGGCGATTTCTAAAGCTAAGCCTGACGTCAAATTCATATACTTACAGCATATACGATGGCTATGACCTCGGTTGTTGTCACTGCCCACTCATGGAGCCCACTGGTAGCAAATACGCCAGTAACCACCATAAACAAGGTTGCAAAAGAATAGGAGTAAGCAGTGAGGGATAAGCTTGCAGGATATTTTATCAGCACCGGGGCCTGGAGTTGTCACATCAGAAAAGGACAGCAATTTTCATCAGGCGTGAACATAAATCTACATTAAATCTACGTTAAACCTTCATATCTGAGCCACTAGATATTCACAGTCAATAAAAGAAAGGAAATACCACATCAATAAATACCGAACCCAATGCTGCCAAGTTATGCCATCAACACCCAAGAGCTGAAAAGTCTGCATCACCTGAATGACTAGGTAAGCACCCATCAGGAAGCAGTTTCCGATGAGGCAGACGACCCCGAGACTCCATGCTTCCATACCATTTCGGAGCACTGCTGCAGTCAACCACTGAGGAGAATAGGCATTGCTGCTCCAAGTGCCGGCCAGGGAAGCTGCATCGGCTGCAGTGGCGCCTCCCATCCCAATCAAAGACGGGCCTCGGTAGAAGACCATCAGGACGGCGCCAAAGACGCACACGGCTGTGCCAAGAACTTTGACAACCCCATCTTTCGTGAAGATGTTGATCACCTCGACGCTGGAAAATGCGTGGAATTTACTTAGAATTCAGTCGACATTTGAGACGGCGTCCATGTCAGGACTCAGGAGATGATTCTGATTGTTATTACCCGACGATTGCGGCCAAGAGAAACGTGAACACCGGTATCGCCGGCTGGAACGCCGCGGCGTAGGAGGCGTTGGTGTAGCTGAGGCCCAGGAGGAAGAGGAGCTGGTTCCCGAAAATCCTGCGGCAAGGTTGGAGAAAGCCATTTCATTATTTCCAACAAGGGTGGAGAAACTATAGATTTATAATAAGGCCTCGTTTAGATCGTGAAAAGATTTCAACCCGATGAATAGTAGCACTTTCGTCTTATTTGATAAATATTGTCCAATTGTGGACCAACTAAGCTCAAAAGATTCATCTCGTGATTTCCAACTAAACTGTGCAATTAGTTATTTTTTTTACCTACATTTAATGCTCCATGCAAATGGCTAAAAATTGATGTGATGGAGAGAGAGTGAAAAAACTTGGAATTTTGAGTGTATCTAAACAAGGCCTAAGAGAAAAAGAAAGTGAACATAATAACTAAATAAATTACCCAGTGAATCCGAGAAGAGCAAAGGACGCGAGGAGGCGAGGAGTCACCGGGCGCCGCGCGCGCACGCTTCTGCAAGGACGGATGGATACCAAATTTACGGGACGAATTGAAAAATCCCCTTGGATGAGTGAGTGAGGTACTGTAGCAGGGAAGAAGCCAAAGAAAATATCTTTTTCCCCCAGGTTGCTGCTGGGGCAGAGGAAATTGAAGTGAAATTCGGTGGTAGGCGAGGCGAAAGGGACGAGGTACCTCTCGCGCAGGAAGGCGATGGGCGCGAGGAGCGCGAGCGCGACGAGGTCGCGGTAGACGCAGAAGACGATCTGGTTCATGCCGACGTTGAGGACGGACTTGGTGAGGACGTGGTAGCCGCCGTAGGCGACCTGGACGAAGGCCATCCCGACGTGCGCCCGCCACGCCTCGTTGCCCGCCCACATCAGGCGGCCGCTGCTGCTGACGGCCCACACCGACGAGGACCACCGCTGCAGCAGCGTCGGCTTGCTGCTCTCCCAGCCGGCATCCTCCACCTCCGCCTCCGCATCCGCTCCCCCACGCCCCATCCTCCTCCTCCGCCGAGGCCGGCGACCGCTCCCTCGCCCTCGGGCAGTCGCGCGGCGTGCTCCGGCTCCGGGCAGGAGTAGACAGACAGGAGGTCTGCTGCTCGCCTGCTCTGCTTGGCGTGTTGGGGGCCCTGTCTGTAAGATTTTTATATTAGCTTGGCGTGTCGTCGTGTTCCTGCTTGCGTGGGCGTGGCAGATTTTGTAGCTGATAAGGAACGGCAGGGACGGGCAGATACATGGACGGATAATGTTAATTTTAGTTTTTTTCCTTTTTATTTAGAAGCCACACTGGTACCCAGCAGGCTTAAATACAAACATACGTAGATTGTCTCGACTACGGCTCTGTTCGGTAGAATTTACGGCTGCTGCGGCTAATTTGCAGGGTTGATTTGTTGTGAGAAAAAAATATTATTCTATGACTAAAAAAGTAGACCTCATTCTGACTTATAAGCTCAAACGAATAGAGCCTACAAATACGAATAACGAATAATGTAAGTTAGAAATATTGGCTAAAATCAACGTCTATATATTGCGTGTTATACTAAGGTGCTTTTGGTTCGAGGACAATAATGAATGAGATACAACTATCCATGAATTTCTGGATATGGTTATCCATACTTTCTGTTTGGTTGGATGGATGAGACAAGCTATTTTTTTTTGTTAGGTTGAATGGATACCTGTCAGATGGGATGAGATGGGATGAGCTATTTTCCGGTTTGGTTGGATAGACGATGATGGATAGGCTGATGATGTTATGCGGCACCCACTTATTATTTATTTAATTTTAACTAAAATATAATCATTTGAGATCTTGTTTTGTAGATTTAATTGCAACGAATACAACTATGTAATCATATCATAAATCAGATAAACAGTTTAGTAGATAAAATCATTTGAAGGTTGTTTGCATTCATTAATTACTGTTGTCACATCAGCAGCAGCCAAGCCATCTTAGTTGGATGAGCAAATACGACAATTTTTTTTTATCCACTTGCTTCAGTATCTCATGAGAATATTCTCTCATGTGGATATATGTGTCCAACTCATCCATGCAATCAAATACCGCATATTCATGGATGGTCTCATCGAATATCCAGCCAACCAAATGCATCCTAGTTCGACCACCCCATCTTTTGTATTTCGCTCAAAAATTATTGATCCATCACAATATCTTTCTCATGTGTTGCTGTTGCAATGTGCACTGTTTATGTGGATCCACGACCCGCATCAATTCACATGCTGATTTTTTGTGTGTGTCTCCTCGTACAGAAATTTTATGCATCTTTAAATTTTGCATGAACATTCTCGAATACACAAAAAAATTACATGAACATGTATCTTTGCATCATCTACTTATACATGTTAGATAATACCCCGCGTGTTGCTACCGGAATTTTATAGCACTGTATATATTCAACAAAGGGAGAAATATTGCTTTCCATGATTTTATCTCAAAATATTATAGGAAAGCAATGATCCGTGTTTGGTAAAACCTAACAAAACGTTTGTCAATCATATATATATATATATATATATATATATATATATATATATATATATATATATATATATATATATATATATATATATCTTCATAAAGAAAAAACATGTATCTAATATATGGCAAAAGAGAAAAGTATCTAACTACGTGCAACCTGTAATAACCTGTAAAAGACAGTAATTGTGGTTTAAATTTTATCAAAAGCACACACATATACAGCCTGTTCATTTGGCTATGGCGAAACAATATTTTTTTTTTCTCACACAAACCAGCCAGCAATACTTCTTCACGAACCAGCAACGATAGGAATAAGCCAACTGAACAGGCTGATAGAAAATGACAGACATAGGATTTCAGTTATGGGACCCATCTCAAGAAAACCACTGCACCTGAACGGCATTATTCTTCCGCCGTGAAAACTGCTTGCTGCCCTGTGTCAAAAAAAAACAGCGCAGCATTACCTCAAGCCGTCAACCGCGGACGCGTGGATGGCTCTCATCTCGTCCACTCATTCGTCTTCCCACTCGTATCCAGCACGGAACGGCCATGTTCCCTTCCGCTCAGCTCTCCTTCCTCCTTCACTTTCGAGATTCCACCATCGTCGCGTGGCTGGCGGCGGCAGGTGCTCAACACATCGTGATTATGCATGGAGGCACGAAGCTAGGAAACGGTGGCGGCGGTGGTCGTGGGGCGTCACGCCGCACATCTCGGCATCCCACGCGCGGCCCCGGCAAAGATCAAGCTTCCTGCGTCGGGATCAGGCCTCAGGCGAACGGCCGCCGGGGCTGGGGACGGAGGCTGTACTGCCGGCGATGGGGGCGGACGCAGCAAGCGAGCCATCACGGGCGAACGGTCTAGGCGATGCAGCGCCGCCGAGCAGAGCAGAGCCTGTTAGATTGATCTCCCAACCAATAAGCCCAACGGCCTATTAGGCCTTGGTCACGCGCCCTGATCGGGGGCGCCCAACCCTACATGGTTGGTGGGCCCCCGTCGCACTGCGCTATATAAAGAGGTGGGGGCCGGTGGCTCAATGCACAAGGTTCGCCGTGAGCCGCAAACCCCACCGACAAACCCTAGACCGATCTAAGAGGGCGCGCAGCCAGCGACGGGAAGCTCCGCTGACTCTCGCCGTCGTCACTGCTACGCCATCCGTCTGCACTGCATCGACGTCCGTGCAACCTCTACTCCACCCGTCGCTGCCCGTGTGCTGCCTCCATCAACGAACTAGCGATGGCCAGCTCAACCGCGACTTCATCCGAAGGCTCAGGTTCAACACCAGCACCTCTACCCTATCTCCCACTCTCTGCTTGTTCTAGTTCATCATGTTCAACAGCAAACCGCCTAGATCTACCCTAGTCGATCCACAGAATGCAACAATGGTACCAGAGCCAAGGTTTAAGTATAGATCTTGGATTATAGGGTTTGATCTAGAACGGGTACCGATTAGAAAAGGAAAAGTTGATTAGATCCAGTGCGGATCTAAGCAGAAAAGGGTCGGCCGACGTTCGGTTGAACCCTAAACTCGATCCGTCGGATCTGAGAAAAGATATAGTTCGGATGAACCCTAACCCTAATGAGGTTAAAGAAGAAGAAGGGCTCGGTTTTCATGCAAAGATCGAACCCTAAAACCCGAAGGCGATTTGGGGAAAAAAGAAAAACAGTGTCGTCCCCAACCCTAACCCTAACCCTAATCGGGAAATCGTGCAAAATCCGAATCAAAGAAACCAAAAGGGGAAAGAAGGGGAAGAGGGGAACCTACCCGGTCCTCCCGACACCGCCGTCGCACGGAAAGCTACCACCGTGCGGGTGGTGATCACCGCCGCCATGGTTGGCGCGCGGACAGAGGCCCAGCTCAACCGTGGCTCAGGGCAGCGGTCCAAAGCCGCTCGACGGCGGCGCGCTCTGCCATGGGCGAGCGCGCGCACCGGCGAGGGGCTTGGCACCGGTGTCATCCTCTCTTCTTCTCTGGTGACGAGGTGGTCGTGCGCTCCCTTCGTCTTCACTAGCGTCGCCGTGGGAGAGGAGAGGAGAAAGAGGAAATGCAGCTAGGGTTCAGGGAGAGGCGGCCGGTGGGGGGTTTTGTTCGGGCGAAATGACCAGACAGTCGTTCGATCCGATCTAGCGATTAGGGTTCGCCGGACCGACTTTAGGCCCAGGCAGGCGAACGGTTTCACGGCCTAGGCCCAGGTTACAGCCTGGGCGCGGAGAGAGAGCGCGCGCGTGCCGCCGAGTAGGCCGTGGGCCGCGCTGTGGCTGCGTGCTGCTAGGCCGCGCGTGTGCTGGCTGGGCCGAAATGGCCTACTGAATAGAAACAACTCATGTTTTCTTTTTCTTTTTCCAGAAATATATATATTTGATGAATTTCAATTGGAAGTTGATGCAAATCTTTGTGCAATTTTTGTCCAACAACAATTTTGTTCAGAGAACAGTGCAATATTTAAGAGTTTCTAGAAAAATAATTATGGACATATTTAAATTTTCCGCTGCGTATTTAAAGTAATTATGGACTTTTAATTAAATTCGAACCAACGGGAGAATTTGATTTTAAGAGTCAAGAGATAAATATGAGTTGATTATGATATTGTTATTTTCTGACCAACGTTGTTAATAGCAATATTATAATTTTAATGATTATGCATTATTTTTATTTCTGCCCAACGGTGATGTAGATTTAATGTATAAAATAATTGTATGTTTTAATTTTGACCAACGTTAAACTAAGGCATGCAATTATTGTTGTTATTTCTGTTCTCACACTATTTGAATTGTGTTTTCAGGAGGATACAATTTGATGAGTTGTATCAAAGAGATCCCCACTCTAAAAGGTGATAACTATATTGAGTGGAAGAAAAAGATAGACCTGGCTTTTATCCTCGTTGAGGTGGACTGGGTTGTCACCACACCGTGCCCCAGAGAACCTGTGGCACCGGTGAGGGAGACAGATGAGACTGATGCTGCATGGTAGAACAGAGAGCGGGATTTTGCTCCCGTAAAGATGTCCTATGACCTTGAGCATAGGAAATAGGTCACTACCAACAAGAAGTGTTTGGCAGTGATAAAGAACACGATTGAGCCTGCTATTGTGGGCTCAATTTCAGACTGTGACACGGTCACAGAGTACCTAGATAGAATAAAGAGTCAGTTCACTGGCTCTTCAAAGACATATGCAACCCAGCTGATCAAGCAGCTGGTTATAGAAAGGTACTCTGGTGGCGGCAGTGGCATTAGAGAGCACATACTGAGAACGAGCAATCTAGCATCTAAGCTTAAACCAATGGATTTGGCACTCAAGGATGAGTTTCTTATTCATTTGATTTTTGCTTCTTTGCCCAAAGAATTTGACACCTTTGTTGTTAATTACAATATACAGCCAGAAAAATGGGATTTAGAAAAGCTTATAGCCATGTGTGTGCAGGAGGAGGAAAGAATAAAAGTTTCACAAGGTAGTTCTGTCAACTACCTAAAAGATAAGAAAAAGAACTATAATAACAGCTCTTCCTCCAAGTCATCTGGAAAAGGTCCCATGCAACAGTCTCAGAACAAGCAATTCCCAGTGGATAAAGACCAGTGTCTCTACTGCAAGAAGACGGGACATTATAAAAAGAATTGTCCTGATTTCTTAAAGATGATTATGAAAAATAAAGGTGAGAACATCATTATATTTGTAAATGAATCCTTGTATGTAAAGTTTTCAAAATCTACTTGGTGGATTGATTCAGGTGCAACTATTCATGTTGCTAATTTATTACAGGGATTTCGTTCGATGAGAACTTTGCAAAGAAGCGAAAGTTTCATTAAAGTCGCAAATGGAGTACAAGCAGATGTTGAGGCCGTTGGCGATCTTCCGCTAGAGCTTGCTGATGGCTTCATACTTTTTCTTAGAGATGTTCTTTATGTACCTTCTTTGCAAAGAAACTTGATTAGTGTATCAAAGTTGGACCATGATGGTTATGATTGCCATTTTGGAAATGGCAAATGTCAGATATTGTTTAATAATAAATGTGTTGGTCTTGCCTTCCGACAAGATGAGCTTTATTTGTTATCACTTTGTGAAAATGTGAATTTCGTATGTGATGTGAATGAGAATGTATCCTCATCGAACAATAGAAACAAAAAACGAAAGAGAGCTCACAATGCGTTGTCGAAATTATGGCACTGTCGTTTAGGCTATATTTCGAGGGGAAGAATAGAAAGACTAGTTAAGAATGATATTCTTCCTCCATTAGAGCTCTCAGAGTTAGAACAATGTAGAGATTGCATAAAAGGAAAGTATGTAAAGAAAATTAAGAAAGATACCAAACGAAGCGTAGGAATTCTACAGATTATTCACACAGACATATGTGGTCCCTTTCCTATGAAAAGTGTGGATGGTTATGATTCATTCATAACATTCACAGACGATTACTCTCGCTTTGGCTATATTTATCCAATTAAAGAAAGAACAGAAGCGTTGGATAAATTCAAAATATTTAAAGCAGAAGTTGAAAATCAGCATGATTTAAAGATTAAGATAGTCAGGTCTGACCGTAGGGGAGAGTACTACGGTCGGCATACCCCATATGGACAAGTTCCTAGACCTTTTGCAAGGTTCTTACAGGAGAATGGTATAGTCGCCCAGTATTCAACACTGGGCAAACCTCAGCAGAATGGAGTAGCTGAAAGGCGTAACCGTACCCTGATGGATATGGTGCGTAGTATGATAAGTTACTCCACTTTACCAATGAGTCTGTGGATGGAGGCGTTAAAAACCACCATTCATATTCTCAATAGAGTACCAAGTAAGTCAGTGCCCAAAACACCGTATGAGTTGTGGACAGGAAGAGTATCCTCACTTAACCACTTGTGTGTGTGGGGGAGCCCTGCTAAGGCTAAAGTTTTTAATCCAAACATTGGGAAGCTAGATCCCAAAACAGTAAGTTGCCATTTCATTGGCTACCCAGAAAAGTTAAAAGGTTTTCGTTTCTACTGTCCTAACAGACATACAAAGTTTATGGAAACGAGACACGCTATCTTCCTAGAGGATGAAATGATTAGGGGAAGCATGGTAGCTCAAGAAATTGACCTTGAAGAGAAGCGGGTGTATGCACCCACTCCGATCATTCATGAGCTATTTTTCTCATTACCTGCTGTTGCTGCACCAATAGTACAAGACACTGTGGTGCCAGCACCTATTGTTATCCCGCGTGTGGCAACAATGAATAATGATGAGGAACCTGTGCCTCAGGATCCTATAGAACCTATTGCCACACATGAGGGGGAGCAACAACAGCCTCAAACAGAAAATGTTCCAATTGAGGAGGCCCCTAGAAGGTCTCAAAGAGTTAGAAAATCAGCTATTCCTGCTGATTATGAAGTGTACAACACTGAAGAATTTCAAATGGAGGATGATCCCACCTCATTTGAAGAAGCCATGAAAAGTGATCATTCATCAAAGTGGCTTGAGGCCATGGAAGATGAGATGAGATCAATGAATATAAATAAAGTTTGGGATTTGGAGATAATTCCTAAAGGAGCCAAAACAGTAGGTTGTAAATGGGTCTACAAAACAAAACTTGACTCTCAAGAGAATATAGAGAGATATAAAGTCCGACTTGTGGCAAAAGGCTTTACACAAAGAGAAGGGATTGATTACAATGAGACCTTTTCTCTAGTCTCATGTAAGGATTCCTTCAGAATCATAATGGCATTAGTGGCACATTATGATTTGGAATTACATCAGATGGATGTAAAGATGGCATTTCTCAACGGAGACTTAGAAGAAAATGTTTACATGGCACAACCGAAAGGTTTTGTTATAGAAGGAAAAGAATGTTTGAGATGCCGCCTAAAGAAATCCATTTATGGATTAAAACAAGCTTCAAGATAGTGGTACTTGAAGTTTGATCAGACAATAAAGAATTTTGGGTTTAAAGATAATGTTGAGGACAATTGTGTCTACGTAAAGTTTAAGAATAGGAAGTTTATCTTCCTTGTCCTGTATGTGGATGATATCTTACTTGCTAGTAGTGATGTCAGTCTACTACTAGAAACAAAGAAGTTTTTGTCCTCAAAGTTTGATATGAAAGATCTTGGTGAAGCTTCGTTTGTTCTAGGGATCAAGATTCACCGAGATAGAAGTAAAGGGGTATTAGGACTGTCACAAAAGGCATACATAGAAAAAGTCTTAAAGAAATTCAGTATGCACAAATGTAGTCCCTCACCTGCTCCTATAGTCAAGGGCGACAGATATGGGGATTTTCAATGCCCCAGGAACCAATATGAGATCGATCAAATGAAAGTGGTTCCATATGCTTCAGCTGTCGGAAGCTTGCAATATGCTCAAGTGTGTACGCGCCCTGACTTGGCATTTATTACCGGGTTACTTGGCAGATTTTATAGCAATCCTGGAATAGAACACTAGAAATTGGTAAAGAAAGTCTTGCGTTATTTGCAAGGAACGAAAAGCCTCATGATGACGTATAGAAGATCTGATTCACTCCATATAGTGGGATATTCAGATTCTGATTATGCGGGAGATAATAGAAAATTCACGTCTGGATATGTGTTTACTCTCGCAGGGGAGCTATTTTATGAAAAAGCTCAAAGCAAACCGTCACTACATCGTCCACAATGTATGCCGAGTTTGTAGCATGTTATGAGGCAACAGGGCAGGTGAACTGGCTAAAGAAGTTCATACTCGGTTTGAAGGTGGTTGACGACATCAATAGACCACTGAAGTTATACTGCGATAATAATCCAGCAGTACAATATGCTCACAACAATAGGTCAAGTGGTGCTGCCAAACACATTGACATAAAGTATTATGTTGTGAAGGATAAAGTCCGGGATCAAATGATAAGTCTTGAGCATATAAGTACCGAAAAGATACTCGTGGATCCGCTTACAAAAGGCTTACCACCCAACGTGTTCAGAGAACATGTAGCCGACATGGATTTAAGGGAAAGCCTATGATTCCTAGACTATAAAGGGCCCAAAAGTTAAAGTAACTATTTCAGATCAGAGACATGCATTGTAGCTGTTAAATCTATCGGCGATTGACCGTGACGATGAGACATGCTCTATGCATCATCTGTGAAGAAATGAGTAAGGATAAAAGGATTAAAGTTTAAAGTTTAAAGATAAAAGTAATAGTGAGATCAAGGGAGAGAATGTTAGATTGATCTCCCAACCAATAAGCCCAACGGCCTATTGGGCCTTGGTCACGCGCCCTGATCGGGGGCGCCCAACCCTACATGGTTGGTGGACCCCTGTCGCACTGCGCTATATAAAGAGGTGGGGGCCGGCGGCTCAATGCACGAGGTTCGCCGTGAGCCGCAAACCCCACCGACAAACCCTAGACCGATCTAAGAGGGCGCGCAGCCAGCGACGGGAAGCTCCGCTGACTCTCGCCGTCGTCACTGCTACGCCATCCGTCTGCACTGCATCGACGTCTGTGCAACCTCTACTCCACCCGTCGCTACCCGTGTGCTGCCTCCATCAACGAACCAGCGATGGCCAGCTCAACCGCGACTTCATCCGAAGGCTTAGGTTCAACACCAGCACCTCTACCCTATCTCCCACTCTCTGCTTGTTCTAGTTCATCATGTTCAACAGCAAACTGCCTAGATCTACCCTAGTCGATCCATAGAATGCAACAGAGCCTAGCGGAGATGACGTTGAGCCTCGAAGGTCCATCTTCTCCTTCTGTAGCCAGGTGGTCCGGGGTATGAGCTTCGCGATGGCCGAGGGGGAGCCCGGCATCTCGCCGGGGACGTGGCGACAGATGATCTGAGAGAAGCCCGATGGACGCGGTGCGGCGGCAGGCAGTAAACGATTCGCGAATTATAATTTAGAATAATATTTTTCTTTTACATCAAACCACTTAGTAAATAATTTACGATCCAAGAAAGGGGATGACGTGGCTCAAGAGAAGCCAGGAAAATAAGTTAACGGGTTTCTCCTGTTTAGGTACAGGAGATAGGAGATTATGGTTGATTTTTCAGTATATACATAATATATTGTCGTATTCGGCTAGCCGCGCGCCGTTAATTGCAGTTAGGAAGACGAATCAGTCACAGTCAGAGAGACGATAGACGCATACGGCATATGCGTTCAGGCCACACAATTATTCGGAATCCAACACATGCACGACAAATCTGTGGATGGATTGATACGAATTGATCCTAATGCGCGAAAGTAATTAGCTGCTTGATTACTGACAGGCTTGCAAGACCAATGATGTCGGTTTCGCAATCACCATCTGATGCCGAGGTCTGTTAGGCTATCTTCAACAACACCACCTAAAATATAAGACTTATTCGTCCTTTGGATAGCGCTACAGGCAAAAAGTTCAATACTTATTCGACATCTTCTCTAACAATAAGACACAAAAGAAAATCATTTCTGCAAATGAGTTTCCAGAAGAGAGGATACTCATATTTAGGTTGTGCCTCTCAGATAACCCAAAATAAGTCTCCCGTATAGGTACTCTGTTGGAGATTGATTTTGGATCTCTTGCTATCTATTTTTGGTTTGGATCTCCTTATTGGAGACAGTCTTAGAAGAACGGATAAGCTGTGAACATCTCCTATAGCTCCCAATCTCCGCTTCAAAAAAGCCATCAAAATTTGCATGAAAATATCAACCAAATATATGAATGGGTACATGATAACAAAATGCATGCCCATGAAAAATTTGAGAATCACCAAAATTCTATAGAAGGCAAAAGAAAAGAAGATAATGTCACTGTTTATGTTATGTGGATTCATGGCCCGCATATATCTCCTTGCACAAAATCTGTCCATCTCTAAATTTTGCATGAATATGTATCTTTACATCATCTACGTATTCATATTTTTGGTTAATTTCGAGTGCCCTACATAATATATTGATCAATTTACAGAGGTGATGTTCTCGGCTACCCGCACGTAGTTAATTGCAGCCAAGAAGACCGGAGTCTAGTTGATCCATTAGTATTAAAAATTAACAGTTAAAATTAGTATTAATAGATTCAACAGACCTGCTAATAAAATTGTTAATTATTAATGGGAGAGCCGCTAACTATTAATTCCATTAGTAAGTTTGAGGCTGCTAATAGTGCTAATAATTCATATGCACATTCAAGTCACTATCCAGTCACCTATTAGCATATGGATCCAAACAACTGGCTGATAAAAATTAGCTAACTTAAAATTTACAGCTAGTAGCTATTAGCTAGCTAATTTTTAGTCTTTTTGGCAGCGCTCCTGCAAGGGCTTCGGCTCCGGCTCCTGCAGGAGCTGTGCCAAACGACTATTTTGGAAAGGACTCCGCATAGGGAGCTAGTCAAAAGCCAGAGCTATTTTTTGCCTGCGCAAGAAAAGCCTAAAAAACGAGCTTCGCGCGGCTCCTTGCTCTGGATTCACGTCGTCTAGTGCGAAGGAGCCGTTTTACCAAACGTTTTCCAGAACGGCTTTAGCTCCTCCAGAAAAGCTACTCCTTTAAAGGAGCCAGAGTCAAAGTTATTTTCATAGAAGCGAGAGTCCTGCCAAACATGCTTTTATTATTAATGATCCAAACATGCGCTAATCAGGCACAACGACGCATACGTGTTCCGTTTTCAGGCCTCACAATCAATCGAAATCCAACAGGATAGCAGGAGCATTGCTACGCGATTGCAGCAGATGCACGGCAAATCTCTGGATGGATCGATATGGATTGATCTGATGCGATGCGACGGTGACTAATCGGCCGCTTGATTACTGACAGGTTCGCACCACCAATAATGCCGGGGTT
The DNA here is from genome assembly GCF_019320115.1 of Miscanthus floridulus. NCBI lineage: Eukaryota > Viridiplantae > Streptophyta > Magnoliopsida > Poales > Poaceae > Miscanthus > Miscanthus floridulus. The sequence continues at coordinate 105,119,578 of NC_089598.1, forward strand.
TATGGTCATTTTCGGCAGGCCTGCTTCTGCGACTGATGTGTTAGGAGAAAAAACATTATTTTTATGACTAAAAGGTAGAGTTAGGTACCATTTAGTTCTCTCTCAAAATGCCAAATTTTCCAAGATTCTCCGTCACATCGAATCTTTGGACATATCTATGAAGTATTAAATATAAACAAAAAAATAAAACTAATTACATAGTTTAGACGAAATCCACGAGACGAATCTTTTAAGCCTAATTAGACTATGGTTGGACACTAATTATCAAATAACAACGAAAACTGCTACAGTGTCATTCTGCCAAATTTTTCGACATCTAAACAGGCCCTTAATTCTGATGGATAAGCTCACGTGAACATTGACTATGATTACTTTCTTTTCTTCTGGTCTTGGGGATCAATTTGATCGAAGTACAGTACTCAATGAACAGAAAACCGCAGACGGACAGCAGCTGGGTCCTGAAGGCTGCTGGAGCCAATGAACGGCAGGGACGGGCAGACAAGGGTAGCTACTGAGCACCATGAGCATGTATCCTGTGCTCCCGTGCCATTACATGCCCTCATTCCAATCCAAAAAAAACATCAAAGCGTGCAAGAGAGAATCAACCAAAAATATGTTAGCATGTATGGGTACATGATGTAAGATGCATGTTCATACAAAGTCTGAGGTTCAATAAAGTTTTGTGCGAGGAGAAACTGTAGGGATATAACTCTAGATACCACTGCGGAAGACATGGGCCGCACCATCAGGGATAGTTCAGCCCACAAAATCAAGGCGCACTGCGTGCGGCATTAGTCGGCGTGCACCGCAAGGCTTCTAGAGGATATCTCGAAGACAGATGTAGATCTGTTCGGATATGCGAGATATTGTATATTTGTATTCCTTGTAACGCTTATCAATTTATCGAGTAGATATAGATCTAACTGACCCGTGAACCCTACCCCTATCTATATAAGACGGGTAGGAGACCCCCTCAAACTCATCTCATCTCATTCACAATCAATACAATCCGACGTTGGGTTTTACGTCGTATCAGTGGCCTGAACATGTCTAAACCTCGTGTCCGTTGCACTTGTGTTACCATGATCACACGCACCTCCACTACACAATCTATCATCATGGGTATACTCCTCGGTAGACTATCGAGCATATTTCGTCGACAGAAACAAAAAAGAGAAAATCAACAAACAATTGAGTCAGAGCTAACCGTTCATCTAGACCCGCATCAGGCTGATTTTCCTTTTTCTTTTTTGGTTTCTCCTCCAATAACTTTGTTGGACCTCAAATTTTGTATGAGCATGCATCATGTACCCACACATATTTTCTTTTGATTTTCTCATGCATATTTTCATATTTTTAAAAAAAGTGTAAGTATGTAATGCTCTATATTCTCTTTTGATTTTTTTAGTGGCCTGAGAGCACGGGATACAAACTTTGAGCACCATGTATCTAGGAACGTCTGTATGCTCCCATGCCCTATACTTGGCCAAATGGGCCAGGCCTGTTGGGCTAGCACTAGCATGGCACTAAAAAGCATGGCCCAAGCACGGCCCGGCCCGACGCCTATCGTGCCCGTGCCTGGCATGGCCCGATGGTAGTGTTGTGCCTGGGCCGCAACTCCGGCCCGTAGTGCCGGCTCAGGCACGGCCTGATTTTTTGCCCGGCACGAAGCGGCCCGTTAGATATCAACCATTGGATGGCCTCAGGATAGATTCCAGTCGTTGGATTCAATATATATATATATGCTCATTCCTCACCGAAACCCTAACTTCAACTCTCTCCTGCTTCCCTCACGAGCAGTCACGTAAGACACGGTGGTGGTAGCCCCATACCAGCTGGCATCAGAAGTGGCGGCATGACGCAGCTCCACACGACCACGCGCAACGGACGTAATGGGGGCCCTGCGCGGCGCGACGCGACGCGGCTCCACGCGAGCGCACGCAGCGGAGGCGGCAGCGTAGCCTTTTGCGCGGGCGTCCCTACGGCGGCGGCGCTCGGCGGTGAGTGTCTCAGTGCAGCAGCCAGCTATGGGCGGTGCCAGCGACGTGAGGTGCTGTGGGGGGTACGACCCCAGATACCCACGGCAGATCACATGGGCTGCGCCCCCAGGGGTGGCCCAGCCCACAAGACGAAGCCTTGTGGGGCACGACGCTGCTCGGCGCCTCCCGCAAGACACTGGGAAGATATCTTGAAGATATTATGAGATCTGTTAGGATACGTATGATTCCATGAATCCTATAATTTGTTATTACTTTCTGATTATCTTCTAAATCTAATCGACTTGTAACCCTACCCTGAACTATATAAGGCGGGCAGGGACCCCCCTCCAAACTCACACAATATCATACGATAGCTAATACAATCCAACAGGCCATAGGAGTAGGGTGTTACGTCATACTGATGGCATGAATCTGTCTAACTTGTGTGTCTATGTTGCCTTCTTGTTCTCGATTACACGCATCTCTGCCGATCAATCTACCTTTGTGGGATACCCCTCGAAGAACTACCGATGATATTCTATCGACAGTTGGCGCGCCAAGTAGGGGTGTGCGTGTTGTTTCTATATTGAACAAGATGGAATGTTCCGTAGGCTCTTCGTCCCTCCCACAGCCCAGTCAGATCTTCACGGTCGAATTGATCTCATGGATCATCAACGCTGACGGAGTCAGAGAGCTCATCGAGCCGATGCAGATCGATACTGCGCCGATCACCCCAACACCTGCGATTATAGATCCGATCTTGAAACCACCTCTAAGGTCATCTTCACCGACAACTCGCCGCCCACTCCCCCACTACTAGAGGAGGCAAATCAACAACGATGATCTGATCACATCCATCGATCAGGTCGGATAGAAGCTCACCGATTGCCTCTCCATCATAGAATCAGCTCCGACCACTCTGGTTCAGCGCCGACCACCCTCCGATCCAGATCTATCGGAGGCTACTCAAGAAACTCTAGGGGTTGCAGCCCTACTCTTCAGGCTCACCAACATTGCCGCCATTTATCAAGAGGCCCTATGGGGCAAATTCATCGACCAGGTTGGAGATTTCCATCCTCTCATCGACCAGATCGCCGACTAGCTCTCGCCGGCTATCAACATGCTACACATCGACCGATGCCTCGGAGCATCCCTCCAAATCATCTTGGAGGAGAATCCAGACTTTGAGTCCTAGGGCTCTACGGAGACTATCGTCGAGACCATCACCAAACAACTTCCTCTCCCTTTTTTCCGTGGTGGCGCAGTCTTCAACGTCAGCGTCGATAGCCCCCCACAGGAAGGGGAAACCAAGGAGGACCACTCCACCCACGTCAATAGGAATGTCAATCATGCGCAGTGCCAAGCAAATGAGACTGCCCTTGTGATGGCCGAGGCTCAGCTTGACTCACAAGGAAGGCCATGCCAACTCCACCGCAACCTCGACAACGAATTGTCCATGTTGATGGACACGACGTCTACAAGACCCTAAGCGCCAACCTAGCCATGGCCGCCAACAAGCTCGCCTGGCTCCCATAGACACAAGAGGTCACCAAGGTCGCTGGCATGCTTAAAGTGATGCACTGCTAGGTCATCTTCACCGACAACTCGCCGCCCACTCCCCCACTACTAGAGGAGGCAAATCAACAACGATGATCTGATCACATCCATCGATCAGGTCAGATAGAAGCTCACCGATTGCCTCTCCATCATAGAATCAGCTCTGACCACTCTGGTTCAGCGCCGACCACCCTCCGATCCAGATCTATCGGAGGCTACTCAAGAAACTCTAGGGGTTGCAGCCCTACTCTTTAGGCTCACCAACATTGCCGCCATTTATCAAGAGGCCCTACGGGGCAAATTCGTCGACCAGGTTGGAGATTTCCATCCTCTCATCGACTAGATCGCCGACTAGCTCTCGTCGGCTATCAACATGCTACACATCGACCGATGCCTCGGAGCATCCCTCCAAATCATCTTGGAGGAGAATCCAAACTTTGAGTCCTAGGGCTCTACGGAGACTATCGTCGAGACCATCACCGAACAACTTCCTCTCCCTTTTTTTCGTGGTGGCGCAGTCTTCAACGTCAGCGTCGATAGCCCCCCACGAGAAGGGGAAACCGAGGAGGACCACTCCACCCACATCAATAGGAATGTCAATCATGCGCAGCGCCAAGCAAACGAGACTACCCTTGCGATGGCCGAGGCTCAGCTTGACTCACAAGGAAGGCCATGCCAACTCCACCGCAACCTCGACAACGAATTGTCCATGTTGATGGACACGACATCTACAAGATCCCAAGCGCCAACCTAGCCATGGCCGCCAACAAGCTCGCCTGGCTCCCATAGACACAAGAGGTCACCAAGGTCGCTGGCATGCTTAAAGTGATGCACTGCTAGGTCAACGAGATCTGCCAGGATTAGAGACCTTCATACTCCACAAGCTCGATTCGCCGATCTGCCATGCTAAGATCTGATCGCCGCCCAAGTCATTTCACCAACTAGCACCACGATGGTAGACAACCCCTCCAGGGGGGAGCTAGGGGCAACCGCATCGAACACCTTCGCCAACACGGCTAGGAGGTTGACCAGGACATCCGAGTGCACCTCAATAATCTCCGAGACACATGACGACGTATCGACGAGCGTCGCTTCGGTCACCATGAAGAAGAAGTATGTTGCTGTCAAGAGTATGAGCAAGAGTTTGGTAACCCAGACTCAGCTCTTGAGCCGCTCAACGTCGGCAACGCTGCAGATCATGGCGCTGATGACCCCGAAGGGCCCCGGGCATTCACGAGGGCACTCCGAACACTCTAGTGGCCCCTGTGCGCATCGTCGGAGGAGATACCAGTGTCATGGCGAACTATCTTCCCGTTATGCTTACACCAACCGCCATGAACTGGTTCATGAGCCTTGCCTCGGACTCCATTGGATCCTGGGAAGAACTGAAGAAGGTTTTGATCGACAACTACATGGCTACGTGTACTCGACCAGGCACCAAGCATGATTTGAACCACATCTATCAGAAGTCGTCCGAGCTCCTCTATAGCTACATCAGATGCTTTTCCAAGATGAGGAATTCTATTCCCAACATCATGGAAGCTAAGGTCATCACTGTCTTCGTTCGAGGACTCCATCACTGTGATCTTCACTCCAAGTTCAACCACAAGCCGCCCACGAGGATTGGCGAGATGATTATGACCGCCAACCAGTACGTCGACACTGAAGAAGCCGCACTACACTTTAACGAGGATGCAGGCACTCATCGCCCAACTCGCCACAGCGATGATCGCCCCGACGACCGGCGCCACAGCGACCGTAATCACCATTGGGACAGTGGTCGTGATTAGCCAGAAGGATCCAAGTCTGGTCAATATCACCACCGCCGACCAGACCACATTATCGCCGCTATTGATAAACCTCACGCCAAGCACAACTATGACGAGCAATACAAGAAGATCCTCGATGGCTCGTGCCCTCTCCATAAGAACACCAAGCATAAGATGAAGGACTGCCTCGGCTTGGCTAAGGAGTTCCAGGCTAAAAAGCCAGACAACGATAGCAATGATAGAGCTAGAGGCCGCCAACCACCTGGGGGCAACAACAATGCCTTCCAGGATCACAATAAGGTGGTCGCCACCATCTTTGGGGGCCTCACCTCTGCCGAGAGCAGAAGAGAACAGAAACTCACCGCCCGCCAGGTGCTCGCCATCAATGTGGAAGACGCCACTACCAACCCAAACTATCGCCCTTAGTCCAAGGTCCCCATCACCTTCAGCAGGGCCAACCAGTGGACGAACATCCCATACACAGGGTGTTTCTCCTCATCCTTGATGCAACCATCCAGAAAGTGCTTTTTAGAAAAGTGCTCGTCGACAGTGGGAGCGCTCTGAACCTCCTATTCACCGGAGCCTTAAAGGAGCTGGGCCTTGGGATAATAGATCTCACACCCTTTGACTCCTCTTTCTAGGGCATGGTACCTGGCAAGGCATCCAAACCGCTTGGAGAGATCACCCTACTAGTACAATTCGGCATGGCAAGCAACTACCGCGTCGAGCACATCAACTTCTACGTCACCGACTTCAACACCGCCTATCACGCCATACTTGGTCGGCCAGCTCTAGCCAAGTTTATGGTTGTACCACACTATGCTTATCTAGTGTTGAAGATACCTTCGCCTACAGGAGTCCTGGCCCTACGGGCCAACCTCTCTATTGCCTATGCCTACAAGATAGAGAGTCTCGCCCTCGTCGAAGCCACCGACCTCTCCATCTAGATGGTCAGTGTGGTCATCGATGCCAAAGACGGTGCTCGCCAATGACCCGGAGATCCCATCACTAGATCCTCTTCATGCCTTCGCCAAGTCCAAAGAAACCAAGGAAGTCAGCCTCGACCTCGATGACCCCTCCAAGACAGTGAAGATTGGGGCTCACCTCGACCCCAAATAGGAAAGCGCACTCGTCTCCTTCCTACATGCCAACACCAACATGTTTGCTTGGAAACCTACAGACATGCCGGGGGTACCACGAGAGAAGATCAAGCACTTCATGAATGTCTCGCCGACCGCCAAACCGATCAAGCAAAAACTTCGACGATTCGCGCTAGACAAGAAGGAGGCTATTAGGGTAGAAATAAAGCGACTCCTAGCTGCCGGATTCATAAAAGAAGTGTATCATCTTGAGTGGTTAGCAAACCCTGTTCTTGTTCAAAAAAGAATAAAGAATAGAGAATGTGTGTTGATTACACTGATCTTATCAAACACTGCCCTAAAGACCCCTTCGGTCTGCCTCGAATAGACAAGGTTGTAGACTCCACTGCTAGCTACGAACTGCTCTCCTTCCTCGACTGTTACTCTGGCTATCACCAGATTTCCCTCAAGGAAAAAGACTAGATCAAGACATCGTTCATCACGCCTTTCGGTGCGTACTGCTATACCACCATGTCCTTTGAACTCAAGAACATTGGGGCGACCTACCAAATAGCCATCCAGATGTGCCTCGATCAACAGATAGGCCGCAACATCAAAGCTTACATTGATGATGTGGTTGTCAAATCCAAGACCGTCGATAATCTCATCATCGACCTCGAAGAAACGTTCGCCAACCTGAAAATGTACCGATGGAAGCTGAACCCTTCAAAGTGCATCTTTAGAGTTCTGTCCGGTATACTCCTAGGCTATATCATCAGTGCCCATGGCATCAAACCCAATCCCAACAAGGTCTCTGCCATCACCAACATGAAACGTTCGACCTACGTAAAGGACATACAGAAGCTTATAGGCTGCATGGCTACTATAAGCTACTTTATACCGTGCCTCGGCAAAAAGGGACTACCATTCTTTAAACTCCTCAAGGCCTCCGAGCGCTTCTCCTGATCGAAGGAGGCAGATACAGCTTTCGAATAGCTCAAGTTGTTTCTAACCAAGCCTCCGATCATGATGACACCTCGACCAGATGAAACTCTACTGATCTACATCGCCGTCACTTATCGCGTCGTTAGCACAACTATCATCATCGAACGCGAGGAGGCTAGGCACGCCTATATGGTGCAATTTCTGGTCTACTTCATCAGCGAGGTCCTTAACGAGCCCAAAACTCGTTATCCTCAAGTTTAGAAACTACTATATACTATTCTGATCACGTCATGCAAGCTCAACCATTACTTCGAGTATTACAAGATCATTGTGGTCACCGAGTTCTCGCTAGGGGACATTCTTCACAACAAAGAGACCAACGACCACATCATCAAGTGGGCTATCGAGCTCGGCACTTACTCCATCGAATTTAGAAGTAGGCCTACCAACAAGTCATAGGCGCTCGTTGATTTCATCGTTAAGTGGACCAAGATCCAAGAGCCCATCGCTGCTACTTGCCCCCAGCACTAGGTGATGTACTTTGACAGTGCCCTCAACATCAACGGTGTCAGTGAGGGCATTCTATTCATTACGTCGACCAAGGATAAGCTCCGATACGTTCTCTAAATATATTTTCTGGCCTCCAACAACGTCGCCGAATATGAAGCATGTCTCCACAGACTCCGTATAGCCATTGAGCTCGGCGTCAAACGCCTCATGGTATATGGGGACTCCGCGCTAGTTATCAACTAGCTCAACAAAGACTGGTCCTACTACAATGAGAAGATGGACACATACTACGCCGAAATCAGGAAGCTTGAAGGGAAGTTCTACGATATTGAGTACCACCGCGTGGTACGAGATCAAAATTAGCTCGCCGACCACCTATCCAAGATAGGCTCCTCTCACGCCATGATTCCACCTATGGTCGTTGTTCAAGACCTCTTTACGTCGTCTATCAAGGAAGAGAAGGAAGTTCAAGAAATTCCCCCGCCGAGCACTGGTACTTACAGTACCTTCGCCGGCCACCGATTGGAGGGAACAATTCATCAAGTATCTCACTAGCGCCGAAGTACCCACCAACAAGACTAAAATCGAATGCCTAATCCGTCGAAGCAAGCATTACGTGCTGGTGGACGGGAACTTGATGAGGAAAAGTGCCAAGGATGGAATACTATAGAAATGCATCACCCAAGAAGAGGGAGTGAAACTACTTCTCCAAATTCACTCTGGTTCCTGCGACAACCACACGGCCTCGAGAAACCTCGTCGGCAAAGCTTTCCAAGCTGGTTTTTACTGGCCGACGGCCATCACCAATGCAGAAGACCTCATCCGACGTTGTGAAGGATGCCATTTTTTCGCCAAGCAAATCCACATGCCGGCACAAGAACTACAGACCATCCAAGCTTCCTGGCCTTTTGCTTGCTGGGGACTGAACATGATTGGGCCTTTCAAGCCAGCGCTAGGTGGTTTTCGGTATGTATACGTCGCCATCGATAAGTTCTCCAAGTGGATCAAATACAAACCGCTTGTTTCGGCTACTACAAAGAAAGCAGTCGAGCTCTTCGAAGATATCATCCATAGATTCGGTCTCCTGAACAGCATTATCACTGACCTCGGAACTATATTTACTGGTCATCATTTTTGAGACTTCTACGAAGACCGATGCATCTCCGTCAAATACGTCTCCATTGCCCATCCTAGAGCCAATGGCTAGGTCGAACGAGCAAACGGCATGATCCTTGATGCCCTCAAATAGAGGCTATATCAGAAAGAACAAAAGCATCTGGGCAGATGGCTCAAAAAGCTACCAGCTATGGTCTAGGGACTGCGTACTCAAGCTAGTCGTAGCACAGGTGTGTCTCTATATTTCTTGGTCTACGGCTCAAAAGTCATACTACCAGCGAACATTGCCTTTCGAGCACCTAGGGTGGAACATTATGATGAAGAGCAAGCCACAGCTGTTCAGATAGAGGACGTCGATAGGGCCGAGGAAGAGCACCTGATCACCTGTGTCCGCACAGCCAAATACCTAGAAGGCATGCAGAGATATTACAACCGCAACATCAAAGGTCGTTCATTTGCTGTCGACGACCTCGTTCTCCACAGAAAACAGAAAACTGAAGGGATGTACAAGCTCTCCTCCCCCCTGGGAAGGGCCTTACGTGGTCAAAGAGGTTACCCAACTAGGGTCTTATCGGCTATGTGACTTGGACAGAATCAATATCCCCAATTCATTGCACATCGAGCACCTTATACGTTTCTATCCTTGAAACGCTCTAGATATGTATTCTCCACTCCATGATGAATAAAGTTTTGGCCGCCATAATTTGTCTCCATTTTTTCTCCGTTATGATTTAATCTCCACTTGCGTTCACCAGCTGTAAGCTACTCCTTTAACGAACTCCAACATAAGATCGCCATAAATGCTCCGCCACGTTTCTCCATATCTCCAATATGTGATCGCCATAAACACTCTACCACGTTTCTCCACATCTCTAAAATATTTCTCCAATTGCCGAGCCGCACACGTTTTGTTTTGTGCTCTATGGAGAAGACCCCCGATCTCTCCCTACACGTGCTACGGGCTCTGCACTCTGCGTTATGAGTGGTTAGCTATAGTTCCTTGGTCACGCCTGTATCGCCCATTTATCGCCGCAAGTTGTTACTGCTCACCGAATATTCACTGACTTCTCCGTCATCTGTTATGGCTCAGTAATTACTACTGTATAGCCATTACTCAAGTTTTTTCTCCAGGATTTGTTTTCTCCAAGATTTCCTCTTGTGGCTCGGGGACTGTGTCCGCACTACGACCTGGTTCCTCACTGCACTGGGAACTTTCTTCTGTTGACTACTGCTTCTGACCCTAGCACCACGTCACCTACTGTCAGGCTCGGGGACTAAGTGGGTACACTTCACCTTGCGGTGAGTGTGCTTTTCTTATCTCAAGGCTACGCCCGGGGACTGGATGCCTGCTCGGCTGGTCTTCTACTTTTCTTCTACTTCGAACCCTGGCACCACGTAACTACGTCACCTACTGTCAGGCTCGGGGACTAAGTGGGCACACTTCACCTTTCGGTGAGTGTGTTTGCTTTAATCTGGAAGACTCCACGCCTCTTAAAGCTAAAGAAGACTATCTCCCTTTCTGGTGGTCGGACTCTAAGTGGGCACACTTGGTCCACTGCGAAGAAATTGTCGATTCTGAACTTAAGCTCCCTACATCCTTATGGCAAGCCATACTTGGGTCACGCTGCTCGGCGACGGTTCACACTGCTCGGCGACGGTTCACACTGCTCGACGACGGCTCACAACTGCTCGGCAACTCATCACGGTGGTCGGACCATAAGTTTGACTGCTCGGCTTTGTTCGCACCTGCTCGGACAGGCTCAAGACGGCGTTGCATAACGGATACAAGGCGCTCAAAGACTAGCTGTGGGGGGTACGACCCCAGATACCCATGGTAGACCACATGGGCTGTGCCCCTAGGGGTGGCCCAGCCCACAAGACGAAACCTTATGGGGTACGACGCTGCTCGGCGCCTCCTGCAAGACATTGGGAGGATATCTTGAAGATACTACGAGATCTGTTAGGATACGTATGATCCCATGATTCCTGTAATCTGCTATTACTTTTTGGTTATCTCCTAGATCTAACCGACTTTGTAACCCTGCCCTTGGACTATATAAGGCGAGCAGGGACCTCCTCCAAACTCACACAATATCATACGATAGTCAATATAATCCAACAGACCACAGGAGTAGGGTGTTACATCATACTGGCGGCCTGAACCTGTCTAACTCGTGTATCTCTGTTGCCTTCTTGTTCTCGATTATACGCATCTCTACCGATCAATCTACCTTCGTGGGATACCCCTCAGAGGACTGCCGACGATATTCTGTCGACAGTCGCGGATTGCAACGACGACGACGACAACGACACCCAGACCGGCACGGGCACACTGGGCTGCCGTGCTCATAGTGCCGGCACGGCACGGATGTGAGGCCGTAGTGCCGTGCCTGGGCTGGGATTCCGACACGGTGGCACTACGTGGCACGGCGCGGCAGCACCGCTGTGCCGCGTCGTGCCACGCCGTGTCTGAGCGGCCCGTTTGGCTATGTATACATGCCCCTTCAAAAAAATCATCAAAATATGCATGAAAACTGAATAAAAAATATTAATAGATAGACGATGAAAGACATGTGCTCATGCAAAATTTGAGGTAGAAGGAGAAACCAAAAAGAGAAAATCAGCATATTTGCTCGGTCAGGTGCACGGATACAAGGATCCACAACCTGCATGCATGCTTATTTGTGTTTTCTTGGGGTCCCCATGCACAAAACTTTTGTTCATCCTCAAATTCTTTAATGTGCATTTTTCCATCGTCAACATTTCTATATCTTTGGTTGAATTTTTAGTGCATATTTTAACAGATTTGTTCGAGGTGGGAGGCAGCATGGGAGGGGTAGGAGGAGTCGTATCCGTTAATCTGCTCGCCGTTAATTGGAGTCAGGAAGATGACCATGCACAAAGACGATATATCGGTGCATAATCATGCCTTAATTATTTGTGCACATTTTGTTAATTGAGTTCCGTTTTCAGGCCTCACAGTTATTCGGAATCCAATAGGACGGATGTAGCGTCACATTAGCAAACACCTAAATCACCTACTATAAAAAAAATAAACACCGGACTTATACATAAGGAGGGGAATCGGACGGCTGCGAAAGTTATTATTAAGGGGCTAAAAGGACTTTTTCATTTTAGACAGGACACTTTTTTTTTGAAAAAAAAAAGTGTTAAAGCCCATTTCACTTTGGGCCATCGTTGAGAATGGCGATGGTGGGGGGTTCTAGGCCCAAATAGCCTCGAAACTCGTTTTGATTAGACTTGTCCATTCTGCTAAAAAAAAAAGACTTGTCCATTGGCCACGAGACCCAGGTATTGAGTAATGGAGATCATCTTCTATGTTAAAAAAGAGAGAGAGAGAGAGAGAGAGAGCTTCGCCGCCGAAGCACACGCTCGTGAGTCGTGACCGCCGACCATTCCCTCCCTGTTCCCTGCCACCTCAAGTACTTGGACGCCGAGCACGCCGTGAGCTTCGCCGCTGTGAGCTCGAAGTACCGTTCGTGGATCGTCCGCGTCGGGGGTTTCCCTTCCCTGGCCAGTGGCCACCGTCACCACGGTGGCCCGCGGGCAGGCCGCCAATGGCCTGCGCCCCGTTTAATTTCCCCCAAGTAGGAGCTAGGCCCTCTCTCGCATGCCCAGCATCTGGTGCCAGCCCGACGCCGACGCCGACGCCGACGGGCAGCTCACGAACTGCTCCTGGTTACCCCTGCCACCGCCGCGCCCCTGTTCCCAAAATCGTGAACGACAACGGCGTGCGGATCGACCGGGGGCCCTCTGATCGTGGACGTCGAGCCCTACGCCGTCGTCGGCCTATATATTCATACTGATCTCCATCATGAGAGATCCTTTCACTCTCCGAGACGCTGGCACCCTGTCGTTTGACACATATGAGGAAGAATGGCACTATATATGTGGATCGCAAGAAACACTTGCCTTTCATAGTCGAAGCTGTCCCATATGAGTATGATGGCCAAAACCTATACCTTGGCAGGTCCAGGAGCAAAGATGGGAATGACCACTAGTACACAAACAAGTTGTACTCTCGGTTGGAAAACCTTTTCAGTCCTGGTTTCTCAACCGGAAGCACGAATCTGGGATTAAAGAGTCCCTCCTTTAGTCCCGGTTTATCGCCCGGGACTAAAGGTCCACCTTTAGTCCCGGTTGGTAATACCAACCGAGGCTAAAGAGGCCTCCTGGTCTGGCCACGTGGACCGGCCCTTTAGTCCCGGTTGGAATTACCAACCGGGGCTAAAGTTTTTTTGTTTACATATAACACCATAAAAGGAAGGATCGGCAATAATGATAAATGTGTCGTTGACAAAACTAGGGTTAGCTGATAGCATTTCTTTATATAGGGAAAGGTCTTAAAATTGGCACAAAAATATATCTATTGCTTAATAATGCATAATAGAAACACAAGTACTGAGAGCTATGTTGTCTTACAAACATTTTGGTGGACGGTGGGCTTCCTTTTAGACAACTTACATGCATCATATTGTTTCCAAGCTCGTTAACCGACAAGATACAATTAAAATAAATAGTGAACCAGCTACAGAAACTTACACAAGCTAAACAAGTTAACAAGTTAACAGACAAGAGGCATGTCTATTTTATATTTTCCTCCACCACACTATCTTTTGGCCTAAGTCGTAGATTTTCTGGTTGCATGCCTACATGAGAAAATAGAACAAAGAATTAACCAAACAAAACAAATGATTTTAACAGGCAGTTTGACATGTACCAAACTAGTAACATACATGAGGTGCTATACTAGTCAGCGCTTTCACAAAAATATTCAAATTATTGCTAAGAAATAAGACATTGTTTCAATCTGTAGAAGCATATAGACCATTTTATTTTAGAGAAAGACATACAACCAATAGAAAGAGATAACAGCAGTCATAAACGTATAATCCATTTGTCCAAAAATTGAATTACACCAACCAGATCAATGTAATGATTTTGTTTGGGTTAAAGAATTAATAAGTGCTGCCCCTAGCTGCTACAATTTGAATAAGCTGTTGCTACCATTTGCTGCCCCTAGCTGTAATAGCTGAGCAAGATCATCAGCCTATACTCTCAAGTTACATTATGTCATTTTCATCACAGGCTGAAAAGCAAAGATTTTCATCATTTTAATTCGGAGATAGATGCATGCATCATAATAAGAGCACTTAGTTGCAGCCCAAATTAGCATATCTAATTTTTTTCAAAGACACAGTAGCCGGGGCTCAGAAACTAAAGATCTTATATGATATAGTGTAGGACAAGGTTAAGCATAAGGTGCTAAAGTGCAAACAGAACAAAATATCCCAAGTACCAGCTCATAAGGTGCTAAAGTGCAGAAGTTCTCTAATGCAAGATATTCAAGATACTGTTTTCATAGCATCTCACCTGAAAAGCAACCAGGGTAACAAAACAAACAAGTTAAAATTGTATTTTAACTTTGCAGTAAAATCTTCTTATTACATTGCTCCAAGGTATGGAAAAATCAGAGATAAGCATTTTCTCTACAAAGTTAGGCAGTCCAGTTCCAGTAAAGAATGTAATATGATGCTGATTCATAGCAGTCATTTGCATGAGAGAAAGGAAAAAGAAAGTAGTGCAAGACCTCACATCATCGCAGATTAGAGTCATCTAAATAAAAAGCTGGACAACTTCTCAACAAACCGACTGCACCTTTATCAAGTAGTTACTAGAAAATTTTCAGAGCTCTATCATTGCCCAAGACTACTTATAGACAATCCTAGATTAGTTAATTTTGTGTTCCATCTCTAGCAAGTTTAGTCATTTTTCACTTTAGGAGTTCAATAGACAAAAAATATCTGCACATACAGATAGCTAGCAGCTTGGCATACATCTGATTAAAAGTTAATATCAATCTGCATAATCTGGTTTACAAGAGCAAGTGATTGCAACAATTCCAGAACAAAAATGTTTTGATTCATGGGTATTGGGCAGTGTATTTTTTACTTCTTACATGAGCATCTCCAGTTCAAATATATTCTACAAAGCTTAGAGAATGCAAATAGATAGGACACCATCAGCTAAAGCAAGAGCAGCAAACAATATCCACAGTTCTAGTAAAGAAAATCAACAACTAGGAAATCGACAACCGTCCGTTCGTTGGAGTCAAGAACAGCTTCCCAAGACGGCAGGAGCCAACATCCTACGTGGCTCATCAACAACAGCCTGCAACCACGCAATAGAGAAATCAGTCTGATCCAACCGGATGAAGAAGGGGGGAGGGGCGCCCGCCGGGGAAGGAGAAGGGGGAGGGGAGGGGCGCCAGCGAGGGAGATGAAGGGGGAGGGGAGGACCGATGCCACCACCACGCCCCGCTGCCAGCCACCACCACCACCACCGCAGCCACCGGCCGGATCCAGGAGAGGGAGGGCCAGATCCGTCCAGGTGAAGATAGGGGAGGGGAGGGGCACCCACAGGGGAAGAAGAAGGGAGAGGGGAGGGGTGTCGGCAGGGGAGAAGAAGGGGGAGGGGAGGGCCACCGCCACCACCACGCCCTGCCGTCGGCCACCACCACCACCACCACCACCGTAGCCATCGGCCGGATCCGAGAGAGGGAGGTCTGGATCTAGCCAGGTGAAGAAGGGGGAGGGGAGGAGCGGCCGCCTACCGGGGAAGAAGAAGGGGGAGGTGCGGGGGAGGAGGGGCATGGGGGCCGGGGCGCCCGCGGGGAAGAAGGGAGAGGAGGGGCGCTAGGGCCGGGAGGGGAGGGGCGCTGGGGAAGAGAAGGGCGAGGTGCTAGGAACGGCGTAGGGTTGGAGACACCAACCGGGACTAAAGGTCCCTTTCTAGTCCCGGATGGAGCCTCCAGCCGGGAGTAGACTTTTACTCCCGGTTGGAGAGACCAATCGGGAGTAAAAGTTAACCTTTAGTCCCGGTTGGTAACTTCAATCGGGACTAAAGGTCCCCTGTAGCAAAAGCCTACCGCAGTAGCCGTTGGGCAGGAACCTTTAGTCCCGGTTGGAGCTACAAACCGGGACTAAAGGTCTCTCTAGTCCCGGACATGAAAAATACCGGGACTAAAGCCAAATTTCGAAGTGGATCAAAAGTTGTTTCTCTACTAGTGGACCTTACCGCGTACGTACCTAACAGAGACAGAGACCAAGATGGGCACTGCTATTGAGGTCGCCCCTTGTAGAGATCATAAAGATCATCTAAGCGGGTTCTCTTTACTGTGAATGCTATATCGAGAGTAGAGGGACAGAGAGGAATAGAAGAAGAACGTGTCGAATCAGACATCGCAGAGGGAGATGGTCCAGAAGCCACCATCTCGTTTGTCGATGAAGTCTGCGCACGGGCAGCGATGTTCGGGGAAGAGGTCGATGAAGTCATCGACGTCGGTGGAGCAGGACGGCGCGGCTGGTGGCTTCCCGTCATTGGTTGTGCCCTCTCTAATCGGGATTAGGGTTTAGGTTTAGGTGGGGAGCTTGGCTTAGGTGAACCTCGTACTTAGAGCCGCCGGCTCTCACCTCTATATATAGCGCTGTGTGACAGGGGGCCTCCAGCCATAGTGGGCTAGGCACCCCCGATCAGGGCGTGGATCAAAGGCCCAACTGGGTCGTTGGGCCTAGTTTGGGATTAGAGATCAATCTAATAATCTCCCCCTTGATCTCCTTCCATCTTTCAATCTCATATCATTTACTTTTGTTCATTCCATTATAGATTAGCACATAGAGCAGGTTTCATCGTCATGGTCAATTGCCGATAGATTTAACAACTATAACACACCACTCTGTTCTGAAATAGATACTTAACTTTGGGCCTTCTTTTGTCCAGGAATTATAGGCTTTCCCTTAAACCGATGCGGGCTACATGTTCTCTGAACACGTTGGGTGGTAAGCCTTTTGTAAGTGGATCCACGAGCATCTTTTCGGTACTTATATGCTCAAGACTTATGACATGATCTCGGACTTTATCTTTCACAACATAATATTTTATGTCAATATGTTTGGCAGCATCACTTGACTTATTGTTGTGGGTATACTGTACTGTCGGATTATTATCGCAGTATAACTTAAGTGGTCTATAGATGTCGTCACCCACCTTCAAACCGTGTATGAACTTCTTTAGCCAATTCACCTGCCCCGTTGCCTCATAACACGCTACAAACTCGGCATACATTGTGGATGATATAGTGATAGTTTGCTTTGAGCTTTTCCATAAAATAGCTCCTCCTGCGAGAGTGAACACATATCCAGACGTGGATTTTCTATCATCTCCCGCATAATCAGAATATGAATATCCCACTATATGGCGTGAATCTGATCTTCTATATGTCATCATGAGGCTTTTTGTTCCTTGCAAATAACACAAGACTTTCTTTACTAATTTCCAGTGTTCTGTTTCAAGATTGCTCTAGAATCTGTCAAGTACCCGATAACAAATGCCAAGTCAGAACACGTACATACTTGAGCATATTGCAAGCTTCTGATAGCTGAAGCATATGGAACCATTTTCATTTGATCGATCTCATACTGATTCCTGGGGCATTGAAAATCCCCATATCTGTCGCCCTTAACTATAGGAGCAGGTGAGTGACTAAATTTGTGCATATTGAATTTCTTTAAGATCTTTTCTATGTATGCCTTTTGTGATAGTCCTAATACCCCTTTACTTCTATCTCGGTGAATCTCGATCCCTAGAACGAATGAAGCTTCACCAAGATCTTTCATATCAAATTTTGAGGACAAAAACTTCTTTGTCTTCAGTAGTAGATTGACATCACTACTAGTAAATAAGATATCATCCACATACAGGACAAGAAAGATAAACTTCCCATTCTTAAACTTTGCATAGACACAATTGTTCTCTACATTCTCTTTAAACCTAAAATTCCTTATTGTCTGATCAAACTTCAAGTACCACTGTCTCGAAGCTTGTTTTAATCCATAAATGGATTTCTTTAGGTGGCATCCCATTCGTTCTTTTTCTTCCATGACAAAACCCCATTCGTTCTTTTTCTTCCATGACAAAACCTTTCGGTTATGTCATGTAAACATTTTCCTCCAAGTCCCCGTTGAGAAATGTTGTCTTTACATCCATCTGATGTAATTCTAAATCGTAATGTGCCACTAATGCCATTATGATTCTAAAGGAATCCTTACATGAGACTGGAGAAAAGGTTTCATTATAATCAATTCCTTCTTTGCGTAAAGCCTTTTGTCACAAGTCGTGCTTTATATCTCTCTATATTCCCTTAAGAGTCAAGCTTTATTTTGTAGACCCATTTATAGCCTACTGTTTTGGCTCCTTTAGGAATTATTTGCAAGTCCCAAACTTTATTGGCATTCATAGATTTCATTTCATCTTCTATGGCCTCAAGCCATTTTGATGAATGATCACTTCTCATGGCTTCTTCAAATGAGGTGGGATCTCCTCCATTTGAAATTCTTCAGTATTGTATACTTCATAGTCAGCAGGAATAGCTAATTTTCTAACTCTTTGAGACCTTCTAGGGGCCTCCACATCTGGCACATCTTCTGTTTGAGGCTGTTGTTGCGCCCCCTCATGTGTGGCAATAGGTTCTATAGGATTCTAAAGAATAGGTTCCTCATCGTCATTCATTGTTGCCACAGGAGGAATAACAACAGGTGCTGGCACCACAATATCTTGCACTGTCGGTGCAGCGATAGCAGGTAGTGAGAAAAATGGCTCATGAATGATCGGAGTGGGCGCATACACCCGCTTCCCTTCAAGGTCAATTTCTCAAGCTACCATGCTCCCCTCATCATTTCATCCTCTAGGAAGACAACGTGTCTTGTTTCCATAAACTTTGTATGTCTATCTAGACAGTAGAAACGAAAACCTTTTGACTTTTCTAGGTAGCTAATGAAATGACAACTTACTGTTTTGGGATCTAGCTTTCCAATATTTGGGTTAAATACTTTAGCCTCAGTAGGACTCCTCCCACACACGTAAGTGGTTTAGTGAGGGTACTCTTCCTGTCCACAACTCATACGGTGTTTTGGGCACCAACTTACTTGGTACTCTATTGAGAATATGAATGGCGGTTTTTAACGCCTCTATCCACAGGCTCAATGGTAAGGTGGAGTAACTTATCATACTGCACACCATATCCATCAGGGTACGATTGCGTCTTTTAACTACTCTATTCTGCTGAGGTTTGCCCAGTGTAGAATACTGGGCTACTATGCCATTCTCTTATAAGAACCTTGCAAAAGGTCTGGGAACTTGGCCATATGGGGTATGCCGACCATAGTACTCCCCCCCACGGTCGGACCTGACTATCTTAATCTTTAAATTATGTTGGTTTTCAACTTCTGCCTTAAATATCTTAAATTTATCCAATGCTTCTGTTCTTTCTTTGATTGGATAAATGTAGTCATGACGGGAGTAATCATCTGTGAATGTTATGAATGAATCATAACCATCCACACTCTTTACAAGAAATGGACCATAGATGTCTGTGTGAATAATCTGTAAAATTCATGCGCTTCGTTTAGCATCTTTCTTAATTTTCTTTACATACTTTCCTTTTATCCATTCTCTGCATTGTTCTAAATCTAAGAGCTCTAATGGAGGAAGAATATCACTTTTAACTAGTCTTTCTATTCTTCCCCTCGAAATATGGCCTAAACGACAGTGCCATAATTTCGACGACGCATCGTGAGCTCTCTTTCGTTTTCTGTTTATATCCGTAGACGAGGATACATTCTCATTGTCACATGCAATGTTCCCATCATCGCATACAACATTCACATCATCACGTAGTGATAACAAATAAAGCTCATTTTGTAAGATAGCAAGACCAACACATGCATTATTAAATGTTATCTTACATTTGCCATTTCCAAAATGGCAATTATATCCATCATTGTCCAAGCATGAAACACTAATCAAGTTTCTTTGTAAAGAGGGAACATAAAGTACATATCTAAGTAAAAGTGTGAAGCCATCAATAAGCTCTAGAGAAAGATCGCCAACGGCTTCAACATCTGCTCGGACTCCATTTGCTACTTTAACATGTCTTTCTCTTCTTTGTGTAGTCCTCATCGAACGAAATCCCTGTAAGGAATTAGCAACATGAATAGTTACACCTGAGTCAATCCACCAAATAGATTTTGAATACTGTACATACAGGGATTTATTTATGAACGTAATAATGTTCTCACCTTTCTTTGCCATGATCATCTTTAAGTAACCGGGACAATCTTTCTTATAATGTCATATCTTCTTGCAATAGAGACACTGGTCTTTCTCTACTGTGAACTTGTTCTGCTGAGGCTGATGCAGTATGGGACCCTTTCTCTTTGACTTTGAGGAGGAGTTAGCATTATTATTCTTTTTTTTGTTGTCTTTCACATAATTGATAATGCCACCATTGACAGCTTTCATTCTCCTCCTCTTGCACACACATAGCCATGAGCCTCTCTAAGTCCCACTTCTCAGGCTATATATTGTAGTTGACAATAAAAGTGTCAAATTTCTTTGGCAAGGAAGTAAAAATCAGATAGATAAGGAACTCTTCTTTGAGAGCCAGATCCATTGGTTTTAGCTTGGATGCCAAATTGCTCATTCTTAGTATGTGCTCTCTTATGCCACCATTTTCAAAGTATCTCTCTGTCACCAGCTGCTTTATCAGCTGGGTAGTATGTCTTTGAAGAGCCAGTGAACTGACTCTTTATTCTATCGAGGTACTCGGTGACCGTGTCACACTTTGGGATTGAGCCCACAATTGCAGGCTCAATCGTGTTCTTTATCACAGCCAAACATTTCTTGTTGGTAGTGACCCACTTCCTATGTTCAAGGTCATATGACATCTTTTGGGATGCAAAATCTCTCTCTCTAGTTGCCCAAGCGGCATCAGCCTCGTTTGTCTCTACCCAGTCCACCTCAGCTAAGATGAAAGCCAGGTCAATCTTTTTCTTCCACTCCGTGTAGTTGTCACCTTTGAGAGTGGGGATCTTTTTGATACAACCCATCAAGTTGTATCCGCCTAAAAAACACAATTAATATAGAGTGAGAACATAAACAATAACAACAATTACATGCCTTGATTCCAATGCTGGTCAAAATTAAAACATACAACTATTTATACATTAAATCTACATCACCGTTGGGCAGAAATAAAAATAATGCATAAAATCATTAAAATTATGATATTATTATTAACAACGTTGGTCAGAAAATAACAACATCATAATCATGTCAAAATCTCTTTTTTCTCCAATTAAATATCACGTTGGTTCAAAATAACTGGAGAATAAACAATTTCTTTAGCAGCGGAAAAGCTAATTCAATTTAATGAATTTTGCCCACAGGAAAAAACTCTTTTCTATTTTCTTTGATCCATTTTCTAGGAAATAAAACTTTTATTAAAAAAGGAAAAGAAAAAGGAAATGGCTCAAACTATTACCGTCTTCGGCCGAAAATAGCAAAAGTGGCCCGGTCCATAGCAGCAGCGCGTAGCCCAGTCCGCAGCAGCAACGCGACGCACGCCCGCTCCCCCGTGCCTAGGCCGCAACCTGGGCCTGGGCCAGGAATGTCCTTCCCCGCCTAGGCTGAAAGCAGCCCAAGGGATGTTGGCCGTTGGATCTCATCGGACGGCTTCGCGTGGTATTCGCTGGAACAAAAAATTGGCAGCGGCGCCGTTCCCCTAAACCCTAATCATTCGTCTCCCTCTCTTCCTCTCTCAGCCCTGCAGCGCAGAGAGCGAACGGCCATGGCGCCGTCGCCAGCCCCCTCACCGGCGTGCGCGCTCCCCAACGGGTGAGCGCGCCGCCGTCGAGCGGCCTAGCGGCGGTGCCCTACCACGCCCGTGAGGGCCGTTGAAAGGTCCTAATGGCTAGAGAGGGGGTGAATAGCCTAATAAAAATTTCTACAACAACACTTAATCAAATGGTTAGACAATTATAAGGCGAAGCGAGTGTTGCACTAGCCTACTCAAAATGCAAGCCACCTACCACAATTCTAGTTTAGATAGTGTCAATTCACACAAGATCAATGACACTACCCTATGTTAGTGTGCTCTCAAAGGCTAACTAAAGAGCCACACCAACCAAGCATGCAAGCTCTCACAACTAGCTACACTAAAGAGCTTGTCAACTAGTTTGCGGTAAAGTAAAGAGAGTGATCAAGAGGGTTATACCGCCGTGTAGATGAATGAACTAATCAATCACGAAGATGAATAACAATGATGACCAATCACCTCGGAATCAATGATGAAGACAATGATTTTTACCGAGGTTCACTTGCTTGTCGGCAAGCTAGTCCTCGTTGTGGCGATTCACTCACTTGGAGGTTCACACGCTAATTGGCTTCACACGCCAAATCCTCAATAGGGTGCCGCACAACCAACACAAGATGAGGATCACACAAGCCACGAGCAATCCACTAGAGTACCTTTTGGCGCTTCGCCGGGGAAAGGTCAAGAACCCCTCACAATCACCACGATCGGAGCCGAAGACAATCACCACCTCCACTCGACGATCCTCGTTGCTCCAAGCCGTCTAGGTGGCGGCAACCACCAAGAGTAACAAGCGAAATCCGTAGCGAACCACGATCACTAAGTGCCTCTAGATGCAATCACTCAAGCAATGCACTTGGATCACTCCCAATCTCACTATGATGATAAATCAATGATGTAGATGAGTGGGAGGGCTTTGGCTTAGCTCACAAGGTTGCTATGTCAATGAAAATGGCCAAAGATATGAGCCACAGCCGGCCATGGGGCTATAAATAGAGCCCCAATCAAATAGAGCCGTTATACCCCTTCACTGGGCAAAACGCGCTCTGACCGAACGCTCTGGTCATACTGATCGGACGCTGGCCCTCAGCGTCCGGTCGCCCGATGGACGCCACGTGTCATCGCCTTCAAACGCTGTTCGTCAGATTCCAACGGTTATGACGCTGACCGGACGCTCCGGTCAAAACTGACCGGACGCTGAAGCCCCAGCGTCCGATCGTTTCCAGTAAACTCCCCGAGACATGTTTTTCCGTCCGGACACGTCCGGTCCACCTTGACCGGACGCAGCTAGCGTCCGGTGCTCAACCCTAGCCTACTGTGCCATCTGACAGCTCGACCGGACGCAGCCTTTCAGCGTCCGGTCGCTGAGTGACCCAGCGTCCGGTCAGTAGACCGACACCAGCATCAATTCGATCAACTCCATTTCAACTCTAACTTCTTCACCCTTGCTTCAATGTGCCAACCACCAAGAATTTTGCATCCGGCGCAATAGAAAATAGACATTTCATTTTTCACAAATGTTATCAAGGGTGTTAGCACTCCACTAGATCCTAAATGCATATGCAATAAGTTAGAGCATCTAGTGGCACTTTGATAACCGCATTCCGATACGAGTTAGCATATTTTCACAAATGTTATCAAGAGTGTTAGCACTCCACTAGATCCTAAATGCATATGCAATAAATTAGAGCATCTAGTGGCACTTTGATAACCGCATTCCGATACGAGTTTCACCCCTCTTAATAGTACGGCTATCAAACCTAAATGTGATCACACTCTCTAAGTGTCTTGATCACCAAAACAAAATAGCTCATATGGTTTATACCTTTGCCTTGAGCTTTTTGTTTTTCTCTTTCTTCTCTTTAAGTTTAAGCCCTTGATCATCTCCATGCTATCACCATTGTCATGTTATGATCTTCATTTGCTTCTCTACTTGAAGTGTGCTACCTATCTCATGATCACTTGATGAACTAGGTTAGCACTTAGGGTTTCATCAATTCACCAAAACCAAACTAGAGCTTTCAGCCGTGCCCTAGCGGCAGCGGCGCCTTCTTCTCGCGCGCCGACGAAGCAGCAGCGCGCCTGTTTATCCCGCGCGACGGCGGTGTCGACAGCGGCGAGGTAGGCCTCTGTCCTTCCCTTTCTTCTTCCCCTTCGGGATCTGGGTCTTGCGATTGGGGATTAGGGTTAAGGTTAGGGTTTCGTTAGGGTAAGCCGCCTTGCTAGCTCATCCCCTTTCCCTTCTCTTTTGGATATTCTTTCTTTTCTTCTTAGAGTTGAACCGATTTGGGGTTAGGGTTTCAATCCAAATTGGATCGAACCTTCTGTTCCTCTTTCTAGGTTAGGGCTACTCTTGCTACTGGCGCCGTCGGTCTAGCTCCGGGGAGCCACCTCCCATGCCCTTTCCCCTTTCTCCTTCTCTGTCTTTAGATCTTGTTGTGTTCTTCTCGGTTCTTTTCCGATTGGGGATTAGGGTTAGGGTTAGGGTTTCGTTAGTGTTAGGGTTAACCCGATTCGTTTTTTGTTCACCCGATCTAGATCTAAAAGCCCTAGAAGACCTGGCTCTGGTACCATTGTAGAGATCATAAAGATCATATAGGGTTAGGTCTAGCGGGTTCTCTTTACTGTGAATGCTATATCGAGAGTAGAGGGACAGAGAGGAATAGAAGAAGAACATGTCGAACCTAACACCGCAGAGGGAGATGGTCCAGAAGCCGCCATCTCGTTCGTCGATGAAGTTTGCGCACGGGCAGCGACGTTCGGGGAAGAGGTCGATGAAGTCGTCGACGTCGGTGGAGCGGGACTGCACGGCTGGTGGCTTCCCGTCACTGGCTGCGCCCCTCTCTGGTCGGGATTAGGGTTTAGGTTTTGGTGGGGAGCTCGGCTCAGGCGAACCGCATACTCAGAGCCGCCGGCCCCCACCTCTATATATAATGCAGTGTGACAGGGGCCCTCCAGCCATAGTGGGCTGGGCGCCCCCGATCAGAGCGCGGATCAAAGGCCCAACTGGGCCGTTGGGCCCAGTTTGGAATTAGAGATCAATCTAACACCCCTAAGTTGGTTGTAATCCACAACTTCTTTCGGTTCTCTGTTCTTGGTCCTCCTCTTTGTTAAGCTCGGCGCTTACCATTGACGGGGTAGCTTGTAATGTTTCTTTACTTCCTCTTAAGGTCCCTATTACTGGTGCAACGACGAACAACCCTCCACTGACGTATCTGGCCAGTTCTTCGCTTCGCTGGGGAATGGGGTCATCTGCACGGCGCGTTGTTCTACGGTGGTTTTCACCTTCACCTGCAATGAAGAGCTAGTGACGGACGACATCTAGTTCGATCAATAACCACAGCTGTGTGGGTGGATGCACAGGAGGAGGGATGCAAAATACAACGGCCTGGAGAAATTGTGCTATCCAACAAGCCTGTAACGTATGGTTTCCATGTCCCAGAGCCAATTTACAAGCTTATTATTGCGCCCCGCCCCCCCCCCCCCCCCCCCCCCCCCCCCCCCCCCATCACTTGTTGCTGCTCTGCACATCATATCTGCAAACCCCGTTGTGGATCACAATATTAACTACTACCCTGCAATACTTACTGGCTCGATCCTTGTGTACAAGGCTACCAAAATGTGCTTGGATTCTTGCGATGATATATTTCTTCAAACGTCACGTGGTTTTGGAGTTTTTGCAAGTTCAACATGTAATATATATAGCAGGATTATCCCAAACTTAATTATGTATCCATGTACAAATCAGGACTGAAATTCTCAAACTCACGCGACGAGGCCTGAATTAACTAATTCCAATTATATTCAGTACTGAAATTATTGGATGACTGAACCAGAAACACAATTTGCAAAGAAAAAAAGAAGATATTGAAATGCAGGAGATGAAATGGTAACTGGATTGCTTGTATGTCGGGGTATGGATAATCAGGTGGGTACCGGTATCTGAAAAGGAAAATTTGCAGAACATCTTCAGTGACTTTCGAAATAAGGTCAGATGATTGCGCTGAGCCTTAGGCCCACAGTTGTTTCTTTTTTTAGAGTTCGAGGGCCAAAACGCCCCGGCCTTCCAACTAATAGCCAAAAGACCAAATATCAGTTTACAGCGCAGGTAAAAGCCGTTCCAAACTCACACCAGCCGGTGGAGCAAAACCACAGTTCCAGAAGGCGCTACAAAAAAGCGAGAGCACTGGATACATCACTTAAAGCGGCAACACATAGACCGCAGTCTTCGAGCTTCTTTTTTCAGACAACATCTCCCATCGAGGATGCTAGGCCTCCAAGAGACCAGGAATCCGAACTCGTAGATCTCTCATAAACAGAGAATGGACGAGCAATCATCTTGGTTAAGTCACTTCTGGGAATCTTTAGGCACCGGCTTCCGGTAGACAGAAAGTCATCTTGGGAACCTCCTTGATTTTCTTCACAATAAGCTTCAGCAAGTCCTTCTCCAAAGGGCAGAGAATCTCCCAGCTTTGTAAGAGACCAGCTATCTTGTAGAGAAGCCAATATTCTGAAAAAGAATCTCATTCCTGAGTTTCCAAAGACTCCAGAACACAGCAGAAGTAACAATATTCAAAACACAGTGCCTTTTATTACTAAGCCAGTATTGACCTATGGTAGCTAAATCAAAGCCTACTGTAGTGCCGATAGCGTCAGAAATGACCTTCCAACACAGGGCAGCAACAACACAATCAAAAAACAGATGTTGTACAGACTCAGGTTCTGAACAGAAAAGACAACTAGGATCCTCCACCTTCCTTCTCTTAGCTAAATTAAAAAAGGGCGTACCCACTACAGAGAGCCCCCGCTCTGTGCGGGGTCTGGGGAAGGGCGGGCCTGGTGCAAGCGGTAGAGTCTTACCGCCTGTGTATCTCTAGTCAAAACTTTATTATTAATCAATTGCCACTAAAGTTAATGACTTTATAGAGGGACTGTGAAGAGTAAACCCCAGAAGAGTTAAAAAGCCAAACCATCTCATCTTCATCATCAGTCAACCTGATAGTAGAAACTAGTTCTACTACATCCAACCACACCTGATAAAGCTCTTCACTAACATTTCTTCTAAAAGTGCATTTCAACTCTTGGCCATCCCAAAGCTCAGCAATGGATCTATTCTTTTCATTCAAGATCCTGTAAAGGGGCCAGAATTGGATTGCTAAGCTGGAGGGGCCTAGCCAATTGTCCTCCCATAATCTAATTTTCCTACCATTACCTACTCTCCACCTATGTCCCATCTTTGCTGCTTGGGCAGCCCACATGAAACCTTTGAAGAAGTTAGAAGCTCCAACTGTCCTAGTTTGAAAAACATTTTGTTTCTGTGTGTCATACTTAAAATCTATCAGCTCTTTCCAAAGCTTTTCCTTATCTGAATTATATCTCTTGAGCCAGGAACCTAACAGGCTAATATTCAGATCTCTCAAACTTGGGATACCTAAACCTCCAAACTCCTTGCACATAGACACCAGCTCCCAATTGGCAAGGTGATATCTGTGGTTTTCTACTGTGTCATTCCACAAACAGTTACCCATGTGGGTGTTCAGCAGTTTGATAGCCCATTTAGGGAATTTTATGAAAGAAAGTAAATAAACTGGAATACTGGCCAGACAGGTTTGTATGAGCATAGCCCTTGCTGCAAGAGAGAATAATTTCCCTCTCCAACCTGCTATCTTTTTAAGAATTTTATCTACTAGAGGTTGGATGTCCTCTTTAGACAAGTTATCAAAGTGTAACGGAACACCTAGGTCTTTCAAAGGGAAAGACCCAACAGGACAGGAAAAGATATGGGCAAATCTTTTAGTTTCCTCTAAATCTAGATTCATAGGAACTAATTCACTTTTGTGAAAATTGGCTCTCATCCTAGACAGCTGCTCATACCACATTAAGATGCACTTAAGATTCTCAAGGGCTGAGTCCTCAGCTTTTGAGAATAAAATTGTATCATCTGCATATTGCAGAGATACAATCCCACCTCTCAATAAACCTTGAACTAGACCTCTATCTACAGCTCTGTCTATCATTTTGGCTAGACCATCACCCACTAAATTGAACAAAAGAGGAGATAAAGGGTCTCCCTGTCTCAAACCTTTGCCAGGTTTAAAAAAAGAACTTTCCTCCCCATTAACTAGGATGCCTAAGGAACCTCCTACCACAATCTTTTGAATCCAATTTATCCAAAGAGGATCAAAGTTCATATCCTTAAGCATATCAAAGAGGAACTGCCAACTCACCCTGTCATAAGTTTTTTCAAAGTCTAATTTTAAAAGGACCCATTTCTCACCACTTTTATTCAGGCTATGAACTAACTCATGTGCAACTACAACACTTTCTAGAATATATCTACCCTTTATAAAAGCAGACTGACTGTTATTTACAATTCTCTGGGCAATAGGTCCTAATCTGTTAGTCAACAGCTTAGAAAAGATCTTTAAACTGCAATTAAGCAAATTTATAGGCCTAAACTGCTTCATGTTAGATGCATCACCTACTTTCGGAATTAAGGTTACCAGAGCAAAATTGAGCCTACTTAAGTCCAACTCCACCCTTATAGAAGTCATCAAACATTGCTAGAATGTCAGCTTTAATTAAGTTCCAGAACTTTTGATAGAAAAGAAAGGATAGACCATCAGGTCCTGGGGCTCCCTTAGCATAACAACTAAAATTAGCATCCTTAATTTCTACTTCAGTAAAAGGTGCAGTTAAAACTTTATTCTCCTCAGGAGTTACTTTGTCAGTGTTATCCCAGAAAGAGCTACCTAGCCTAACCCCTGAGTCTTCTTCCTTAGCAAATAGATCTTTGTAAAAGTTAACCGCTATCTTCATCATGCCCTTTTGGTCATGAACTAAGCCAGCAGGGCCTTGGAGGCAATCAATCCTTTTCTTCCTACTCCTACAGTTAGCTACAGCTTGGAAATAAGCCATGTTTCTGTCTCCTTCCAGGACATTCCTATCTCTGGATCTTTGTCTTGATTTAATCTCTTCTAAAGCCTACATCTTTTCTAGCTGATACTCAATATTATGCATAGCTTGAGAATCAGCTAAGCTAAGGTTACCATCCTCAGCTAAGATTTCCAATCTACTAAATTCCTCAGAAAGGGCAACTTTTTCTCTATTGAGTTGAGCTATTTCATTGGCTGCCCACCCTCTAATCATTCTCATGAAGGTCCTAATTTTGAATTGCCATCTATCTATACTCTTTATACTATTATAGGGTGTATTCCAAGCTTTCTCAACCATGTTACTAAAAGACTCTTTCTCTAACCACCATTTTTCGAACCTAAACCTCTTTTTACCAAAACAAACGTTATCTCCTGAGTTAACAACTAAGGGATTGTGATCACTAGGCGCCCTATCCAAGGCTTTAACAGAGGCCATAGGGAAGGCAGCTTCCCAGGAAGTGGACACAAAAATCCTATCTATCTTAGCCAAGATAGGTATTTCTTGATTATTGGTCCATGTAAATTTCTTATTAGTGGGATTTAACTCAATAAGAGCAATGGACTCAATCCACTCATTAAACAAGTCAGCCCACTTGTGGTTAATGATTTTATTGCTTTTGTCATCTATAAATCTAACAAGATTGAAATCCCCCCCAATGAGGACTGGACCTGTCCAGGAGCCAATAACCTCATGTAACTCGTCAAAGAAGGCTTGCTTAAGCTCTTCATAAGCTGGACCATAGATCACCACTAATTTCCAGCTAAAATTAGTTTTCTTATCAGTTAAGATCACACTAACAGAAAAAAAAGAATATCAGAAACTTGCATATTAAATAGATCTGAATACGCACCTACTAGAATGCCTCCTGCTGTCCCTTTGGCTTTTAAGTGACAACAGCTAAAAGGAATATTACTACATAAAGTCTTTAAGAGACCATCAGAAAAGGTACTTTTCTTAGTTCCGTAAAAAAGGGCATACCCAGTGCAGAGAGCTCCCGCTCTGTGCGGGGTCTGGGGAAGGGTGTTAGTGGCAAGCCTTACCCTCGCCTGTGCAATGCGAGGAGACCGTGACTCGAACCCGGGCAGTCTACTAGTTCGGTAATACCTATAAAATCTGCACTACTGTCTCTAATTTTTCTAATTAGAGCAGGCAGTCTACTAGCTTGGTTCATGCCTCTAAAATTCCAAAAGAAGCCTATCATTTTTTTGGGTTTCTTTTTCTTCCTAGGACCTACTTTGGACCAACCTTGTTCCTGGTCAGTCTCTAAGTGGTCAGCTAAACTATTACTATCAGTTTTCACAGGGGTCAAATCCTTGCCCCCCTGATTGTTGTCATTTTCCTCCAAACCCACTCCTGGGTTTGTGGAAGCCGAGCAAGTATTAGCACTAATTCCTGTATGATTATCTAGCTTTCTCTGTCTATCCAAGGAAATAATTTTGTCTAGAACTTGTGGATTTCCATCCACTCCTACTACATCAAGATCTTTAGCAACAGAAATCAAAAGGGATTTAGAAATAATGTTCTGAGATTTGGATTTATTACCTGCATTGTTCTCCAAGTTCCACTTCCTTTTGAACTCTTGAGCTTTTTCTAGTATGGGTCTTCCATCATCAATGTTCCAGCTGCTCCTTCTCAAAATGACCGTAGGACCCCATTGAGACTTGGAGTTCTTTCGTTTGGCTTTTTCAGGCTCATCTGTCTGCTTAGCTTTTTCCACTTCTTCCTCAGTTGGTTGAGTGCTCGAGACAGCTGTCTCATCACCTGACTCAGTCTGATTAGCTTGAGTGCTTTCTTGACTTACATGAACATGCTGAGACTCCTGTACCAGGCTCTTGGTTGTCCCACCGTTAGAGTTGCCACTCAGATCTTGAGAAAGAACTTTGTCTTGGAATTCAAAGATCCACTCTTCTGGAAGTCGAGTAGTAGTATCATCATCTTGTATCACATGAGCAGTGTCATTTTCTATTGGATCCTCCATATCATCATCCTCACAATCATTCAATTCCATGGCTTGTAGCAGTTGAAGGCAATCAAAAGCGCCTGCTTTCTGTCGTAACAGTTGATCATTCAAGTTTAGAGCTCTCCTCACAGAAATACCCCCAGCTGATACTCCTGACTGATTCTGAGCTCAGAAGCACGGACACGGCAGGGAAGGGGCATATCCCGTATCGAATACGTATCCGATACGGATACGCCTGGGATACGGCCGGGATACGTATCCGCGGCGTATCCGCGTATCCCATCTTAGTTGGGCCGGAAACTGACGATCGGAAACGTTTCGGCCCAGTCGATACGGCCTAGCCGGCCCAATAGGTTAATACCATCCCACCTTTCCCCTGCTCCCGTCTCCCGACCCCTCCCAGTCTCTCCCATGCGCAGCCGCCTCTGCCTCTGCCTCTGCCTCACGCAGCCGCCTCCGCCTCGCGCAGGTCTGCCTCCCGCCGGCCACCAGTCCGCCTCCGACCTCGCCGGCGACCAGCCTCCGCCCTCACCGCCAGCCCATGCAGCTCGCCCCCGCTGAGCCCGTCCCCTTCCGCCACGCACGCCTTGAGGACGGACGCGAGCCTGCACCCGTCGGCGCCGATCCCGGGGCCGCTGACGCCCGCATGGCACCGTAGACCCGCAAGGCCTCGCCGGCCGCCAGCGACGAGCCTCCGCCTCCACTCGCCTCCGTCCCTACTCGTCTCCGCCCTGGCGCCCTGCGACGTGGATCCGTGAGTTAATCCCCTTCCCTCTTCTTCTCCATCTATGCTTGATTTCTTTGCTCCCCACGCCGCATCTATGCTTGATTTCTCCATCTATGCTTCTCCATCTATGCCCCTGCGACATGGATCCGTTAGTCTATACTCTGTTACTCCTGTTAGTGAAATTGCTAGTGTATGCAGTTCGTATTGATGAAGTTAGTCTTATTAATGAAGTGCAGTTCTTATTGATAAAGTGCAGTTCTTGTTGCTTTGCTTGTATGCAGTAGATGGCGTCTTCAAATATGAGAAGGTGATGTACTAAACTACTACTGATTACTGAATACTCAAGTAGTCAAGTTTTAGTAATAAATTGATTGATAGTTGATTACTTGGTTTTTCTGTGCAAATTTTGGACTTGGAGTCTTGGAGAACTCGAGAATGGACAATTGAAGAATGTAGATGCTTCCGGAGTTCCGGTCTTTGCTTTGGCTGGTAATTGTTATTGCAAGGTAATTTACTACTTTCACTCTTTCACAATTTTAATATGCGCTATTATCTATATTTATTAAAAAAAATAGTAAAACGTATCTGCGTATTGGGTTTCTTAGGAAATTGCCGTATCCGCGTATCCGTATCCTTCCGATACCGATACGCGTATCCGTATCCGTGCAACTTAGATTATGAGAACCTCCAGATGTTTGATTAGCACCCTGTGCTCCATTCTGTTCACCCTCAGTAGGTGGAGCATTGTCTTTTGGATCATCGTCGAGAAGATCATCATCATCATCATTTTCTAACTCTTCTATCCCACCATCTTGTTCAGGACCCCAACCATCAGGGTTATCAACCTGATCAAAGCCTTCAGGTTTGAAAGAAATTGGATAGATTTGTTGCTTGAACACAAAGACTCTTCTCCTTGGGATCTTAGTTGGGTCTTTACATTGGATCCTCACCCTAACCATGCTGAAGAAACTATCAAAGATGGTCTGTCAGTCTACCTCAACCATTAATCCAAGACTTGAAGCCACCTCCCTCATTATATCCCAGTCAACCCATTTGGGTGGAATCCCAGAGATCTGCACCCAGACATCCACCAGGGACCCTATAGGCTCAACATCACCATCCCACACTCTGAGAAAAGCCACAACACCATATCTGTTCAGATTGAAGAGAGATTTCTTTCCTATGATCAAGTTCTCAACCTTCTTGTGTGGTGAGAACCTGACAATGTATATGTCATCCTCAGTCTTCCTAAGCTGCCAATTCCAATCTTTATCAAACAACATTTTCAGATTTTCCAGGATCCCTGCCTCATCAATGGTGCCCTCTTCAATGGTAAACACACCAAAGTTGTCCATTCCTACCCAGTGCTTGAATCTTTCACTCCTAGGCTCAACATCAATATAGTAAAAGCCCAAACCTCTATTTGCACTTCCATAGTATTGACCAGTCATGGGAGGTTGCTTCCACGCAGGACAGCTTGACCACATGATCGGCAGAATGACAGATAAAACAGACTCTGGGCTTACTGCAGGCAGAACTAAAATGCCCAATCTCCCCACAGTTGAAGCAAACTACCTGAAGATTCTTGTCCTGACCTCCTGCAGAGCACTCTCCCACTTCCATAGTTGCTTTACTCTTCTCTCCTGTCTTAGTCTCTCCCTTCATTGGTTCCTTGGTCTACTGACTAGAATTCTGAACTGGAGCCTGATGCTGAGTTGGGGTAGTAATCTGGCGCCCTGGTTGCTGGCGCCCACGGCCTCGGCCCTGAAATCCACCACCTCGCGGACCTTGTCCTTCAAACCGATTGAAGTTCCCTGGCTGCGATAGATGTTGAGGTCGATGGAATTGTTGGGGATTTGGGAAGAAGTCATAAGGCGGAGGGGAGGATGTGGATACTGAGGTGGCGGCGGGTATGCCGGCTGCGGTGGCGGGTAGGGGATACTGGTTCCATCCGCCCCTACCCCACCCTTCCTAATCTTCCTCGCTGCTTCTAGGCCTCGGACCTCGTCCCCTTCCCCGTCCCGCCATGACTCCCTTGAGGATGCTGATGAAAGTCTCCTTCTCCCCTCTAGCCCAGATGTCTTCAGCGAAGTTGAGCTTCGACGGAGATTTGGTCCATGAATCCCCTTCACCGACCGGGTGACAATCAGCAACCTCAAAGGACCTCGCCTCCTAGAGATCCTTGCGGATCCAGAACAGATTGCCTCTCTTCTTGTCTAGAACCCTAGCCTCGGTCGGTTTGGGGCTTGCGGAAGGCAAGAACCAGAGTTGTCCCAAAAGGACTGGAACTCGTCCTCCTTATCGCCCGGGTATCGGGTTCCGGATCTCTCGCCCTTCGACTGGCAAGCCCGGGTCCGCCTCGCCAATGGCGGAGAAGATGACACCTGCACGGCTTTCGTGCCTCCACGTCGCCCAACAACCCCCGAGACACCGACAGGCGGGCCAAGTTTCCGAGTCGACGCACGGGAGCGTGGTGGAGTTCCTCTCTCTCCCTGACCGGCGTCTCCGGTAGAAGGCTCGCCGGCGGGAAGTCCTTCCCTCTCGGAGTCGTCGCCCCGGTCGCTCTCTCTTTCTCGGGTCGGCACAGAGAGGCTATGGCATGTTCGGCCGGTATTAAAATCGGCTGAAACTGTTTTATTATGAGAGAAAAATACTGTAGATTCTAGCTGATAAGCCAGCTGATAAGTTCGGCTGGTATCTCATTGTCCCACAGTTGTTTCTCACTCCCCGAGACATAACTACCAACTATATGTGGTCTGTTCGAGAGGCCGTAAACGATCGTGGATTATTTACTGCTGGCTGATTTGGTGTGAGAGAAAAACACTGTTCCTGACTAGAAATTCACGATCGTTTACGAGCAAACGAACAGGCTCATGTTTGTAAAGCTCAAAATTATCTCAGACGCAGCTTCTTTTCTTCCTGCAGTCAAGCCAAGGTGCTGATCTGGTAACTGCTCCTGGCCTTTGGACACGTCCATTGTATTTTTTTCCTCGAAAAAGGGCAAGAAAGTTTGAGTTTGAGAAGCTCGGAGAACCAGCTTGAGCAACAACGAAAAAGACAGGAAACCGGAGACAGCTTGAGCAGCTCCTCAAAGAACCAGCCACTAGCTCGACCTCTTGAAACTACAGAGAGGTCCAAAAGGTAGCCTAAAGAAAGAACATAAGAATCCTGCTTCCGTTTTGTAGGCAGGCACGAGGACCAGCAGACTGAAATTCAGTTGTTGCGCTTGCATTGCATCAATGTTAATTAGCACTTGTAATGAACGAACTCGTGTCAATTAGCACTTGCATGCATCAGTGTCCTTTTGGTCGGCTTTAGTTGGAGTTATTGGTCCCGTTCGGCTTACCTCATATTCGGCTCGTTCGGTTTTTTTTTTTTAGCCGAAAAGTATTTTTCTCTCACAACAATTCAGTCAGAACAGTGTTTTTCAGTCAATTTCAGTCAAAATTTGGCAAGCCAAACGGAGCCATTTACGGTATAGATTGCAGTATCTTATGCCTGTAGTTTTATGTGCTCAGTAAATGATTGCTGTGATTCTGAAATATGATGTACAATATATTCATTGAAGATGGATCGAGGGAATCAGAACTGCACCTAGAGTGATTTTTTTTTTTGTTTAAGGGCATGTTTAAATCTAGGTGTAAAGTTTTAGGGTGTCACGTGAAGATGTCGTATGAGGTGTTTACATACTAATAAAAAAATAAATTACAGAATCCATCAGTCCGCGAGACGAATTTATTAAGCCTAATTAATCCGTCATTAGCACATATGTTATAGTAGCACAACATTGTCAAATCATGGAGTAATTAGGCTTAAAAGATTTGTCTCGCAAATTAGTCGTAAACTGTGCAATTAGTTATTTTTAAGTCTATATTTAATACTCCATGTATGTGTTCAAACATTCGATGGGATAGGGAGTAAATTTTATGGGAGGAACTAAACAAAGCCTAAATTAAGTGGCTAAAGTTTAGGGGTGTCACATCGGATGTTACATGGGGTGTCACGTCGAGTGTTTGGATAGTAATAATAAAATAAATTACATAAATCCTTAGTAATTCGCGAGACGAATTTACTAAGGCTAATTAATCCATCATTAGCATATGTTACTGTAGCACCGCACTGTCAAATCATGGACTAATTAGACTTAAAAATTTTGTCTCATAAATTAGTCTCAATCTTTGCATTTAGTTTCATAATTAATCTATATTTAATACTCTATGTATGTGTCCAAATATCCTATGTGACATGAGCTAAAGTTTAGGAGGGGGAAATAAACAACGACCATTGTTGCAGTTATTGGTTACCTATATTTATTTTCTAATGATTGCATATATGTTCTGGTTGAGAAAACATCAATCAAGATTATATAAGTGCATGAATGGAAAAGTGAGAGACGACAGAACAGGAAGATGTGCTCCACATGCCTGACGCTCTGCCTATCTTTCTCAAAAGAATACAATTATATGTTTTCCACGAGTAAAATCATTTATACTTTGACTAAAATTATATAAAAACTTACTAATATTTATATACAAAATAAGTGTCATTAAATTAATTATGAAACATATTTTATAGTAAACTTTATTGGAGACAGAAGTATTAATATTATTCATTATAAGTTTGATCAAGCTTAAACTAGTTTGACTGACATAAATCATATAGTTGTATTTTTTTTATGAACAGAGGGAGTAAAAGATGTGCTCCATGTGGCAATAAAACTCCTGATTTAGCTCTTGTCTAGAGAACAAACAAAAACCGGATCGCGACTCTCCCTCTCTCTCTCTCTTTCTTGCATATACAAAAAACCGAATATTGGCGAGAGAAAACGGGAGGTGTAGATGGAGTGAAAACCACGTACGAATTATAAATCGGCAACTCTCTGTCCGGTAAACCACGTGCGACGCTGGGTGGATAAAATCATTTGAGACTTTTTATATCGAAAAGAGAGATGAGTTGTAGAGAAGTAAAAGAAAAGCTTTTATTTATTATTTATTAAAATAATTTATCTGCATCGACTCGTGTAGCGGTTGGAAGAAGCCGCAAACCGCCATTGTTCAAAGTTGAATCTATCCCTCCCCTTCACGTCACAGAACGGTTGAACTACAACCCACAGAATGACTGATGAAACACCACCGTTGCCCGTTACTACTACTACCCCCAAAGTTGAAATTTGCACGGTGCAAGAACATATTATTTTACTACCACTAGCAGTAAATAAAAAAGGAGAAATATCACGACATGCACGTTGGAAGGACGAGACGACGAAGCAGTGGTGAGTACGTATGCCCATGCTTGCACAACGTGCCCCTGCAGCCTGAACCCTGATCCGATCTGGTGAAGGAACGAAGCATGAGGACCCGATGCGCGCAGCCGAGTAGTTTTGGACGGACGCATGAAAGGGACCCTGATCCGATCTGGTGGACTGGTGGTTGTTCTACTGTGTGCTGTGGGCTAGTAGGTGTGCGCTGTGGAGTATTACTTGTTTGGGCACGTGCCTAGCCGTTGCAGCGAGACGTGCTCGTAGATACGCTGGGGATCTGCTCCGGTTCCGGTGACTTGTGAGCCCTTCGCTGGATTAACGATCCATCACTACTAAAAAAAAAAAAGGCATTTATAGGAGTGGCTGGGATAGTTTATAGAGGTGGTTTGACCGGCCACTCCTATCATATCGTCTCTACGAATCATGTATTTGTAGGGGTGGTTCTCAGACTGTAGCCGTCCCTATAAAATCGATTTGTAGAGGCGGCTACAGTATCAGCCGCCTCTATAATGCCTATTTGTAGGGGCGGTTCAATCTAGAACCGACCCTACAGTATATTTTTTTATAAAAAAAATCAAATTAACAACGTGCTCCCCCAAATCATCTTGTGACGAGTAAAATACATGATCAAATATCCTGGCAAATTTGACTGTAATATTATGGCCCAAACAAGATTGTTTAGCCAAAAGTTTCTAAACATCTTCTATAGTACAAGAATCACAATAATAACGAACAGAGTCATATTATGACAACAAAACATATATCTATATCACAAAAAGGCTAAGCAAGCACTCAAGTGCTAACAAAACAAAAAATAGAGGTAGTATATGTAGTACAAGTAGATATATCTAACATGTAATAAATTGGCAAAGAGGGTCAGAAGTTTCTTCTCATTTCATCAAGAACTAATAATTCAAACATTGAAATAAGCCCGGAGATGCAG
Organism: Miscanthus floridulus; assembly: GCF_019320115.1. Lineage (NCBI taxonomy): Eukaryota > Viridiplantae > Streptophyta > Magnoliopsida > Poales > Poaceae > Miscanthus > Miscanthus floridulus. The sequence goes on from NC_089598.1 coordinate 105,157,089, forward strand.
CAAGTGCAGGTCGGCTTTGAAGGATATCACATGGCTGAGCTCCGCTATATTTGCACTGTCAGGGCAAACAGGCGAACCTGACGTGGATCTTCCTGAAGGCCTTGCGCAGGCGGTACGGGACGTGGATCACAACAGCCTTCCTACTCCCGGCAACATCCATCTGGCTGCAAAGTCACAACAAGCATCGTCACCCAATGTCCAAACCAAAAACTATAGGCTACTACATCTCAACAGGCGACAATAGATAGTAGGAAGAAATGGATCCAATGTCCAAACCAAAACAACTGATAGATCCACACTAGGCACTAGTGCATCTAGCAAACAACATCTTTTAACGGACAGGAGTGCACAAAAGAGAAACAATTGTGCCTTATGCTATGTTTCAATTATATGAGTCCTAGCATAACAAAAATGAATCATTTTATTGGGAAAAAGAAATACATAAATAGTGTCACGTACCACGTCTCAACAAGCTAAGAAAACCTATTTTGCTCACTTGATCTGCCTTGGCAATTTCAGTTTGCAGTTTATCCTGCTTAAGGACAAAGTAACATAACATCAGGATCCATGAAGAAAGGGGAAATGGAACAAAGTTTAGGAAGTTGAAAAATGAACCATCAATGGTAGTATGAGCTGTTCAATGTCTGATTGAATGATATTGATAATGTGAGGAACATTACGTACTATGTTGGGCCCTCTGTGTTGAACAAGTCTCCTATGGACTAATATATTAGAATGAGTAGTGTTAAACAAAACAGGTACTTCAAAATTTCAATGAGCAAATTAACAGTTTTCTGATACCTTCAGAGCCATTTGACAAAGAGACTTGGCTTTCTCCCTTCTCAGTGGAACCTTGATTTGAGTATTATATATATCAGTCAAGATGATGTATCAAAGATGTTACTATGATATAAAGAGGGAAATGTGAAAAGTATCTAAACAGTGCTACTAGACGTATTTACCAAATATCGAGCTGAGGTCAGTAGGCCAGTAGACATGCACTAGCAACAAATAAAACCTCAGAATAAATAGGGGCGCCACAGGCCCAACTGCCCAAGTTAGTACCATGCGAGCAAGGCAAGAACTACTCAAAGTAATGAATAGGTCACATGACCCCAATGCAGGCCAACAAACACATAGAGAACTAGAGAAGCAAAAAAGAGGTAAAGTAAAGTTGGTAAGTATAGGTACCTTAAGATGTGTATGTAGGTCAAGCATAGACTGAACAAGCATATGTATTCTATCTGCAAGCAGTACTCCCTGCACTGAAGAGCAAAAGAAATAAGCAAAGCTAGAGGACCGACTCTTATGATTCCTTCCAATAGCATTCTATCAGTAATGAATAGGTCATCAGAAAGAAGTATCAATTGCTTTAGAAAAAAATCAATCACCTCTATAAAAGTAGGCAACAGTTTTTGCCTTCTCAGCTAAATTGGCTACTTAGGAGCACAAGATAGGTAATTAGCAGATCCAAAAACAAATTCATTTGGCACGACAAGTCTCAGCCAACAAAAATTAATAAGAAAGAAAAAGTACAATAAAATGATCACAAGAAGCCATCTTCAGATCATAGAATGGTAGCAATGTTTTTTTAGTTCAGCTTCAAGATATGCTTTAATATCTAGCATTCAAATCGAACTATCAGGACAGTTTTATTAGGAGGCATTCAACTAGCAAGAAGGACAAAAGCTAAAATGACCTGCAAAATTTGCTTCTGGAGATGCCGAACCCATTCTTCAGTCAACATCTGCGACTGAAATCAACACGAGTCAAAACTCAGCATGTTGTGCAGAACAAACATAAGTTAAGACTCAGCGTGCAATTGTACTCCAGAAGCTGGGAAACTTATTTACCGATGGATGAACAACTGACTGGAATGAAACAGATCAACAAGACAGTGAATCATTTATGGCTTCAATATCCCTGCACATACCAAACAATATTTATAGGGAAGTGGAGTGCTAAACATTAGATAGAACCAAAGACTTAGCCGTGTCAAAGTGACAAGCCCAGTAAATTTCTCAGACATGTGCAATAGAAGCAGAGTCAGATAATACCAAGAGACTCATAATCTTAGGGCGTAACACTTTCAATTAAACACATGTTAAGGATGGAGCAATGCATGAAACTTAAGAGAGGGGACGACACCACCCAAGATCTGCTGCTTGGAGGATGGGCTCTCCCTGGATTTGCCGTCGGGGAGCACACCCGCCCTCGATCCACCGACGGGGGCGCCGGGATGACAGGCCCGCCTAGATTCGTCTTCAGGGAGTGCGCCCCCCCTGGATCCACCGCCGAGGGGCGCGGTCGACCTAGATCTGTTGACCGGGGGGCGCCACGCGTGCCGCCACCACCAGTACGGGTATCACGCGCGCTGCCGCCTGGGGTGGTGGCCGCCCCGTGGGCCGCCCCACACGTCGCCGCCACCGGTTGAGGCCGTCCCGTGCGCCGTCGCCAGTTGGGGCCGTCCTATGCGCCGTCGCCATGAAGGGAAGGTGGGCAAGCGCCACCTCCCGAGCGCCCGCCACCGCGGCACCGAGAGAGAGGGAGAGAGAGAGGAGGGCGAGTGAGAGAGAGTGCGGCGTCGGGTGAGAGAGATAGAGAGCGAGTGAGAGAGAGTGCGCCGTCGGTTGGATAAGTGAGAATGAAAGTTAGGGTTTGGGAAGTCCGACGGGTGGAGCTAGTTTTGTTCCTGGTGGGACGAACTTTGGCCGTTCGATTAAGATCAAGGGCTTAGATCATTCACAGGCTTAACAAGCATGCGGGTTTCAGTGGCCTACTTACGAAAGTGAGGCCCAAGTCCAGGTTTGGAGCTGTGGGTTTCGGCGGCAGCATTTGTAGGGGCGGCTGGTGATTGAGCCGCCCTACAAATCGCAACACCAGGGGCGGCTCGTATCACCAGCCGCCCCTGCTGTTCCATTGTAGGGGCGGCTGGTCTCGTGGATCCCGAACACGCCACTGTAGGGGCGATTCATCACCAGCCGTTCTTAAAAAAATTGACCTGTTGCTATAAACCGTTTTTCACGTAGTGCATTTGCCACGGTAAACTTTTGCCGATAAACTTTCGTCCTTGTTGTTTGGATCCATGACAAAAAAAAAGCTAAAAATGTAAAATGAGGTGTCCTTCACACCCACCAATGCTCTTAGCTCAGTTTTGCATCTCTTGAGGTGCAAATGGACTAAATTTAGCCTCTTCTTTTACTCACTTTTAGCCTATCTATTTGGATCTATTGCCAAAAAAAAGGCTAAAAGTGCAGGACAAAAGTTTTGTCATGCGAAACAGACCAGTCCTAAAAGAAAGAGTTCGGTCACTACACCAGGGGCATGTGTTGGTTCGAGACTTCGATGCATACGGTGAAATGCAGAGAAGAGAGATGGTTAGGGCCTGATTATTTGTCTGGCTCTGTCCGGCATGGCCGCCTGCCCTTGCCTTGCCGAGGCTAGCTCGAGCCCTGCTCTCATGAGCCCTTGCCTTGCCGAGGCTTCGCTTGTTGGTTTCAACCAGCCCAAACCAGCCAGCCAACAGTATTTTTCTCTCACAATAAACTAGCACCAGCCAGCTCAAACCAGCCTAGAAACCAACCAGCGAACAGGCCGATGGTGTGTTTGTTTCGCTGCAACGAAGTGAGCCAGGTTGAACAGAGATCGTGTTTATTTGGCTGCACATATGGAATTATGGATACAGCTACGCTTGTACTCATAGAATGTGGTAGCATTATTATACCACCAAACTTTGTTCTGCTCTTGCCAATGGCATTTTTCTCGAAAACATGCATGACATGAGCTTCCCTTCTGCCCCTTTCTCCACCACGGCAACTAAGTCTCATATTCGCTTGGCTTATAAGTCGTACTTTTTCAGCTAACGAACAGTATTTTTCTCTCACAACAAATCAACCAATAGTACTTTTAACCATGACTTATCAACCAAGCAAACAGGCACATACCAGTTGGGTCTGGCCGAGGACATGAGCCGAACAAACAAACACGCCCTAGATGCCTCACTTGAGCCAGACTTAGCTCATACAAGGTTCTTTCACCAGCTTAGCTCATATAAGATGCCTTCACCAGCTTAGCTCCGGAGAAATGTGAAATCCGTTTCTCGCGGACCAGCTCGACGGCTTTTGACGTATGTATTGTCACCGAATTGAATTAGAGGTTCTTGAACCAATCAACAATTCGATACAGTCTAGCCAAATGAATACAAGCAACCATTTTTTTTTTTTGCATCGTCCGAGTGTGACCAACGCAGCCTGCATCCAAGAGAACCAAACAGGCCCTGCGTGGATCTGCTTCAGCTGCTTACTCTGCTCTAGAGTGGCAGGAAAACGGGGTTCACGTGGTGCACGCCCTGTCTGTTCTTCCCTCACCAGTTTGATTGTGTTGTGCTAGAACGTGGCATGTTCTGCCATTTAATTTTGGGCCATTTTTGGCTTATATATATATAACAACTGCGCCATTCAGATGCAGATGCAGAGCACTCCAATGACAATGATCTGACCCAGATCAATACCAGAAGCTGTTTTCCATGGTGGTGCAGCCAAAGCACACGGTTTTGTAGTTGTACTTTTGAGATTTCTTTGTATTGCTGCACCATTCGCTAGTGTTGCTGAGACTGACTCCAACGATGAGGACCCAGATACAAGACCTATTCCTTGATTTGCGTCCGGCACAGGAAAAAGGTCGCAACCCAAAAGTTCGCCTTCTCCAACAGGACGCCCCGCCGACCCCTCCACTCTCGAGCACCCCGCCCCAGCGCCTCGAGCACCCCGCCTCTCCCTGCCGCCGGTGCCCCTCCCCTCCCCTTCTTCTTCCGGCCGGATCCGGCCCTCCCTCCCCTTCTTCTTCTTCCCCGGCCGGATCTGGCCCTCCCTCCTGGCCCCAGATATTTCTGCCATGGCTGCTCCGGCGAGGCCACGCCCGAGAGCTCCGGCGAGCGGGCGCCCGCACGCCCTAGCCGCGCTCGGAGAGGCCGCCATGGCCGCCCGCCACGCCGTCCGTGGCCCCGAGCCGAGGAGCCCTATGCCGGGGCCACGCCGAGGAGCACCCCGGGCGGATCTGGCCCTCCCTCCTCTTCTTCTTCCCCGGCCGGATCCGGCCCTCCCTCCCCTTCTTCTTCCCCGGCCCTTCCGGTGGCCGCCGGATCTGGCCCTCCCTCTCCCGGATCCGGCTCTCCTCCCGGATCCGGCCGGTGGCGGCCGGTGGTGCATGGTGGTGGTGGTGGCCGGCGCCTGTGGTGGTGGTGGTGGCTGTCGTGCTCTGCTTCTTCCACCCACCGCCACCCTTTGTCGGAGCCGAGCGCGGCCAGAGCCGAGCTCCTCACCGCCGCCGCCACCCACCACTGTTATGCTCCCCCGCCAGCGCCACGGTCCTGCCTCGCCGTCGTGGAGGCGCCGCGGTCCCGGACCAGCAGCAGCTCGCGTGGAGGAGACGCAAAGGGACGGAGAGAGGACGCAAGTTTGGGTACCGTATTGCCTCCGACGCAAAAATGCCTCCCATGTTTGGGTACTCCGTTGGAGGTCTTTTTTTACCGCAAAGCACTGTTCACTATGCATTTTGAAGATGCGTCTTGGTTCGCCAACGGCCTAGGATAAGCTCAGCTGCCGCCGGTAGGTTGTAAGAAAAAAATTACTGTTCACTAATTGATAAGCCTAGCTAAAACAAAAAAGCAAACGTGCCGAAAGCAGCTTACCAACCGTAATCAGCAGCGTTCAGGGGATTTGCCCACCGGAGGTCGCTGTCGCAACCAACGACTGCGAAAATTGGGACGACAGGGACTGGGACTCACAGAGCCCGAAAGCCAGATTGTTTTTTTACTAGAAATTGCTCCTAATCCCAACATCCTCAGTGACAAACACACACGAACGCACAGGCTATTTGAGGTTGCTTCTGATTTTCCCTCGTCCTGGTATTATTACAAACTAGCAATGGCAAAGATTGCTTCTTTATTCATTTCCTTCGTCTCCATATCACAAATTCCAATGCCAAGCTGCCACATTTCCAAAGATAAGATTTTTTTTCTCTCCCTCACTTGGAAATGGAATGCAGCAGAACTGAACTGACAGGGAAGAAAGAGTTTGGGGGTTCTACTTCTTCCTCCTCCAAAAGAAGAGACAGAAAGAACCCCTCTCAAAAGAGTCAAATCTGAATTGGGGGAGAAAAATACAGATACAGACTGGTACAATGTCGCTGATGGCATGAGCAGCAAGCACGGTGGTCGTCGGAGAAGGAGATTTGGAACTGGATTACTAATAACAGATGACGAGAATTGGAGACGAGACGAATCTCCCGGCGGCCGTGGCTACTTGCGGACGTTGGAGGAGGAGACGTTGGGGGCGTGCGGGGATCCCTCGAAGAGCTGCTTCCGGAGCACGTCGTGGAGGCCGTCGAAGAGCTTCTTCTTGACGGAGTCCATGGCCCACTCGAGGCGGTTGAGCAGCTCGGTGGAGTTCTTGTTGTACATGAAGAGCCCGTTGTAGAGGTCGAAGCTGTCGCTGCAGGTGTTGTCGACGAGGCGGAGCAGCGTCTCGTACCCCTTGGTGTTGATGGGCGTGGATCGGAGCTCCAGCATGGCGAGCATCCTCCCGACGGTGTGCGTCAGGAACTGGGTCTCGGCGGCGTGCGCGTCGTGCTCGGCGCACGACATCTCCACCATCCGGCACCCTTCCCGCTCGAAGATGTTGAGGAACGCCTCGGCGCGGGCGCGGCGGGCGGGGCAGTCCCCGACCCGGACCTTGTCGAACACGAAGGGAAGGCCGTCCCAGCCGTCGCGCGCCGACTCCGGACCGAACATGGGGTGGGTGCAGATGACGTCGAAGTCGGGGGGCAGCGAGCTGAGCAGGAGGTTCTTGGGGAACTCCTTGACGGAGAGCACGTCGACGAAGAGCGTGTTGCGGCGGAGGCGGTGGACGGGCAGCGAGCGGAGCACGGCCTCGGCGGAGAGGATGGAGGTTGCGAGGAGCACCACGTCCGGGTGGCACTCGCACAGGTCGTGCGGGTCGGTGAAGAAGGAGGCCCCCAGCGTGGACGCCAGCGCGGAGTGGTCCGTCCGGGAGTGCGTCAACAGCGTGTGCCCCTGCCGCGCGAAGGTGCGCGCCAGGAACTGCCCGAAATTACCGAACCCGACGATGGCGATCTTCAGGCGCTGACGCTCCTCCAGCAGCCCCGCCGCGCGGGACTCGAAGTCGAACGGCTGGGCGGCGTCCAGCGCGCGGATGCGCTGGGCCCGCGCGCGGAGCGGCGCCGGGGACGCCGCCCCCGGGGCGTGCCCGAGCCACCGCCGCGGGGAGGCTAGGTGGGTGGCGCCCCCCGCGGCCGGGGCCGCCGGGTGGCTCCGGTGGGGACGGTTTGGTTGGTGGAGGCGGAGGGTGGAGGTGGAAGACGACAGCATCTTTGCTTGGCGTAGTTGGGGTTGGGCTCTCGGCTGCCGCTGCCGCTGCTGCTCTCCTCTCCTCTCCTCTGGCAGTCTGGCGTTTCCTTCGGCCTTTGGGTGTGGTTGCTGGAGATGGGAGTGTGTGTGTCAGTGTGTGTCACATCACATCAAACGACCCAAGTAGTAGGTGGCAGACAATACTAGCTAGGATCGTTTGGGGTTGATTCCAGTGTACTATTTGCATATGTTGGTTTTTTTTTTTAGGTGGAACGTATTTTTCTCGTATAATAGCTCTGTTCGATTTCGTATTTGGTTTATACGTTTTTTTTCAATTGAAATAGTATTTTTCTCTCACAACAATTCAGCCAGAACAGTATTTTTCAGCCAGTTTCAGCCAAAATTCAGCCAGCCGAACGGGACCAATACTTTAGCCAAAACATTATTTTCAACCAATTTCAGTTAAGTTTCAGCAAGCCGAACAGTATTTTAGTGCTTGTTTAGTTCCCAAAAAATTTCCCAAAAAGTGCTACAGTAGCCATCACATCGAATCTTGCGATACGTGCATGGAGCATTAAATGTAGACAAAAAAAACTAATTACACAGTTTTGTTGGAAATTGCGAGACGAACGTTTTGAGCCTAATTAGTCCATGATTGAACACTAATTGCCAAATAAAAACGAAAGTGTGGGTCCTAAAAAATTGGAGAACGAGTAATGGGTAAATACTCCGACCGGCCCTAAATAATTGTCGCAGTCAGTGTGCGGGCCATAAATTTAACTTAATTTATAGAAAATATATGTAATATTTATATCTCTAAATAAGTTTATAAAAAGCTAGATTTAAAGATCTTTCCAATGATACTAATTATGTACCATAAATATTAATATTTTTTAATATATATTTAATCAAAGTTATTTCTCGAGAAACGAAAACGATGTATATTTAAGGACGGAGGAAGTATTGCACAACAGTAGTTTTTTGGGAAAAGAGGGCAATCAAGGACCACTCCTCACTGTTGTAAAACGTACAGTACAATGCTTTTAGGGTTCGAGCCAAGGGAGCGACACCTTTGGTGGTGGACTGGTGTGTGCAGCTAATATTCCAACCGGGCGTATTCTCCACGGCGAACCAAGTACCTTAGTTTTGTTTTAAATCAAATCTTTTAATATTTTTGTCTGTTTCGGAGAAAAGTATAATAAAATCTACGATATCAAATGAATACAATACAATGTTAAGAGGTATTTTAGTCTGAATTTATTGGAAGGAGTTTGATGATGTAGTCGATGCATTTTTTTTTGGAAAACTCATTCAATTAGACAATTTTTGTCTTATACTAGAACAAAACTACTAATACATCTAGCATTTTTGGTACAAATGGAGGGAATGGCTAACTTTTTAGGTAAAATATTCATAGTTTGGAACAAAGTCATAAATTATGGTAAAGCAACATATATATATTATGTAAGCAATGCTTTAGAAAAGAAAACCGTATACTGCCTCCATTCATTTTCAGCTGGCCAGTTTGTAGTATAATAGACAGAGGCATAATGATCGCTTTTTAACTTCTCTCTCCCGTGCACTCTTAAAAATACTATTCCAAAAGTCATAGTGTCAAGGAGTAAATTATCATATTTGAAGAAATGTCTTCTAACAAAAACAACGTTGAGCAGTGTCCATCAATATCAATATTGAAAAGCGTCCTACAAGAAATTTACCTGACTTTTAATGGGTGTATTTCAATATCATCATTTTTCTAACCATTCTTGTAGTAGTTGTAGGGTAAATCAACCAGGTGGAGATGAATTCATCACAATTAATGATTGGTAGTCCTATATGGACAGAAAAAGCATTTTTTCTGACCATTCTTGTAGTAGTTGTAGGAGGTAAATCAACAACCAAGTGGAGATGAACTCATCACAATTAATGCTTGATAGTCCGATATGGAAAAAAAACTAGCATTCATCAGGTTGTTTGGTTGGTGGTTTGTATCATTGTTGGTTCGTGAAGAAGTACTGCTGGCTGTTTTGTGTGAGAGAAAAATACTATTCTGACTAGAAATTTATGATCGTTTACGACAAGCCACGACCAAAACGAACAGGCTGCATGTCTACCAAAATGGGTTGCCCATACCAATTTATGTCAATTTATTAACTCTAAATGCTACACGTTCTCCACTCTCCACGTTACCAATCGTAGACCCTGTTTGGTTCCGCTCTTAAAATTTCTGTCACATCGAATGTTTGACACATGCATGTAGTATTAAATATAGACTAATTACAAAACTAATTGCACAACTTGCGAGACAAATCTTTTAAGCCTAATTAGTCCATGATTTGACAACATAGTGCTACAGTATGACAGATTAATTAGGCTTAAAAAATCATCTCGTAAATTAGCCTCCATCTATGTAATTGATTTTGTAATTAATCTATATTTAATGCCCCTTATTAGTATCTAAACATTCAATATGACATGAATTTTAGGAGCGACTAAATAACCAAATACTCCGTATTTCTTTGACGAGGACGTCACCAAACATGTTAATCGCGGTACCCATGCTATACTTGCCTCGTTACCAGAACTAGGTGCAAGCTCAACATATAACAAGAGAAAGAAAAAAAGCTGATTTCGCCTAGCATTTGGAGGCCAAAGTGGTTGGTAGTGCCACTGGGAGTAGGTAAACCATTCCAGGTTCTCAAAAGGGTTAAGTCCTGGCATTTGGGAAGCACTCTTGCAGATAAGTGTTACACATTTCACAAGAAGCTTATTAGTGAGTCCACAGTAGACCAGAAGGCTAGCTCAGACAAAAAAACTAAACATCATGTAACATGCCGGGCCCCTACCACGTTCTACAACAACACAACTGTTTTAATACCCAAACAACCGTTCTCCCAGTATGAAGAAACTCCGTTACACCGTACCGTGTACATTACTGTAATAACATCACAAAGCCCTGAGACCAGCTACCAGACACCAGACTCCAAGCGGATTTTGGTGATCTTCAGAAAGGGGCCAAGTACCCTTAATGCCGTCACATCCAGGGCGATCCCCAGATATATACTGCATTACTTCTGATAGGGCAGTTTACCTATACCCTGCCAGTTCATTTTCTCCTATGATGACGGCGATGTTTATTGTGCCGATCAGAGTCTGAGTAATCAGAGGCACTAGAATCAGGGTAGTGCCGTTTCTCCCGAGATCTCCTTGAATGTCTACTGGTTTCGTAATGGCTGCTGCGTTCAGTAGTCTTGCTTACCGCTTGATCTCTTTGAATGCCTGTTGGTATGACGTGGGCTTGTATCAGAATGGCGCTGTTTCTCCATCGATCTCCTTGAGCGCCTGATGGCATCAGGAGAACTTGACTCCCTATCATGTCTCTCCTCCCTCGATCTCCTTGAGTGTCGATGGCTCCGATCAGAACTCGAGCCACTGTAATATTGTTTCTCCTTGTGCCATAGAGAATGCCTGCCTCTCTCAGAAGAACTTGATGAATAACTGTAGCGGCGCTTCTCCCTTGAATGCCTTGAACACCTCTTGCTTTCTGTGTCTCCTTGATCCTTAGAGAAGGACAATGGTGACTCATCTCTTTTCTCCTTCACGTGTTCTCTCTTCAGATGCCGCCTTGTATCTTCATGGACCTCAAATTCTGAATCAGAAGAAGACTCTAACTGGTATTTCTTCTTATGCCTATGCTGTGACTTTTCTAGCATCTATCTCAGAATCAGAATATGATGAATCAGAACAGTTTGTTTTCTTTCTCTTGCTTCTTGATGTTTTGTTTCTCTTCTCATTTTCAGAGTCTGACGATAGATGGTAACTGCTTTCATGTCTACCAGAATCCTCATGAATAGCAGACTTAGCCTGCTTATGCTTGCTTTTCTTCTTGGAACGTTTCTTGGATTTGCTAGCAGAAAAATTGGAAATGAGAGCTGGAATGTCACAGTTCAGAAAACCTGAAATACAAGGCAGCAAAAAATATTAAATCGCAGAAGTTATACATGGATGTTTGTTCATGTTTCAGACTACAAATATACCTCCATATTCATCAAAGATGCCTGCTGCCATAATCTGCTGATTAGGATCATCTGGGTCAAATCCACCATGAGGAGGGCTCATGCCTGGCTTTTGCTTAAGTTCCCACTTCAAAGGCTGTCAAATTCCTCAGATTAAAATTGACGTTTAAACAAGTAATGAGCAAATTTATGTTCCTATTGTCTATATTGGTTGGACATGTATCATGTATGGATCAAATATTGCTACAAGACCATGGTTAACTATATATCACAGACTGTTCAAAATATTCAGGTCTCTGCTACATTTCAACGCCCAACATGGTTTCAAGAATAGTGATGGAAGAAACAGACAATACTGACAAGGACGTCATGCTATCATTGGTAAGTTAAGTAATATGTAGTCATGGGGGCCAGCCAGCTAGGGTAAAAGTAAAATATACGCAGGCTCTAAAACTGGGACACATATATTTCCATATCTTTTATATGGCTTGCAATTGCAACAGAAATATACTTCAACAACATCAACAACAACAACAACAACATAGCCTTTCAGTCCCAAGCAAGTTAGGATAGGCTAGAGTTGAAACCCACCAAGAGCCCCAAATCACGGTTCAGGCACTTCAATAGCTGCTTTCCAAGTACTTCTATTTAAATATAGATTTCTAGGTATATCCCAAGCTTTCAAATCTCTTTTTATTGCCCCCCATGTCAATTTCGGTCTTCCTCTACATCTCCTCATATTATTAGTGTGGCTTAGTACTTCACAATACACTGGTGCCTCTGGAGGTCTCCTTTGGACATGGCTAAACCACCTCAACCGATGTTGGACAAGCTTTTCTTTAATTGGTGCTACCTCTAGGAGATCACGTATATTATCGTTCCGAGCTCGGTCCATTCTTGTGTGACCGCAAATCCATCGCAACATACGCATTTCTGCAACACTCAGTTGTTGAACATGTCGAATCTTTGTAAGCCAACATTCTGCTCCATACAACATAGCCGGTCTAATCGTCGTTCTATAGAACTTGTTTTTTAGCTCTTGCGGTACCCTCTTGTCACAGAGAATGCCAGAAGCTTGTCGCCACTTGATCCACCCTGCTTTGATTCTATAGCTAACGTCCGCATCAATATCTCCATCCCTCTGTAGCATCAATCCCAGATACCGAAAGATATCCTTCTTAGGCACTACTTGACCTTCCAAAATCACATCTCCCTCCTCCTGTACAACTCTGCTAAAGTCGCATCTCATGTATTCGGTTTTAGTTCTGCTCAATCTAAAACCTTTAGACTCAAGGGTCTGCTGCCATAATTCTAGTTTCCTATTTACTCCCGCCTAGCTTTCGTCCACTAACACTACATCATCGGCGAACAACATACACCAAGGGATATCTCCTTGTATGTTCCTGGTAACCTCATCCATTACCAAGGCGAAGAGATACGGGCTTAAGGCTGACCCTTGATGAAGTCCAATTTTAATCGAGAAGTAATATGTGTTACCATCGTTTGTTCGAACACTAGTCACAACATTGTTGTACATGTCCTTGATAAGGGTCACGTACTTTGATGGAACTTTATGTTTGTCCAAAGACCACCACATAACATTTCTTGGTATCTTGTCATAAGCCTTCTTCAAGTCAATGAAAACCAAGTGGAGGTCCTTCTTCTGCTCTATAAACCGCTTCATAACCTATCTTATTAAGAAGATTGCTTCTGTGGTTGATCTTCCGGGCATGAAACCAAATTGGTTTGTTGATATCTGCGTCGTTCCTCGCAGGCGCTGCTCGATGACTTTCTCCCATAACTTCAGTGTGAACAGAAATATACTTCAAAGAGGGAAAAAAAATCTAACCTCACTTGAATCAGTCTGCGCCATCATAGTTGTAAGTGGATCATCTCTTTTCAACCGACTCTCCTCATTAGGCATGATCACATCCTTCAAGGGACATTCCCGGTCACCACTTTGGTGACCATAGTTTCCACACCTTAGACATCTAACATTACGAACTTCAACTCCAAATGGTTTGATCCTTGCAGGGATAAGAGGGAAATGTGTAGTGAATGTTAAATAAAAATCTTAACAGTGATCTAGATACATCATAATGCTGCACTATTTGGATAACTGAAATGAGAAAACATATAAAGAATGACAATTTCTATAACAGAAAAAACAAAAAATAAATGGAACAGAGAAATGGACCTCCTGTTTTGTTCAGCCACTCAAATTTCAAAATAACAGACAAGGAGTAATTCATGTTTCATGTTGCATGGTTGCTTAACAGATCATCAGTAACAAGGAGTTCAATGTACCTTGGAGCATTCTTGAGAACCTCAAATTCTTGTTCTGTTGCCAATGGCCGACCAAAAACATCTTTTGGCCTATTTTTCTTATCTGCGCCTGATTGAGTCTTTTCAGGTCCCTTGTCAGCAACAACAACAACAACAAAGCCTTTAAGTCCCAAACAAGTTGGGGTAGGCTAGAGTTAAAACCCAACAGAAGCAATCAAGATTCAGGCACGTGAATAGCTGTCTTCCAAGCACTCCTATCTAAGGCTAAGTCTTTGGGTATATTCCATCCTTTCAAGTCTCCTTTTATTGCCTCTACCCAAGTCAACTTCGGTCTTCCTCTGCCTCTCTTCATGTTACTATCCTGACTTAGGATTCCACTACGCACCGATGCATCTGGAGGTCTCCGTTGCACATGTCCAAGCCATCTCAACCGGTGTTGGACAAGCTTTTCTTCAATTGGCGCTACCCCTAATTTCTCACGTATATCATCGTTCCGAACTCGATCCCTTCTTGTATGACCGCAAATCCAACGCAACATACGCATTTCCGCGACACTTAGCTGTTGAATATGTCGTCTTTTCGTAGGCCAACATTCTGCACCATACAACATAGCAGGTCTAATCGTCGTCCTATAAAACTTGCCTTTTAGCTTCTGTGGTACCCTTTTGTCACATAGGACACCAGACGCTTGCCGCTACTTCATCCACCCTGCTTTGATTCTATGGCTAACATCTTCATCAATATCCCCGTCCCTCTGTAGCATTGATCCTAAATATCGAAAGGTATCCTTCCTAGGCACTACTTGACCTTCCAAACTAACATCTTCCTCCTCCCGAGTAGTAGTGCCGAAGTCACATCTCATATACTCAATTTTAGTTCTACTAAGTCTAAAACCTTTGGACTCCAAAGTCTCTCGCCATAACTTCAGTTTCTGATTCACTACTGTCCGGCTTTCATCAACTAGCACTACATCGTCCGTGAAAAGCATACACCAAGGGATGTCCCCTTGTATGTCCCTTGTGACCTCATCCATCACTAAAGCAAACAAATAAGGGCTCAAAGCTGACCCTTGATGTAGTCCTATCCTAATCGGAAAGTCATCCGTGTCTCCATCACTTGTTCGAACTCTAGTCACAACATTGCTGTACATGTCCTTAATGAGCCCGACGTACTTCGTTGGGACTTTATGTTTGTCCAAAGCCCACCACATAACATTCCTTGGTATTTTATCATAAGCCTTCTCCAAGTTAATAAAAACCATGTGTATGTCCTTCTTCTTCTCCCTATACCGCTCCATAACTTGTCTTATTAAGAAAATGGCTTCCATGGTTGACCTTCCGGGCATGAAACCAAATTGGTTCATAGAGACCCGCGTTATTGCTCTCAAGCGATGCTCGATAACTCTCTCCTATAGCTTCATAGTATGGCTCATCAACTTAATTCCCCGGTAATTTATACAACTTTGAATATCCCCTTTATTCTTGTAGATCGGTACCAATATACTTCTCCTCCACTCATCAGGCATCTTGTTCGATCGAAAAATATGGTTGAACTGTTTGGTTAACCATACTACAGCTATGTCCCCGAGGCATCTCCACACCTCGATTGGGATACCATCCGGTCCCATCGCCTTACCTCCTTTCATCCTTTTCAACGCCTCTCTGACCTCAGATTCTTTGATTCTTCGCACAAAGCGCCTATTGGTGTCATCAAAAGAGTAATCCAACTGAAAGGTTGTGTCCATATTCTCACCATTGAACAATTTATCAAAATACTCTTGCCATCGATGTCGGATCTCATCCTCCTTTACCAAGAGATGCTCCCTTTCATCCTTAATGCACTTAACTTGGTTGAAGTCCCGTGTCTTTCTCTCACGAACCCTAGCCATCCTATAAATGTCCTTCTCTCCTTCCTTCGTACTCAAATGTTGGTAAAGATCCTCGTACGCTCTACCCTTTGCCACACTTACAGCTCGCTTTGCAGTCTTCTTTGTCACCTTATACTTCTCTATGTTGTCCACACTCCTGTCATGGTACAAGCGTCTATAGCATTCTTTCTTCTCCTTAATAGCCCTTTGGACTTCCTCGTTCCACCACCAAGTATCTTTAGCCTCGCATCCCCTTCCTTTGGTTACTCCACACACCTCTGAGGCTACCTTTCGAATGTTGGTTGCCATCTTGTCCCACTATTGTTTATGTCGTCTTCTTCCTTCCAAGAGCCCTCTTTGATAACCCTTTCCCTAAATACCTCTGACGTCTCCCCTTTCAGTTTCCACCACTTTGTTCTTTCAATCTTAGCTTGTTTATCCCTACGGGCACGCACCTGAAAACGAAAATATGCCACCAAAAGCTTATGTTGAGAAACAACACACTCCCCTGGTATCACCTTGCAATCCAAGCATGCTCGTTTGTCCTTTCTTCTTGCGAGGACAAAGTCAATCTGGCTACAGTGTTGTCCGCTACTGAAGGTCACTAGATGAGATTCTCTCTTTCTAAAGAAAGTGTTGGCTATCATCAGGTCAAAAGCTACCGCGAAGTCCAGAACTTCCTCCCCCTCCTGATTCCTACTACCATACCCAAAACCTCCATGAACTGCCTCGAAACCTGCGCTTGTAGTACCTACATGCCCATTAAGATCTCCTCCTATAAAAAGCTTCTCACTACTAGGTATAGCTCTAACCAGGCCATCTAAGTCTTCCCAGAACTGTCTCTTAGCACTCTCGTCGAGGCCTACTTGGGGGGCATACGCACTAATTACGTTCAAGACCATATCACCAACGACAAGCTTGACTAAGATAATCCTATCTCCTTGCCTTCTCACTCCCACCACACCATTCTTGAGGCTCTTATCAATCAAAACTCCTACTCCATTTCTATTCGCGACTGTCCCTGTGTACCAAAGCTTAAAACCTGTATTGTCCACCTCCTTCGCCTTCTGCCCCTTCCATTTAGTCTCTTGAACGCATAATATATTTACACGCCTCCTAATCGCGGTATCAACTAATTCTCTTAACTTACCTGTAAGTGACCCTACATTCCAACTACCTAAACGGATCCTAGTTGGTTCGACTAGCTTCCTTACCCTTCGCACCCGTCGACTCTGATGCGAAGACCCTTGCTCATTTTTCACTACACCCGGGTGCCGATGTAGCGCGCCACTAAGGAAGCGACGACCCGATCCTTGGTTACTTGACACCATGCCCAGATCACGACACGACGCGTCACGGGGGTAACGACCCGGCCCTTGCCCATTTAACACCATACCCGGGTTCCGATATGGCGCGTCGCTAAGAGGGTTACGCCCCAACGATTTTCTTTCGGGTTTCATCTCCATTTAAGTGGCTAAGTTTTTACATTGGCTCGCCACGCCTAACACAACCCTCCTCCTTTATCAGGGCTTGGGACCTGCTATGCTGGGACACCAAAGACGCCCCACCATAGGCGGAGTTTTCAGGTCCCTTGTCAGGTCTGGGAAAAAATATATAACCATGATGAAATGTAGAAGAAGCAGTCTGCAGTTACTAGGACAAAAGAAAACGCGCACCCAGGCTGAAAGCTCCATATAAGTGGGGTCTGGGGAAAGGAAATGCAATAAAATTCGAAATCGACAAATTACGGTTGCATGCTAATAGCCTCCAAACCTTTATTAAAACTCAGACAGTTGAAGAAAAGTCGAAAGTTCTAACTCCCCAAAAATGAAAAAAAAAGCACAGCAATATGTGGAAGCAAAATAATAGATATCACTTACATTGAAGAGGTACTTGCAGATGCAGTACCTTGAACCATGCCACCTGGTTCTGACCTCTTCTTCTCATCTTCAATTTCAGCAGCTTTTGCATTCTCTGCATTGTAGCCAGGTGGGCGCACGTACATAAAACTCACAGCTTTCATTACCTCCATCTGAACTTACAAAACAAATTGAATACTGATGACATCAATTCTTCATGAGTGGAAACAGTAGGATGAGCATTGAAACATAAATATAGTTGTTTATTCAGCTTAAATACAACAAAAGAAGTTTACATTTCTTGAAACGTAAGAACAGCTAGTACGTTCCACATTATTAGTGAGACTGAGGGACTGACGGTCGTCATTTCAAGAATGAAGAAAAAAATCCCCCATTTATTGTTTAACTAACTGAATTTATTCTTTGGCAACATTTTTTTTGGAAACCTTAGTTGGACAGTAAGTGAGCTGGGCAGCTGGATTTTTTTTTTTTGGTAAAAACCTAATAAGATGGACCATTTATCTGCAGGATACAAATTGTAGAATACCATACCCTTGGTGCTGCTGTCAACGGGTAAATGGACTTTGAATCTGAGGAGAAATTAACAGCATGAGGTAGATAAAGTCTCTATTAAGGTTGGTTTGCACATGAGTGTCCATTATTGTGTGGAGTGCACTATGACTATACAACAAATACAAGACAACATCCACTCATCCAGTCATCCACATTATGGTTCTCTATAGTAAAAACATCAATAAGGTGTTTCTGCTAGGTTCTGAACACAGAATTGTGAGCAGTGATTGGAACTATTTATTCATTAAGGCTTCATTAAGGAAATTGTTTACTAAATTGTCAGCATCATAGCACAATTCTACTAGTACAAAAACGTGAAACCAGACCCATGACAATTTCACTTATATAGCTCTTATTATGCTAAATTGAATGTGACTGCAATAGACAGCATCGGTGCCAGCCACGACAATACAGGATTCAGATAAGCAGCTCCTTAAGCTAATGGCAACGAGCAATTGATGCAAGGGACGAACAGCAGAGGGTATTATACCTTCTCCTTGTCCTTCTTGGAAAAGAGCGCGGTCTGCCGGAAGAACTCCTGCTCCTGTGCGAACTCCCTCTGCACCTCCTCCTGGCGGCGCTCGCGGTTGGCGTGGACCTGCTCGGCGATCCACTTGCGGCGCTGGTTCGGATACGATAGCGGATGCCACGGCTTCTGGTTGAGGTACGAGTGGCTCCACGCCGTCCCCGACTTCTCCTTCAGCTCCACCTCCCCCGCTGCCATCTTCCGCCCAATCCCCCCGCCGCTCCCCGTCACCTCCTCCTCCATCGCTCTCGCCGGCCTCCGCCTCTCCCGATCGCCGCCGGTCGAATCCCTCCCCTCCAGACTCGCAAAATTACCGAAAGACCCCTACCCCTAGCAGCGGTGAATTGGATCGAATAATTTACGGGCCGGAACTTCATATGGGCCAATGCCATTCTGGCCCAGTTCGAAACTGACCTTTCGGCCCAGTCAACAATCAATTGCAATCTTTAGTCTACTAACCTCCCCCTCCAGAAGCAATCGAACAAGCGTCCAGCTCCAGCACCTCCATGGCATGGCCACGCTCCCGGCCGCCGTCCATGCCCTCATCGCCGGCGCCTCCACTGGGCGCCACCTCCGGCAGGTCCACGCCCACCTCATCACCTCCGGCCGCCTCGCTTCCCTCGGCTCCACCCTCCTGCGCCGCCTCATTTCGCTGCACCCGCACCTCCACCTCGCTGCCGCCCACCGCCTTCTCCTCTCCATCCCATCCCCGCCACTCGACCTCTTCAACCTCCTCCTGCCGCCACTCGCCTCCTCGCCCGATCCCGCCGCTGCGGCCGGACTCTACGTCCACCTCCGCCGCGGGGGCCTTCGCCCGGATGCCCACACGCTCCCGCACGTCCTCAAGGCGCTCGGCCGCCTCGCGCCGGGCTGCCTCCCGCTCGTCGCCTGCACTCACGCGGAGGCCGTCAAGACCGGCCTTACCCGCGCCGTGGTGTACGTGCCGAACGCTCTCATGGCCGCGTACTCTGCCTGTGGCCACTTCGGGCACACCATGCAGGTGTTCGACGAAATGCCGCGCCGGACCGTGGTGTCGTGGAACACTGCGCTCACCGCCTGTGCGGACAACGGCCGCCACGACCGGTGCGCCGGGATGTTCGCGGACATGGTAGAGGCTGGGTCCGTGCCTGATCAGACGACGTTCGTGCTCATGCTCACCGCTGCGGCTGAGCTGGGAAACTTGGCGCTTGGCAAGTGGGCGCATGGGCAGGTCCTTGCCCGGCGGCTTGACATGACGCTTCAGCTTGGCACGGCTGCGGTGAATATGTATGCCAAGTGCGGCGAGGTGAGTTATGCGTCACGCTTGTTTGAGAGGATGGCAGCACGGAACGTCTGGACATGGAGCGCGATGATCATGGGGTATTCACAAAACGGGATGGCACGGGAGGCACTGGAGCTTTTTGACAGGATGAAGGATGCATCTGTTGCGCCCAACTATGTCACATTTCTTGGACTCCTCTGCGGATGCAGCCATGCTGGTCTGGTCAACGAGGGCCGCCAATTCTTCCATGAAATGCAGCATGTCAATGGCATCAAGCCAATGATGACGCACTACAGTGCCATGGTTGATGTCCTGGGACGCAACGGCCGCCTCCAGGAAGCTTTTGATTTTGTTGTGGACATGCCGGTCGAGGCCGACACGGTCGTTTGGAGGACGTTGCTGAGCGCCTGCCAGCTGCACAGCTCCAAGGACTGCATTGGCATCGTTGACAAGGTGCAGAAGAGGTTGCTGAAGCTGGAGCCCCGCAGAAGCGGTAACCATGTCATGGTCGCAAACATCTACTCTGACATTGGGTTGTGGGACAAGGCGGCCATGACGAGGAGGGTGATGAGGGAAGGGGGGTTGAAGAAGGTGGCGGGGGAGAGCTGTGTCGAGGTAGGAGGGCGGATTCAGCGGTTCATCTCCGGGGATGAATCCTGTCCTGGATTGGATGGGGTTTACAGGATTCTTCATGAGTTGAGCATCAACATGAGAAAATGGGAACCTGTGGACAAAATTTTACTTGCTGATTCTGACCTGTGAATACCATGTACGCTGACCAAAACTGTTTATGCTGTTCATGTCAGTCCTGTTTTTCTCCGTAGTTAACCGGTCAAAGCTTCAGATTTTACTCTTGTAGGCATGATAGCACATTACCATTTTCTATACTAAGAGATAAGAGATTCTGAGTTCAAATTTCTTCTTGTTTTAACACCAATCCACTCATATATTTGCTGGTTTATTTATCTTTATTATTATATATATAGTACTAAAAAAACCCTAAATGTCATTCGGTGTGTTCGGCTGGGCTTAATTGGTTGGCTGGGCTGGTTTTGGCTGGGTTGAACAGCCCAGCCGTTCGGCGGCCCAGCACCAGTCGAACGGCTGATCTACGAGCCGACCCTCAGCTCCACTTCGCACTCCCTCCCATCGTCCCGTTCCCCCGATAGCCGCCAGGGTTCTGCTCGCGCGCCGCTCAGCCTCTCACCTCCGCGCCAGCCGCGGCGGCCGTGACCTCCGCTTCACCATGCCTGCCCTGGCCGTCGTAAGCGGATCTGTCCCTGCCCGCCTCGCAACGCCGTGAGGGAGCACCATCGCCGTCGATAGCCTTCCGCGCCGATCGTCTGCTCCGCATTCCTCCCCGAACCCGCCGCCATCGACGCCCGTCCGTCGACGACAGGTAAACCCAGTTACGCGTTCGGCGTCGTCCCTCCCCCTCCGGATCTGACCCCCACGTTCTCGTTTTGCAGGTGAGTCCGGACCGTCACCCACGGATCTCCATCTCAGCAGCCCGGAATCGCCTTCCGCCCGCAAGTGCTGCATCTCAGCTTGTCGGAATTGCCTGCCGCCTCGCCGGATTCGATGACCCTAGCTTCGTTCTCGTTAACCTGCGTCCCAACTCTCCCTACTCATTGCCTCCGTACCGCGCCCCACCACCACTTTCCCCATGCCCCTTTCGTCCTTCCTGTGGCAGAACCGCCCGAAATAGCACGCTTCCGGAGGCGTCCGTCTTCCACCAGACACTAAGCACCCCGAAAACAAGCTACATCAGATGGTTCCGTCGAGCACACTCCAAGGGAGAACTCAAACAATCCACGTTTTTCCTACAGGATTCAATAATGAGAACGAGTTTATAATACTTAGTCTATTTCATATATCAAGAGTTCTCAGAAATACATTATTACAATACCAAGTTCAGAGAGCGGAATTTAAACAACGGAATTAAAATAAACTTCTAACGATAAGATACAAGGATCCGTCTGTGCCCACCAAAAGAATCCTCCACACAACAGCTACTCCTCAAGCTGCACCTGCAACAGGGGTAAATAAACCCTGAGTACACAAGGTACTCGCAAGACTTACCCGACTAGTGGGAATAATTTCCTGACTCCAAAGGATATGATAAGCTTTATGGTTTGTTGGGTTTCCTTTTTGCAAAAAGCAATACTAGTAGTGAATCCTTATGTATGTGTTTTATTAGCAGTCATGATTAGTTCATTAGCTAACCATTCTATGTAAGCACATGTTCTATTTTTAAGCAAGAGTTGAGCAATCAGATCCATTTCACCACCTTTCATCTTCCACTTCTTACTACGGTGCTAGATCGTAGACAAGTCGTACCAGATTACTCGGCGATCACGAATCAATGTGCACAGCTGGGTACCCTGAAACACACGTCCCGCTTATACCCAATCACAAGCATGACCAACCCATCACTCTCCTGTCAAGGGGTCTAGGTCCCTATCTAAACTTGGACTCCAAGCCTCCACACCTGAGTCCCGGACTCAGTGTGGTGCTTAGACCTCCACCATCTCCGCCTCTAATCAGTCGGTCTGGAAAGAGCCGGAACCCATGATAAGAGAGCAACGAGCCTTCCCTCCTCCCATAAATAAGTATGTGCTCAGGATAATAAGTTTGTGACCTGACTAGAATCCAATGCAACGATCGATCCTTAACCGACACAGACAGGGAAAACAATGTAACCATGCCCCGTTGGCCACGGGACACAAACTCTTACACCCACCAATACCTGTACCATATCCCTACCCGGTCTCCATTTTCTTTCACCATTTTATCATGAGTGATAATAATAATCACATATTATGAGTAACGACAGGTTACTCATGCTACTGATAGCCTAAGCATAGCAGCTACTCGACCTATGCTAATAGGACTCATAGGTAGGTTATCTATGCATGTAGTTTTCATAAAATGCCTGTAACGTAAATGCACATCACACACACACACACACACACACACACACACACACACACACACACACACACACACACACACACACACATATATATATATATATATATATATATATATATATATATATATAGTGATTATTCAAAATAAGGGTTATGCACCGGGGCTTGCCTTAGGCAGGCGCGGTATCAACTCAGTCAGTCAGTGGTGGCTTCGAGACCTTCTCCTGCACGAGGATCTCCTCCTTGTACTCTTCAATCACCTCCTCGTACTCCTGCTCGCTCGCGGTCATGAACTCCACCAACTCATTCTCTACATGCATGCAATGACGATGCAATACTCAATATTAAGGCAACAACAGTTCTTAAAATAAGAATACATCTACTAAGCCACTAAGCTAGCTCTAATGACTAAGATACCGAGCTAATCATCATTCTCATAAAACCAGCAGGGTTTCACCTACATGTGCTACTTAGCAACTAAAATATATTCTTACTTTTATTAACGATTTCCTATATACTACAACAAGGAGTACTTAGCTACCATATTTCTCAACCTATTCTAAGGCTACAAAAATTACAGTGAGCACATAATAATACAATGAATCTATTGTAAAAATTTCATGGTCAAAGTTATTACCAATTTGCCACAAAAATTCCTACAAATACTCATCTAAACAATACTAAACACTCGCAAATGATTTAATAGACGCTGGTATCAACAAATATATATATATATATGAACTAAATACACTAACAGATAGAGTACAATTTTAGGAACCTAACAAAATGGGTTTCACAATTTTTGGACACCTGCTAGAATTGATATGTTGTTTTCCAAAGTTCTACTTACAACATAAAATAATAAGCTATTTCTAATCCTTTAAAAGGAAAATGATTCCATCCCGCGCGGCCCAACTCGGCCCATGCAAGGCGCGGCCCACGCGCGCAAACGACCCGCGACGGGGGAGCCCGCGCGCGCCGACCAACTTGCAAAAATGTCCTCGCGTTCTCCGATAATACTACAAACACTATGTGCACTATTTCAACAGACTACGACTTTGCAACAAAACCCTTGCTCCTTCTCTCCTTCGCAACAGAGAGGTCCTCGCCCTAGCCGCACATGCCGGCGCGGCGGCCGATGGCACTTGCGATCCCGCTGGCCACCCGGGAGCTCCACTGCCTTAACTAAGGGATCGATGCTCACCTAGGTGCAGACGCGAATCGATGGGCGGTGAAAGGATGAGCGGGGGCGCGTCTAGGAGCTCCCTCTACGGCGATGGCCAACCTACGACGGCAACAACCCGTTTAGGTGAGCTCCGCCACCGGAGAGGAAATATGGACAGCGGATGAGCATTAGGGTCTCACCATGATCCTAACCAAAGTGGTTGTGCGTCCAGAGACCGCCCCAGTCGAGATGGCCACGTGCGCGCAGCAAGGGCAATGGTGGGTCGTGGTGGCACGGTCTGCGTCAGTGCCGTGAGGGAAATAGTGAGGGTGTGGCTCAGGTATGCATGTCGAGAAGGATTGCGAGACAGGGGTTGGGGTGTAGCCAATTCGGATTAGGATGGCAAGGTGGGGTTTTTGCCCACGACAACAGCGGGCTTAGCCTTTAATGGTGCGGCGGTGGGAGCAAGGCTCCAAATTGGAGCTTGTCACGGCGTGGTTGGACGTGGTGCGGGGTCGGTTGGCTAGCAAGCTCAAAGGTAGAGTCGGAAGCACATCGAATTGAATGGACGTGACCCCTCCATGCCGGATTGATGGCTTGTCTCGGCTAGCCCGGGCAGCAGAGGAGGGAGGGGGAAAGGGGATGGGTCCGGCTGGCTTGCCCGAGCTTTGGCGAGATGCGGCTAGCCGCACGCGTGCAGGCACTGCGAGCCAACGCAGCCAGGAGGGAAACATGCACGCACGCAAGTGGTGGCAGCGTGGCAGGGCGGCTGTAGCGCCGTTAATGGCGAAACGACACGCGGGTAGCCTCGGCAAGCCCACGTGCACAAAGACAGAATGGGCAGCGGCGTAGAGGCACAGGCGGACGCAATGGTAGCATGCTGTGGCGCGCGTGGGAAACAGCGTGGTGCAGCGAGCTAGGGTAGGGCAATGATGGCGTGACAGCGCATGGCTGTGAGCTAGCGGTGCGGTAGTAGCGCGATAGTGAGGTGGGGCAGCTACGCACCAGGGCTGTCGCCCACAGCAGCCGGTTGAGCGCGGCTAGGCGTGCGTGTGGGCGGGCGGGCGGCGTGTCGACTACGTGGCTCAGGGACACGGTGACCGCGCCTATGTGAGGAAACTGACCGAGGACGTGCCATGCATGCTTTTTAAAGTGTCCAAAATAAGTAATCAGTTGGTCAAACACCCAAACCATCTTCACCATACTTTAGAGGGTACATTAGGCTACTAAAACAGGCAATGACACTACTATACTTCTTAACTAAATTTTTCTACAAAAATTGATGAACAAAGCAATGTCTACCCTTTCCAAAGTTCAAGAAATTTTCTAAATTTTAATTGGATTTCTATTTCTAGTTGCATTTTCAAGCTATTGAAATTTGTACTTAACCCAATTATTTCTCTACACCAAGTATTTCACTGTCAACTATAATCCTTAGACTTCCAACTTTATTTAGTCCTCTCATGCATGTTCTCTAGTGCTTTCGTTCAATAAAAATTTGCGAACATCCTAACTTGATAACTTCAAGTCACGAACAACCTTTCACTTTAAGTTTTTACGGTTCATTTAAATTACACTGCTTCACTTGTTCATATTATCACATGCAATAACATTTAAACATGATGCTTATGACATGTTTTGGTAAGTGATTTATGGCATAACATTGAGGGTGTTACAACTCCCCCCCCCTTAAGAAAAATCTCGTCCCGAGATTTCATGTACCTAGTGTGAGATAGGAATGAATTTTGTTTTAACATGATTACCTCGATGAATTGGGAAGAAGATGGGGATAATGCTTTGAGATATAGCTTTCTTGCTCCCAAGTTGCTTCGTCCTCCGAGTAATTTTGTCATTGCACTTTATAGAACTTCACCACACTGTTTCTAGTCACTCTTTCTTTTTCATCCAAAATCTTAACAGGATGCTCAATATAAGACAAGTCGGGCTAGAGGGGAAGTCCTTCCATTTCCACCGCTTCATTGGAGACCCGCAAACATTTCTTTAACTGGGAAACATGAAAGACATTGTGTACTATTGACAAAATATCTAGGAGCTGGATATTGTAGGCAGTAGAACCACACCAGGCCAAAATCTTTTAAGGTCCAACATAGCGAGGGGCTAGATTCCTACGGATACCAAATCGATGTACACCTCTCATGGGAGATACCTTGAGATACACATGATCACCAACTTCAAATTGTAAGGGCCTTCTTCGCTTGTTCGCATAAGTTTTCTAATGACTTTGAGCTATCTTCAAATGGCTCTAAATAATACTGACTTGCTCTCGAGATTCTTTGATAAAATCAGGCCCAAAATATCCATGATCACCCACCTCAACCCAGTTAAGAGGTGTTCTACATTTCTTACCATACAGGGCCTCAAAAGGTGCCATACGAATGCTTTCTTGATAGCTATTGTTATAAGAAAACTCAGCTAGAGTCAAGTATTCGTCCCACTTTTTAGGAAAAGAAATGGCACAAGCCCTCAATATATCCTCAAGTACTTGATTGACTCTTTCTGTCTGACCGTCAGTTTGCAGATGATAAGCTAAACTTCTGAGGAGACTAGTACCAAGACATTCCTGGAGTTGCTCTAAAAATGAGAGACAAAGACTGATCCTCTATCAGAGACGATGGTAAGAGGAACTCCGTGCATGACCACAATCTGGTCAAAATACAACTTGGCATACTTCTTGACTAAATATCTGGTATCTACCGGGACAAAATGAGCGGACTTAGTAAGGCGATCCACAATGACCCAAATAGAGTCATACCCCTTTGTCGTGCGGAGCAAACCCACAACAAAGTTCATAGAAATATCCTCCCATTTCCAAACAGGGAGAGGCAAGGGCTGCAAAAATCCCAGTGTACACATATGGTCTGCCTTAACTCTTCCACAAGTGTTGCATTCCGCGATGTACTTGGTGATACCCTGCTTCATATTTGACCACCAATACAAGTGGCATAAATCATGGTACATCTTGTTACTTCTTGGATGGATGGACAACTTGGAGTTGTGAGCTTCATCCAAATTTTTTCTTCTAAGCTCCTCACTTGATGGAACAACCAATCTATTCTTGAACCTCACTACACCTTGACCATCAACACAAAAATGAGGACCACGCCCTTCGGCAATTAACTTCTTCATATGCGGGATTTTCAAAACATCATGCCTTTGCTCTATAATAATTTGCTCAAGTAAATCTAAGACTAGAGCAATATGGTCTAGCACCTTAGCATGGTTAAGAGACAAGGGTGCTTCTTCAACTTGATAAGACTTCTGGCTCAAAGCATCAGCTACCACATTAACTTTTCCAAGATGATAATGAACTTCTAAATTGTAATCCTTGATTAGCTCCAGCCATCTCCGTTGCCTCATGTTTAGCTCGAACTGAGTGAAAATATATATGAGACTCTTGTGATCCATATAAATATGCACTTTATTTCCCAACAAATAATGCCTCAAAATTTTTAGAGTGTGCACCACAGCAGCCAACTCTAAATCATGTGTGGGATACTTCACCTCGTGCTTTTTCAACTGGCATGAAGCATAAACTATCACACGTCCATCCTGCATAAGCATGCATCCCAGTCCAATCCCTGAGGCATCACAATACACATCAAAAGGCCTGTCAATATCTGGTTGGGCAAGAACATGAGCAGTGGTAAGAAATTTCTTTAGGGCTTGGAAAACTTCTTCATAAGCCAGACTCCATACAAACTTGACATCCTTCTAGAGCAACTTGGTCATGGGTTGGGCTATTTTGGAGAAGTAAGGAATGAAGCACCGATAATAACCAGTAAGACCAAGGAACTGGTGGATTTGATGCACTAACTTCGGAGATTTCTAATTTAGAACATCTTGCACCTTGCTTGGGTCTACAGAGATACCTTCAGGTGTCAGAACATGTCCCAAAAACTACACTCGATCTAACCAAAACTCACACTTGCTGATTTTTGCATACAACTTTTGTTCTCTTAATTGAATCAGTACTATCCAAAGATGTTGTGCATGCTCTTTATTGTTCTTGGAGTATATCAAGATATCATCAATGAACACCACTACAAACTTATCCAACTCTAGTATAAAGACTGAATTCATGAGATACATGAAAAATACAGGAGCATTGGTGAGACCAAAAGACATGACTAGGTATTCATACAGCCTATACCTAGTAGAGAAAGCTATCTTTGGTATATCTTTTGGCTGGATCTTAATTTGATGATAACCTGAACGAAGATCAATCTTTGAAAACACCTTTGCACTAGCCAACTGATCGAACAAAGTATCAATATGAGGCAAGGGATACTTGTTCTTAATGGTTACCATATTGAGAGGGCGGTAATCCACACACATCCACAGAGTACCATCCTTCTTCTTCATAAAAATAGCTAGACAACCCCATAGTGAAGAACTAGGATGGATAAAACTCTTCTCTAATAATTCCTCTAACTGCTTCTTCATTTCTGCTAGTTCTTTAGGAGCCATGCGGTAAGGACGCCGTGAAATAGGAGCAGTGCTAGGTTCTAACTCAATGGAAAACTCCACATCTCTATCCGATTGCAACCCAGATAGATTTTTAGGAAAGACATCTGAAAACACACATACCATAGGAATAGAGGCAAGATCAGGAGAAGCTTCAACATGAGCAACAACTAATAAGGCTGGATCTGAGGGCATAAGAAGAGACATCCTATCCTCAGAAGAAGAAAGTCATAACTCAACAACTCTCTGCTTAAGGTCTAAGACTACCCCATAAACACGCAACCAGTTCATGCCTAGAATTACATCTATGCCTTACCCAGGCAGCATCATGAACTAGAGGCGGTAAGTGTGAGTGGCTAGCACTAATCTGACTATGTTCGTCTGAGTATTAACACACAATTGTACGCCTAGAGTACTGATTCTATAGGCAATACGAATAGCCATAAGAGGTATATTGTGTCTCTATGCAAACCCCATGCTCATGAATGAATGTGATGCACTAGAATCAAATAACACATATGCTGGGTGGGAATCAATGGTAAACATACCAGCCATCACATGTTCATTCTGTAAGATCTCCTTAGCCTCAGTGAAGTTTACTTGCCCAGAGCAGCTTATGGTCACCTTCTTCTTGATAATCGTCCGCTTGATCAGACGGGAGTTGGCTAAAGGCTGGGAAGGCTACGCAGGCTGGTTTTGTGGACACTCTCAAGCATAGTGGCCTTCCTTGCCACACTTGAAACAAGCACCAGGCTTATTCCCCTACCCCTAACGAGGCAGAACCTGCTATCTCTGAGGCTATTGTTGCACCTATTGAGTAGGTGCACTGTATTGAGTGGGAGGTGCCTGGTAGGTCTACTGAGGCTAACAGAATGACTTTCCACCCAAAGACTGATAGGGCACCCGCCTGACAACCTGTATGTTCTAAGCCTGGGGTGACTAGAAGATCCAGTGGTCACCTGCTTCCGCTTCCGCTTCCACTCAGCCTGAGAGTCACGCTAAAGTCCCTCCATGGCAATAGCAGCATTCATCATAGCACCAAAAGTCTGGTAGTTCCCTATATACAGTTCCTTCTACAAACTACAAGAGAGGCCACGATAGAAACGGCCCCTCTTCTTCTCATCAGTATCGACATGGGTCCCAGCATACTATGATAGATGGTTGAACTTGTTCACATAATCCATCGTAGACATGCCCCCTTGCATCAGGTCCAGAAACTCCATCAACTTCCTATTTAGTACACCAGCAGGAATATAGTACTTTCTAAAAGCAACAGTAAACTCCTGCCAAGTCACATGGTGATCCACCAGTTGCATGGTTGAAAGGTCCTTGTGTGTTTTTGGTAGTTGAGTGACAACCTAGGTGGACTAATTGTGTTTATGTGAGATATATAGGTGATTAGTCCACAGGTATATGTGTGTGAGCAACATATGCCATGAAGGTAGAAATGGCTCAGAGATGTTGCAAAGCTCACACATGTGATGATGAAGGAGCTCATTGCACATGAGATATGACATTGAGTTATGTGATCAAGGTGGAGAAGATCAAGACATGACTTGGCTTGATGGACCAGTTCCAAGCGTGAAGGGCAAGTTGGAGGCTTTGGAGCGATGGACCACGTGGCGGTGAAGCTTGAGCAAGACTTGGTGCCGATGGATGAAGGCAACGGTGAAAAGCAAGTGAAGTCAAGATCGATGAACCAATATGATCACTTGATGATATGAAGTGGATCATATCATTGTTGATCGTGTTGGTGCATGTGTTGTATCAACATTGGAGGAGATGAAATGGAATACGCAAGGCAAAGGTATAACCTAGGGCATTTCATGATGTGTAGAGAAGTTTATGACCAGGTTTATGATAGATGGTCATACTATCAAGAGGGGCAAACTTGTTTGCATATCGGTCATCTAGTGCCACTCGAGTGATCTAACTTTGCATTGTCGCTAGGATCGAGTGGCGTGACAAGTTGAGTGGATAATCCTTTGGAAAATGTTTGTAAAAATGCTAACACACATACATGGGGGTGTACACTTGGTGGTGTTGGCATATTTACAAAGGAGAAGAAGTTAGAGTTGATGTGGATCAACTCGGTAAAGAAACAGAGGCGAAAAGTGATACACATTGTGTTTAGCACTTGTGAACAAGGGTTTGAAACATCACCGGTGGAGTGTCTGATGGTGCCACCAGCGTCCTATATAGAAAAGACAGGGTTTCACAGAGTGGACCGGACGCTGGCCTCAACTGGACTAGCGTGTCCGATCAATGGAAGCCATGAAGGCGCTGGCATCGATCTTCGACTGGATGCTGAGTTACCTCATGACCGGGTGCTGGGTGGGTGCATCCGGTCTTGCTGATGTGGCGACGTAGAGAAGTTGGAGAAGGCCCGGATGCTGATGCTGCATCCCATCATGACCGACCAGACACGTCCGGTCGTGACTACAACCTTACTAGAAGTGACCGGACGCTGGGGTCCTATGTCTAGTCTTGGCACTGTGCTGCGTCCATTCACAACTTAACCGTTGAGATCGGGCACTCAGTATTTGAAGCTAGGGATGATGTGGCAGCCATCCATTGACCAAACGCTGGTAGGGTGCGTCCGGTCGATACGACTAGAGCGTCTAATCACCCCGAGCTGTGCCCAATGAAGGGGTACAACGGCTCTATTTTCGTGGGGGCTATAAATAGAAGTGTTGGTCGGCCTTTGGCCAGCAGCTTGAGAGAGCTGAGCACACTAGAGCCTTGGTGGCTTAAGTGGTAGTGCTTGGGAGCCCTCTAACTCGTCTAACTTGATAGTGTTCATTCGATTGAGTGAGTGAGTGATTCTAGTGCAATTGCATCATGAGGTTGCATCAAGTGGCACTAGGTGGTCATCTTGCAAGCCAGTGGTGCTTGTTGCTCTTAGAGGTTGCCACCTCCTAGATGGCTTGGTGGTGGTCTTCGTCAAAGCCCGCAAGAAGCTTGTGCGGTGCTCTAGAGAAGAGCTTTGTGAGGGGCATTGTGCTCGCCCCATGGGAGCCACGAAGAGCAACTCTAGTTGAGTGTGTCATTGAGCTACCCTCACTTTTAGGGTAGGTTCTTGCGGTGCCTGACTGAAAGCTCTAGTTTGGTTTTAGTGAATTGATGAAACCCTAAGTGCTAACCTAGTTTATCAAAGTGATTATGAGATAGGTAGCACTACTCCAAGTGATGAAGCAAGTGAAGATCATGACATGATGATGATGATGGCATGGTGATGATCAAATGCTTGGAATTAGAAAAGAAGAAAGAAAAACGAAAAGCTCAAGGCAAAGGTGAAATTGTTAGGAGCTTTTTGGTTTAGTGATCGAGACACTTAGAGAGTGTGATCACATTTAGGATCGATAGCCGTACTATTAAGAGGGGTGAAACTTGTATCGAAATGCAGTTATCAAAGTGCCACTAGATGCCCTAACTTTTTGCATATGCATTTAGGATCTTGTGGAAAGCTAACACCCTTGAAAATACTTGTGAAAATATGCTAACACATGTGCACAAAGGTGATACACATTGTGTTTAGCACTTGGGAGCAAGGGGTCAAAACTTCATCGACGGAGTGTCCGACGGTGCCACCGGCGCCCTATATAGAAAAGATAGGGTTTCACAGAGTACATCGAATGCTGATCACGTGGTGACCGGACGCTGGGGAGCAGCGTCCGGTCAATTATAAAAGAAGATGGTACTCTCGGTCTCTTGACCGGACATAGGTGACCGAACATAGGCTGAACACTATTCAGGGTCCGGTCATGCTGATGTGGCGGCGCACAGAGAAGACCGTGAGTGACCGAACATTGGGTGAGTCCGGTCGGGCATGACCGAATACATCCGGTCATGAGTGGAACCTTACTAGAAACGACCGGACGCTGGTGTTGGTGCGTCCGGTCACTTCGAGCAGCGCGTCTGGTCACAACTTAAATGCATTGATGACCGTTGAGATTAGGCGATCAATATTTGAAGCAGGGGACACGTGGCAAAGATCTAAGGACTAGATGCTAGGGTCCTGCGTCTAGTCAATACGACCAGCGCGTCCGGTCACCCTGAATTTTTAGTGAACAAAGAGCCAATGACTCTATTCATGGGGCTCTCTATTTAAGCCCCATGGCTGGCTCATGCTCATACTCTTGGCCATTTGCATTGACATGACAACCTTGTGAGCTTAGCCAAAGCCCTCCCACTCATCTCCATCATTGATTCATCATCTTTGTGAGATTGGGAGAGAATCCAAGTGCATTGTTTGAGTGATTGCATCTTGAGGCACTTGGTGTTCGTGTTTCGCTGCTGGATTCGCTTGTTGCTCTTAGTGGTTGCCACCACCTAGATGGCTTGGTGCAGCAGAGGAGGATTGGCACTAGTTGGTGATTGTTCGTGGCCATCTCCCAATGATTGTGAGGGGACTTGTACCTTCCCCAGCGGAGCACCAAAAGATAACCCTAGTGGATTGCTTGTGTCATTAAGTTACCTCACTTGTGGGTAGGTTCTTGCGGTGTCCAATTGTGTGGACAAGGTTTGTGCAACACCTCTTTACCGTCAAACCACCGAGTGTTGGTCGACATAATAGGGACGTAGCATGTTGGCAAGCACATGAACCTTGGGAGAAAATTGGTTGTCTCTTGCCCTTTGGTATTCTCCCGATGATTGATTTAGTGTTCATCTTGTGATTGGTTCACTCCTCTGCATGGCAGTATAATCACCCTACTCACTCATTTATATTCTTGCAAATTAGTTGTAGCAAGCTCTTTAGTGTAGTTAGAATTGAGAGTTTGCTTTGTTGTTTTGAGTTCATCTAGTGGAGCTCTTTAGTGTAGCAAGTGTGAGAGCTCTTAGTGAGTAGTGACTTAGCAAATTGAGTATCTAGTGATCATAGTAACTAGAATTGTTGGATAGGTGGATTACAACCCTTGTAGAGATAGAGCAAGTTTGCATTTCGCCATTTATCATACTAATGAAATTGCTCTAGTTGATTTGTACATTTTTAAATAGGCTATTCACCCCCCTCTAGCCATATTAGGACATTTCACCAATGTGCGGGCTTGGTGGGTGATGCCAATTAGTCGCCAAACCACCAAGTGAGTGGTCGACACAACGGGGACGTAGCATGTTGGCAAGCATGTGAACCTCAGGAGAAAATCACCGTGTCAACATTGTTCTTCCCGTTGGTTTGCAATCCTCTTACACAAGCTTGTGATTACTTTCATATACATTGTGTGTAGTTGCTCTTGTAATTAATTAGCTTGTGTAGCTCATTACTTATCTTCTTGCTTGTGTAGCATAGAAGTAGCTTCTTTGCGTGGCTAATTTAGTTTGTGTAACCTTGTTAGTCACACTGCTTAGTTTGAGTAGCTAAGTATTTGCGCTCTCTAATTTGGCATTGGTTGCCTTGTTATTGAGCATTGCTAGTAAGCTTAGGTGGCTTTATGCTTTTGCTTACTAGCATGTGTAGGAGCTCCCTCGTTGCTTGAAGTACTAGTGGCATAGGTTTGTGTGACCTTGCTTTTAGAATTGATAAGATGAGCTCTAGCTAGCCTGACACCTTAGTTGCTTAATTAGGATCTTTGCAAGGTGCTAGAGAACATAGATAGAGGGGTGTAGTCTTGGCTAGACCAATTGTTTTAATTCTGCACTTGTTTCGGTTAGCTAACGTGGTTAATTTTAAAAGGACTATTCACCCCCTCTAGTCTGTCATCTTGACCCTACAATGGCATTGAACGTGTCCCACTATGCACTGGTAGAACCCAATAGCTGATGCGCTGCAAAGGGCATCTTCTACTCCTCAGTTACAGTGAGTAGCAGAAACTTCTGCTCTAGAATACAAAGCCAATGCTCCACATCCAGAGGCTCAGCAGTTGGCATGAATGTGGGTGGGTGTGTCTTCAAGAAATCCTGGTAAGAACAGGGCCCCTTGGGACCGTGAGCACCACCCCCATTCCCACCATTGCCTCCATGGCCCCATCGGGCAAAGCCACCAATGGCCTAGGCAAGCATCTCCAAGGCATGAGCTGACTCACGCCGAGCAGCTAGCATCTCTGCCATCATCTCTGCATGGGTCATCGGAGGTGGCAATGGTAGAGGAGGGGGAACCAGAAGTGGGGCCTCATGGCTCGCCCCATTGGTATTGCTGATGCCCTCACTACGACCGTTATCACCCGGGTCTGCCCTAGTGCTGGTACTCTCACGACCAAACCTTAGGTTCATCTATAAACAGATAGGAACCAACCATTAAGATCCACCCTCCAAATTAGGAACAAGAGATTTAGAGAAATGATAAGGCTTCTATTAAAGCATTCTTTTAGGTTATCCTATCACTTCACTAATCCCAGTTATACGTGTGGGGGGAGTTTAGTTAAAACAAGATTCTCCTTTCATGATGCATGCATCGGCCTACCCGTTCACTCAAGCCGAAATATAGCGGCATTCGCAAAAAATTTCGGCACATCGCACACTCACTTTCCGCTTGCTAAATGATTCTTACGCAGCGTAAGTTAGTGTACCTACAGAAGATTGATTAGATAAAACTAGTGCCGCTATCCTAAATAGATCATATTACTAGGGCTTATACTTATTTACATAATTTTATTGCATCCTACTTTTTGCAAAACTTTTGTTGGTCAAATTTTAGGTTTTGAAAGGAGTTATGAAACTCGTAGACTCATTATTGTCTCTGATACCACCTGTGGTAGAACTACCCAAAATCGCACACTTCCGGAGGCGCCCGTCTTCCACCAGACACTAAGCACCCCAAAAACAAGCTACATCGGACGGTTCTGTCGAGCACACCCTAAGGGAGAACTCGAACAATCCATGTTTTCCCTCTAGGATCTAATAATGAGAACAAGTTTACAATACTTAGTCCATTTCATACATCAAGAGTTCTCATAAATACATTATTACAATACCAAGTTCAGAGTGCAGAATTTAAACAACGGAATTGAAATAAACTTCTAATGATAAGATACAAGGATCCGTCTGTGCCCACCAGAAGAATCCTCCACACAACAGCTACCCCTGAAACTACACCAGCAATAGGGGTAAATAAACCCTGAGTACACAAGGTACTCGCAAGACTTACCCGACTAGTGGGAATAATTTCTCGACTCCAAAGGATATGATAAGCTTTATAGTTTGCTAGGTTTCCTTTTTGCAAAAAGCAATACTAGTAGTGAATCCTTATATATGTGTTTTATTAGCAGTCATGATTAGTTCATTAGCTAACCATTCTATGTAAGCACATGTTCTACTTTCAAGCAAGAGTTGAGCAATCAGATCCATTTCACCACCTTTCATCTTCTAGTCCTTACTACGGCGCTAGATCATAGACAAGTTGTACCAGATTATCCGGTGATTCATGAATCAATGTGCCCAGCTGAGTACCCCAAAACACATGCCCCGCTTGTACCCCAGGCATAAACAGGACCAACCCATCACTCTCCTATCAAGGGGTCCAGGTACCCATCCAAACTTAGACTCTAAGCCCCCACACCTGAGTCCTAGACTCAGTGTGGTGCTTAGACCTCCACCATCCCTACCTCTAATTAGTCGGTCCATAAAGAGCCAGAACCCATGATAAGAGAGCAACGAGTCTTCCCTCCTCTCATAAACAAGTATGTGCTCAGGATAATAAGTCTGTGACCTGACTAGAATCCAATGCAACGGCCGATCCTTAGCCGACATGGACAGGGAAAACAGTGTAACCAAGCTGCCCCATTGGCCGTGGGACACAACCTCTTACACCCACCAATACCCATACCATATCCCTGCCCAATCTCCATTTCCTTTCACCATTTTATCATGAGTGATAATAATAATCACCTATTGTGAGTAACGACAGCTTACTGACGCTACCGATAGCCTAAGTATAGCAGCTACTTGACCTATGCTAGTAGGACTCATAGGTAGGTTATCTATGCATTTAGTTTTTATAAAATGCCTGTAACGTAAATGCACATCACATGTATATATATATAGTGATAATTCAAAATAAGGGTTATGCATTGGGGCTTGCCTTGGGCAGGTGTGGTGTCAGCTTAGTCAGTCAGTGGTGGCTTAGGGACCTCCTCCTACACGAGGATCTCCTCCTCGTACTCTTCAATCACCTTCTCATACTCCTGCTCGTCCATGGTCATGAACTCCATCAACTCGTTCTCTACATGCATGCAATGACGATGCAATACTCAATATTAAGGCAACATCAGTTCTTAAAATAAGAACACATCTACTAAGCCACTAAGCTAGCTCTAATGACTAAGATACCGAGCTAATCATCATTCCCATCAAACCAGCAGGGTTTCGCCTACAAGTGCTACTTAGCAACTAAAATATATTCTTACTCTTATTAACGATTTCCTATATACTACAACAAGGAGTACTTAGCTACCATACTTCTCAACCTATTCTAAGGCTACAAAAATTATAGTGAGCACATAATAATACAATGAATTTACTATAAAAATTTTATGGTCAAGGCTATTACCAATTTACCACAAAAATTCCTACAAATACTAATCTAAACAATACTAAACACTCGCAAATGATTTAATAGCCGCTGGTATCAACAAATATATATATGACCTAAATACACTAACAGATAGAGCACTAATGGTGAAACGACATGTGGGTAGCCTCGGCAAGCCCACGTGCACGAAGATAGAATGGGCAGTGGCGCAGAGGCACAGGTAGACGTGACGACAACGTGCTGTGGCGTGGCGGGCAACAGCGCGGTGCAGCGAGCTGGGACAGGGCAATGACGGTGTGACGGCGCATGGCTGGGAGCTAGCGGTTGGGTAGTAGCGCAGCAGTGAGGTGGGGCAGCTGCGCACCAGGGCTGTCAGCCATAGCGGCTGGCTGAGCGTGGCCAGGCACGCACGCGTGGGCGGGCGACACGTCGACGATGTGGCTCAGGGACGTGGTGACCTCGCCTACGCGAGGAAACTGACCGAGGACATGCCATGCACGCTTTTTAAAGTGTCCAAAACAACAAATCGGTTGGTCAAACACCCAAACCATCTTCACCATACTTTAGAGGGTACATTAGGCTACTAAAATAGGCCATGACACTACTCTACTTGTTAACTAAATTTTTCTACAAAAATCGATGAACAAAGCAATGTCTAGCCTTTCTAAAGTTCAAGAAATTTTCTAAATTTTAATTGGATTTCTATTTCTAGTTGCATTTTCAAGCTATTGAAATTTGTACTTAACCCAATTATTTCTCTACACCAAGTATTTCACTGTCAACTATAATCCTTAGACTTCCAACTTTATTTAGGTCTCTCATGCATGTTCTCTAGTGCTTTCGTTCAATAAAAATTTGTGAACATCCTAACTTGATAACTTCAAGTCGTGAACAACCTTTCGTTTTAAGTTTTTACGATTCATTTAAATTACACTACTTCACTTGTTCATATTATCACATGCAATAACATTTAAACATGGTGCTTATGACATGTTTTAGTAAGTGATTTATGGCGTAACAACGAGGGTAGTACACTTCCCCTCCGCTGCCGCCTCCTAGGATTCGAACCCCTAGCCGTCCATTGGTTCATAGGTTTTATCGACCTATGTTCTCTCGCGCCCCTTTTGTTCTTATTCATTGTTTGTTTTGTGTGGTGGTCTACTTTTGGTTTGATCTGAATGTGGTTTTGCCATCTCAAATTTGTAACTCATGTTCAGGTTGTAGGTTCAATTGTAGTTTGGTTTCAATTTGTTTTCTAGGGTTTGTCTGTGGGGGGAGGGTAAGCGGGGGATCCGAGCTCCCATGTTCGTCTCACCTCCCTAGAGCGACATGCATAGACTTGTGGTGGACCCTTTTCTTTAAGTGTACCATTTCTCAATTTGGTTGTGGTAGTATGAGCAGTGCCTATGTAATCTTGTATTGCCTGACACTTGTCATTTGCTACTGCAATGGATCAATTGATGGGTAGTGCACCTTGCTTTAGTTGATCCTTTGATATTAGTGATGATTATATACCCTTCAAAGCCAAATAAAATACTCTTGTTTCTTTGAAAAAGGTGAAAAGAACAGAAGGAGTGCATCTTGGTTAAGTTGATTGTTTGATATTATTATGATTATTACTGATGATTATACACCCTTCAATGCTTAAGGGCCTATTCGGTGCACCCTTCCTAAAGTTTAGTCACAATACTTTAGTCAGTTTTACTACAAAATTGATATGGCTGAGTGGGCATCCCTATGCGGCGCAATGCTTGCTAATTGCTAGCAATGGTGCATGTCATCATTACATACTCTGATTACTTTCTGCGGTGATGAAACCCTTCATATTTGTCTGTTCAAATTATGATTTGTCAACCTTAAAATCTTATGAGCTGCTTTTTGCTATTTTGTACTTCTTCACCTTGTCACCACCACTTCACATCATTTCAATGATGAGAGCAACTACTACTATTTTTTTCTTGCTGCTTTTGTGTCTATGGTCTCGTATGTAAATTTGATATGACAATTAGTTATGTCGAAACACAAAATGGGTTGCTGATTTTTTGGGCCTGCTTTTGTATCTATGATTCCCCATTGTGCACATATATTTTTATTGACAAGGTATTTTTTTTGTTTGTTTCTTTCAGTGCACCGCTTGCAAGTGCTTCTCAACGCTGCCCACACTAGCAGCATCCTCCACTTCATCATGCTCTTCACCTGAAGCCAGGCACTACAACCTTCATTCGAAACGCGCCAAGCGTTCTACTAAGGCACGTCTGCATTTCTTTCGCCCTAACGCTCTTGTTTGTCACGCTAAGAGTTATTGTTTTTTGTGTCTATACTACGTTCATCATACCCTACATTTTAAACATGGCAACAGATATCCACGGATCGTGCTAACTGGGATGACACCACCATGAGGACCTTTCTAGAACTAGTGATAGAATAGAAAAAACTATTTCACTAGAACCAGCGAGGCCTCACAACTGTGGGCTGGGCAAATGTGTATCCAGCATTTGCAAAGGCAACGGGCTTGCCGTATGACAAGAAATAGTTGCAGAACAAGTTCAACGAAACAAAGCGGTCATATTTTCTTTCGCGTGACCTGCAAACCCACACTGGCCTAGGTCGAGACCCGACTATAGGAGGCATCACAGTTGACCCCTCATTCTTTGAGGGTGGCAACAGGGTACTAACTTCCACCTAATTCCTTTCTACCCCCTCGCTAACCAATGCTAGGGATGTTCCCATTCTATTTATTCTAACCCTTGTATCCATGGCACACGTGCAGGAAAATAGCCAATCTGCTGTGAAACGTACCGAAATGCCCAAGTGCCTTGACCTACTGATAACTCTGTGGGGACACACTCCCCACGATAGGGGTTTGTTGTTGTCTTCTGGTGGCCATTATCGTGAGACGACACCTAGTAATGCCAGCCATGGTAGTCCACACGAGATATCAGCGGACCTCATAGGTGTCTAGAGTGTTGGTCCATTCTCCAAGAGATCCACTAGGGATTTCTCTGTCAACAGCCCATGCAATAAAAAGAGTGCTTCCATTGATGAGTGCCTTAACAACCTGACTGACATCATTAAAGACCATTAGCTCCAGAAGGCCCGTACGAGCAAGCAGGAAGATGAGATGGACAAAGTGGTGAAGATTATGAAAGAAGATGGTTTGGAAGAGTCTGATGCTGTTATGCTTAGGCTTTAATTATTTTCACAAACACACTGCACCACAGGAACTTCCCCAGCATGGAAACAAAACAAGGCTGCATCAACTTTGTGCAGATGTGCTGGGAGGATAGGAGGACCAGATCTAAGTAGATGTTATCCGAACAAGCCCTCCTACTGTGGCAGTCAATGTTGTTTCACTTCCTACTATGTTGATGTTGAGTTGTATTGTGTCGCTGAGAACATTTGTTGAAGTTCCATCATTGTAATGCGGCCTGTGACTTGAACATTGTGTGTTGGTTTTTTCCAAGTACCCAAATAAATTGTTTCTGTGTTGTAAATTGCTTTGTCCAACAGACATTTCATTTTTTCATGTTTAGGACGAGGTAGCTGTTGCAGCCATCACAGAGTCCCAAGTTATGAATCCTTCTCTACATTTGTTTACACATATGCAGCACATGTTCCTCGCTTCCTAACTTGCACTTAATTGGTCATGTAGGTTCATCTACAATTACAAATCATCGCTGCCTCAGTGTATGGTGCTACAGGCAACAATGTTTCCATGCTGCTAATTAAGAGCATTGTACTAGGACTTGGTCTCGGGTTCACTAACTAATCAGGTAACTTATATAGACAATTCAAGTATTTTTGTTTCATTGAGCTGGACTGAGTGATTAAAAACAAAGTTACTGATTATTGAAGAACCTACAAGTGTTCAACATATGAAGTGATAATGTATCAGAGTGGACATATAATATAGCTGGAAAGTAAAAATTGTGATGTAACATGAGCTTTCTAGTTTCAAGTTGCAATAATATTCACTGCTTCATTTTAGGACTAAATCTTGGTTTTGCAGATGAGCAGCACTGAGGTTTTTGCTAACAGCGACAGCTCAAGCGACGGACCACCTATTTTGAACTTGGCGGCTACTGCTGTCTTGCTTGCAAAGTACAAAGCAGCAGTAGCCAATGAGGCTCCTGTGGTGAACCCGGACCTCCCCTTCTGGAAGATGACCGGGCGACAGTGGATGGAAGTCAATCTATGAAACGAATGGAATTGCTTGGACAATTTGCGTATGTCTCCTGATAACTTGCTGCATTTGCATAACATTTTACTTGGGTTTGACCTAAAGGGTACACGACAGACATGATCCCTAGAATGTTTAGGTATTTATGTGTGGACTTGTGCGCAAAACCAGGCAACTAGAAGGAGCAGGGATAGATTCAAACGGTCTTTGGATACAGTTAGTAGAAAGATGAGTCATGTCGCCGAGGTTATGTGTAGGTGGGCACACTATGTTCTTGTTCTAGCTGATTGCAGTTATGATAGAGTGAAATGGCAACTTGGCACATATGCACCATTCTTTGATGGATACATCGAGGCTTTGGATGGCACACACGTCAAAGTTAAGGTAAATAAGGAGGCCAAAATTGACCATATAAATAGAAAAGGAGATGTAACTATGAATATTTGTGCCATTGTGGACATGGATGGGCGCTTCACATATGTCGGTGTGGGGATGGCGGGTTCGGTGCATGCCATGTTGGTTCTCAAAGAATGTTGAGAGGAACCAAACTTCCCGCATCCACCAACTGGTGAGTGACAACTGCCAAGCAATTAAGTGACCTACATTGTTTTAGTTGCTTGTGCAAAACATAAAACCTAATTGTGCAATTGGTTCATGTGTTGTAGGCTGCTACTATCTGGTGGATGCTGGTTACGCACTAGAGTCTAGATACATGGGTCCTTTCATAAAATACAAGGTACTATCTAGATGATTTTAGGGGTGTACCTATAGAGATTATATCTTGACAAGAGAAATTTAACTTGACTCATTCTAGGCTACACAATGTTATCGAATGGACATTTGGGGTTCTTAAAGGCCGGTGGTAGATTCTTGATGGGGTACCGTACTGCCATAGGACCAAGCAAAAGATGATTATAATGTCTTGCTTTGCACTCCACAATTATTTGTTCATTAGGGAGCATGGATTTGGATCCCCAGCCTACCCACCGTCTCCCTGGGTTTAGCTCAATGCTAGTAACAGTATGACATCAATGAGGAAGTTCATATCTTTGGGGCTATGGGGACAATGATTGTGCAGAGGTGATGTACCTTTGGATGGAAAGTAGGTGATTTCAAGTTAGATGGGCTTTGGTTTGCATCAGTTATGTCTGATACTTGGTGGTGCATGCAGGCGCTGGTTTATGTTCAGCTGCAGGTTGCATGTGGTGTTGTCGAGCCGAAGAGTTGTCTATGCATTTTGCTTTGTGGCTTCGTGAAGGCTATAGGTTTGTAAATGTTGCTTGTATGCATAATTGTATAACCTTGGCATGGTCCAATATGTAGGTAGTGCTATGTTGTATGAAGTCATTGGCTAGAATGTTGAATTGGACTATAATTTGTACAAGTGCCTAATGATGCCATTTCAATGATGTATGGACGGGAAACTATTCGTAGAGTTGGGACTTTACTCTAATTGTATGTGAGTGGTGTTGTAATGAATTGTTTTATTGAGCTGTTGGCATGTGACATGAACAAGGAACTGATGTAAGGGTTGGCCATGGCTGGTTTTTGGTGCCTGATGTTTGATTTGAATTCGAATGATGTAAGGGTTGTCCATGCATGATGGCTGGTGTTGCAATTGGCATCATTTTTTTGAATTGAATGGTTGCCTAGCTGATCCGATTGGTTTGGCTGAATTTATCCATTGTAGTAGAATCAGCCGATGGCACCCAGCCGATTTGTATCAGCCGAACAGAGCCGATATGACACCCAACTCTCCTAGGGATATTTAACTTTTTACCATTATAACGGATGCCATCTCTTCAGATAGCACTCTTAAAATTGCTCCTACATATTTATCATCGAGAGAGAAGAATTCATAACTTTAAGCCATTTTTACATACGTGGCAGGACACGTAGGGAAGCCAGTGTGTCTGTGGGATGCGAAATGACTTTGTTACCCCTCATCTATTTCTTCTTCATCCGTCTCATCCTCATCGCTTGGTAAAGATGCATCCTGGCCTCTGCGTCTCTCAGCTCCGCCTCCTCCTCCCTCCCAGACATGAGCAGCTGCAGATGAAGCCAGCGAGCATGAGGTCTGTGCACCACCCCAGCTAGCACCGCTGCTCCGATGGCAAACGCAGGCACAAGATCCGCCGCGCGTGGGCTCTGCCATGGGCACGGGCTCTACCACGCGTGCGT
The DNA here is from genome assembly GCF_019320115.1 of Miscanthus floridulus. Taxonomy (NCBI): domain Eukaryota; kingdom Viridiplantae; phylum Streptophyta; class Magnoliopsida; order Poales; family Poaceae; genus Miscanthus; species Miscanthus floridulus. The sequence goes on from NC_089598.1 coordinate 105,200,254, forward strand.
CCCCATCCCCGGCGTGCCTCCCCCATGGTTGTCGCGCGAGGTCCAGCTCCTCCCCTTTCGGTCGCTGTTCCCCCATCCCAGCGGCACGCGTGAGGTTCAGCTCCTCCCCTTCTGGACGCGCGAGCTCCTAGGTCCGGCGAGGTGACACCATGTTTGTCGTCGGTAGGGGAAGCTGGCTTGCCGGTACCGGCAGCGACCGCACTCGAAGAGACGCAGCGCAACTTGTCTGTGGCTGGGGATGCGCGTCCTCCACCGGTGAGGAAGCAGAGGAGCACGAGCACAAGGAGGCACGAGGCCACCATGTTCGTCACCGACGCCGAGGAGGCCGTGTTGCAGCGCGTGCTCTAGGTGCCATGTTCGTCGTCGGCGTCGGGCGCGGCCGTGGACCTACAGGCCATGGCCCCGGCTGCGTCGCCCCCAACTTCCCCTATGTCCTATCAGCCGCTGCCATGAACTCCATCGTCGGCCATGGCTGGAGCTCGAGCAAGGAAGGGATAGAGATAGAAGAAATAGATGAGGTATAAAAATGTCATTTCGCGTGGCTAGTTTACTGTCAGATCGAGTTGACGTGCCACGTTAGTGAAAATGATAAGAACGTATCAAATGCTCTCTCTCGATGGTAAATATGTAAAAGTAATTCTAAGAGTGGAATATGAAGAGGCGACCTCCGTTCTAACGGTGAAAAGTTAAATATCCCGCTCTCCCCGGGGCCACCTTCCCTCTCACCCGCACAACCATAGAAGCTCCCGTGCGCTAAGAAAGAGGTAGCGGCGTCCTAGCGGAGGAGGCAGATCGGCGTGGGCAATTTAATTTATTGCCACTCTTACGGTTGCCACTCCTCCAGTTGCCAGCGTTAAAAATGCTCCTACATATTTGCCACTGCATGCAATTCACCTCCTACGAATTTGCTATTTTCACCGACATGTCGTGCCAGATGGACTCGCCAGCGTGGAAGGCAGCCTGGGAACCCTATTTGGGCATGGCAAATGACCATACTGCCCCTCCTCCACCTCATGTTCTTTTTTGGGCCAGGAAAAGGACCGATCTCGGACCGAGAAGCCATCGACTCTACTCCAACTCATGCAGCGCCCTCTCCCTAAACCTCATGGTGGCGGCGGTAGACAAGCAGGAGGTGCCGACGACCTCCCCGTTGGCATAGCCAGGCTGGCCTCGGGCCGGGTCACCACCCCCACTCCGACTCCCGCCTCCATCCTCCTCTCCCCCATTTTTCTTCTGGCCGCGGCGGCAGTCAAGGCAGTGGCAGCGGTCAAGTCAGCGGCAGTGGCCAGGAAGGGGGCGCGGTGGCCACTTCCCCAGCCATAGCCGACGTACTGTCCCCATTCTTCAACGCACGATGAGCAGTAGGTACGAATCGTACTCCCCTGAACACCATTTCGCCCAAATCTGCTGAACCTAGGGTTTCAATCTTATTTTTGTTACATCCAATGTAGTCACACTACAGTTATTGTTGATTCATATGCATTAAGATGAAGGGGACTGGCTGCCCTCCTTAGTAAGTTTGAGCTTGCATGTGCTGTAGATTTTGGGATCCAGCAGTCCTTTCTTCTACATTTTTTAATGTGCTTATGGTTCTGTCCAGGATTGATCCTAGAAATGCTTTTAGAATCCATGTTTGTGTTGATAAATACACAACCACTGGTGATTATGATGACAGTGTGGAAATGGTTCAGCAAGAGCATGATGTGTGGTTTGATCTTAGCACCTAGTGCTCCCTGTTTAAGTTTGTGGAAGAAATGAGGACAAACATCATTTGGGGTAGGGATCAACAGTTACTTGTTTGGGGTGTGGACAAAGACAGTGGGACAGAGTGGAAGGTTACTACTGATGAGCAGTTCATGGAGATGATAGAGGCCAGATGGGATGAGAAGGAAATGGATGTGAACTGTGAGGTGCTTGACAGGGACAAGGAATAATCCAGACAGCCTAGATGGGATGCAGGAAAGGCAAATGTGCCAAATGAGCATAGTGTTCATTCCACATCTGGTGTAATAGCAGAGCAAGCTAATGCTCAGGCTAATGTTGAATGCACTAATGATGCTTGTAGCAGTCCAGACCATACTAACTTAGATGATCGTGGAATTGATTGGTCAGCTTACACTATATTACAAGAGGAAGAATTAGATGGGGATGACACTATCTTAGTAGATGAGGACAAAATATATGAAGCCATGGGCTTCAAAGCTGTAGATGATCTTGTAGATGGTGGTGATGGTCCAGCCGAGATACCTATGCCAGTCATTCCTTCTGAGTTGCAAGCAGAGATGGATGCAGCAGCTATGCTTGTTGATGATAATGCTAAGTTTGAGCCTTTGTATTTCTATGACAGAGATAATCCTAATATGTCTGTAGGCCAAATCTATCCATCAATGCCAGAATTTAGAATGGCAGTGAAACAACATTCTATAGTTAAAGAGTTTGAGTTGGGCACTGAAAAATCAGACAAAAAGAGGTTTAGGGGTTTCTGTAGATCTGGAGGATGCCAATGGATTATTAGAGCAAAAACTCAGATTGATGGCAGTGTCAGGGTATAATATGAACTTGCCATTGTTTTTTGAATAACTTGCCATTGTTTTTTGAATAACTTGCCATTGTTTTTTAATAAACATCTCTATCATTATTTTATATGTGAATTTTATATGTGACATTTGTCATTGTTCTTTTGTAGATACAAATAAACAAGAATACTCATACTTGTGCTTCTAGATCAAGAGTACTCAACAGGATGGCATCCCAGGCCTGGATTGCTGAGAGAGCAGTTCCTTTGCTTAGAGATGATCCCTCAATGGGGGCAAAGGCAGTCAGGAAGGAACTTGAGAAGCAATACAAGGTCAAGATCAACTACCAGACTTGCTGGTATGGTAGGCAGAGGGCTGTAGATAAGCTTTTTGGTAAGTGGGATGATTCTTTTGATTGGTTATATAGATTCAAAGCAGAGGTAGAGCTCAGGCCACTTGGAAGTGTGGTTGAGATAGACACTGTTCAAGTAGGAGATAAGGTTCACTTTAGTAGGTTTTTCTGTGCATTCAAAGCTCAGATTGATGGTTTTTAGAGGGCTACAGGCCATACATTAGCATAGATTCTACTCATCTTAATGGCCAGTGGAATGGTCAGTTGCCTTCAGCCAATGGTATAGATGGTCATAATTGGATGTTTCCAATAGCCTTTGGATTCTTTCAGTCTGAGACCAAGGAAAATTGGATTTGGTTCATGGAGCAGTTGGCTAAGGCACTTGGGCTAGTAGAGCATTTGGCTATCTACACAGATGCCTGTAAGGGCCTAGAGGCTGCAGTTAAGCAAGTATTCCCCAGGGTAGAGCAGAGGGAATGCTTTAGGCATTTGATGGAGAACATGAAGAAGAGGTTCTGTGGTTCCACCTATGCTAGTCAGTACATGTGGCCAGCAGCTAGAGCATACTCAGAGGAGAAGTTTGATAGGCTAATGGCAAAGGCTACTGTAGGAAGGTCAGACATTTGGCCTTGGTTAAATGAGCATCACAAACTAAAGTGGGCCAGAAGCAAGTTCTCAGAAGAAATTAAATGTGACTACATAAACAACAACCTGGCAGAGTCCTATAATTCTTGGATCAAAGAGTTCAAAGACTTGCCATTAGACTCACTAGCTGATGCAATCAGGATCAAGACTCTGGAACTTTGGGAAAGGAGAAGGAAGATTTCGGTAGCCATGTCAGGGGACATTCTACCAGCTATAATTCATCAGTTAAATGCTGCCAGCAAGGGACTTGGCCATCTAAAAGTGCTCAAAGGAAATCCTAGAGAAGCTGAAGTTGCTGTATGGTACCAGGGTGAGGAAATTAGAAGGCATGTGGTTTACCTTGAAGAGCAGAAGTGCACATGTAGGGAGTGGCAAGTTAGTGGCAAGCCTTGCTCACATGCTCTTGCAGTGATTACTGTTGAGAGGCAGCCAGACATGAGCAAATATGTGCATGAGGCATACAGTGTGAAGAAGTTGCAATCAGCTTATGCAGGAGTCATACCACACTTAACTGACAAGCAACAATGACCTAAAGTAGACAAGGGTTTCAAGGTTTTTCCACCTGTGGTGAAGGACCCTAAACCACTAGACAGGACCAAGAAGAATAGAACCCTAAGCTGTTTGGAGAGGTCAGGCAAACCAACAAGACAAGTGACATGTAAGGGCTGTGGTAAACTTGGCCATAGAGCAACTAGCTGGAGGTGTAGCCTCACAGGGACCAAGAAAAGGTATATTACATTTTCACTTCCTTTGTTTCTTGTCACACTTAATTACTAACTTTCACAAATATTTGTGTACAAGAAGAGGACCAAGAAGACAGCAACAAAGCCTGGAAGGAAGAAGCAAAAAACTATTGAAGATTTAGCAGAAGTGGGAGAGGAAACATCAAGAGCCAAGAGGACAGCAGCCAGGAATGAAGTAGTAGTGGGAGAGGAAACACCAAGAGCCAAGAGGGTAGCAGCAAGGAAGACAAAGGCGGTGGTAGAAGCAGCAAGAGCAGCAAGAGAGGCAATAGCACAGCCGCCATATTTGGCTCTTGTCCCAGTAGCAGCATCAATGGAGGCAGCCCCACCATGCCAGAGGTTTGTTGCCACCATTGACTTGACAAAAAACCATAAATACAAATCTAACTATTTGTTCAATGTAGGAGGTTGGACTTGGAGGAAGCAGTGGGATTGGAGATAGTACCAACAGCTGCTCCAAAGAAAATGACACCAAGGAAGAAACAACTAGCATCCAAGGTGAAGAAATCCACACCAACAAAGGCTTCTGTGTTGAATATTTTTCATGCGTGTTCTTTTCTGGATAGACCTGTTATGTATGGACATGTATATCTAATAGCTATCATGTGCCACTACTTTAACAAAACTATTTAGTCATGGATCAAGGACCTATTTTGTATGGTCATGTACCACTAATGGTTGTCATGTGCCACTGCTGTAAGAACTAATGTCAATGACCATGGACCTTTTATGTATGGATCTATGCATGTTGTTGGATCAATTATGTATGTTGTTATGGTAATTTGTGACAGTTTAAGCTTGTATTTTCAGCATATATGCACCATGTTCCAGCATGTATTTTTTACCATGTTCCATATACATATTCCATCAGTAGTACACAGGAGAAGTGGGGGTGAGAGAAGCTACGAGAGTGCTGTGGGGTGCCTCTGACCCAACCGGGACCAGCTTGGGAACAAAAGAAAAGGGTGAGGGCCATCATTTGCCAGGCCCAAATAGGCCTTCTAGGCTGCCTTCCATGTTGACGAGTTCATCTGGTATGACACGTTGGCGAAAATGATAAATCCGTAGGAAGCGAATTGCATGTAGCAAATATGCAGGAGCACTTTTAACTGGAGGAGTGGCAATAAATTAAATTGCCCGATCGGCGACCCGGAGGCGGAGCGGCGTCCGAGTGGAGGAGACGGCGGAGGCAGAGCGGCTTCCCAGCTGCGGAGGCAGAGCGGCGTCCCGGAGGCGGAGCGGCTTCCCAGCTGCGGAGGCGAAGCGGCAACGACGACACGTCGGCTAGCCTGCGTCACGAACAGGCGGTGCTCCTCTGCTGGACGCTGGAGCTGGTTCTCATCGGAGTCAGGTGCCCTGCCCCAGTGAGCTCCTCTCTCCTGCCTGTCTTTTGACAGTCCGGATCTGCCAACCTGTACTCATTAGCTGTGCCAGAGATTGATATTGGAAAATGAGATCGGGATGAGGAATTTGCTGATTTGGGATTTGTAAGAGGCGGAAATGAGATTGGGATTGCGTTTATCGTTGATTTTTAAGGGAGAATTGTTTATTAGTTGTTCTAAGCTACGACCCTACCGCTTCTCGTAGTTTAGGTGTTGAAAAAATGTCTATTTTAGGGCAGCTTTGGTGTTCATTTATTTGATCACTGGGGAATATTTTAGGATCCATTGCACTCTTCATTCATATATGCATCTTCTTTTTTCCCTTCTAGAATCTTAGTTTCCAGATTGTACTGTGATTTCAAATTGTGAGATCCATTATACTGAGGTCCCTAACACTCTACTTCTTACATTTCCAAATCAAAGAACAGCTCATTAGCTGCCGTGCTTGGTACACTGAGACGTGCAAGTGCAAATATGAAGTACCCACATACAATTACTTGGAGAAAAAAAATCGGTTGTAGAGATTTGTGCAATTATATTTGGTTTTTGTTGATGATCCGTGTTCAGAATTATGCACATGGCAATAGTCATTGAAGGGATAGTCAATGACAGTCATTCACTCACTCGTGTTTGATTTGGTTCAATGTTCAGACATTCACATTATTTCATCTTTGGAGAATTTTGCAACTACTACTGCGGCTGTGCACTTATTTCTTTTTGCTGTTTCATGCATGCATTGGTGACATAATATCAGTAATGTATATACTTTGATTTTGCTCTTATGATCATATTTCCCAGCTGCCTACTTGGGACCTTAATAAAGTGAAAAAAATAAGAAATAAGTTTATTGTTGCTTTGATTTTTTTTAGGCAGCTGAGTTCCTTTGTATCTACGAATAATGTCTGGTTCGTTTTGTTCTGTTTTGTTATTGTGCTACAGGGAGGACACTAGCTACAACCACTGTGGCCCACTGACGGCCTCAGCGTTGTGATTCTGGCCTCTGGTGGCGATCCTCCTTGTGGCCGGTATTACAGCGACGTCTTCTGTCTCAACGGTACGTGTCCCTTCAAACATGCCCTTCCTACCTGGGTAGGAGTGATAGATGAACGCTTCATGGTTCTTCTGATTTCTGTAATGCTTCACTGGCCTGATTAGATCTCACTAATTAATTTGTGCTTTTGTTTGCTTATATGTAATCAAAATCATAAGGGGTTTGGTGATAGCTGGTAGCCATGCGTAGGTGGTTCTAGGGACGCTAGCAGATGCTCCTTTCCATTCATTGACATATCCTGTTTTTGCATATATTTCCTTCCTTCTTTCCCCTCTTTTAATGCCTTCCAGTCATCAGTAGGACGGATTGTTGCTGCCACCCATCTTCCCATTCTGTCTCTCTTCTCTTGCTGTTTCTCAAGCGCCGGTGCTTATGAATTGAATAGCAGCACAAAGATTGTTAGTACCAACGATTGTTGCATGCCGGCATCGGATAGAGTGGGTGTGAGCAAGGACAAAGACAATGTGCTGCATAATGTTTAGTAGATTACCAACTATTGGCTGCAGGCCATGTTAGGTAAAAAATATCAAATTTTCACCAAATAATTGATGGACACAGTAGCATATATCTTCAGAGACTCTTACCTGTCCCAAAATGTTAAGAAAGCCCACAATATGCATGCCTAACTGTGCCTCTTGATGTCTAGTGGTTGAGGTATGTCTGTCAACTTGGATCAAGGCAAACTGGTGATTCTTATACTTGGTTGTTCTGTGTGGATCATGGGTTTGGAACTCACAATGGAATCGATTCCGTGTTCAGAAGTGAAAAGCGGCTCACTGAATTTTTGGGGTGGTCCAGTGGAGCTTTCAGCTGGCAGTAGGTACCCAGAGCTCTTTTTTTTTGGAGATCAGCAGCCAAAGCTAGCAGCTGCACACTTGTAGCGACTCACTGTTTTTTTTCAGTTATCTAGCAGAGCTTTTAGCAAATGCACATTTTATCATGGGGTTCTCATTTATCAGATATATATTAGTGAGCATATATTATCTCTCCATGCATCATAAGATATGATCATATAAGTTATCAGTCTGACTTTATTTTTGAATATAAAACCATAGAAGATACGTGTTGCAGCACACAACTGTGAAGATGTGCAGCCTATTTGGTCCACTTGGACATATTATAAACAGATCCTGTTCCTGAAGAATAAAATGGCCATAAATTGATCCAGAAATCTGTAACAAAAAGCCCCTGAAAATCTATAGGACCTTGGTTTGCCGTCCAGCTTTGAAAAATTGCAACTTGAATGAAACAATGTGTAGGGAAGTTGAGTTACTTCCTAGCTTTGGAAATTAAGAGGCTTTCCTATTGAAACTATCTCTTCATATAGGTGGGCTCTTATAAGTAATTTGAACTTTGATGCAAACACCATTGCTAAAATACAGAGGGAATTTGCTATTTTTCTACTATACAGTGGCTGTGAAGATAGCTCCCCCAAAGTTTGATTTCAGTTGGAGATTGAGCTTCATGGACATTCCAAGAGGAGCAGAATTTCTTCATGCACTGCAGCAAGTAAGAATAGTAAGAGGCATATATTTTGGATGTGATGCTCCTTTACTATTTGCAATCTAATTAGCACACAATACTTTTTCTTTAAGGGGTATATTTATGAGCCAAATTGGTTCAAGTATAACTTTGTTATCGCAGCAACGCACTGGCACATATACCTATTTAGTATGGACTTGTTAAGCACTTCAACATAGTAACACTTTTGTAGAAGTGGAATACTGACAGTTCATGGATTGCTTTTAATCTCATTTCAGTGCAACAATCAGTGACTGTCTGAAGTCCAATTCATGGGTGTTGAGCACCCTAATAACGCATGGCCAGCCAAAGGGAAAGCAAACACGACTCCAGAAAGGCACGTGCTATGGATGCATGAACCCTGCAGAAACCTCGTGCCATTTTGCAACCTATGTGCGAGTACCATGACGTTTCTTGTGTTGCATTCGATGATCTGGATTCTGGACTGAGTGATTCTGGACTGAGTGGCTGTGATGATGGTGGATGACTCAGGTGGTAGGGACGCACAGGCATGGGATTATTGGCCTGAGCAAATCAGGATATGTAGAGTATAGATAAAGCAAATGTTTGAGAGAAGGCATATGTGTTACTGAGCTCGGAATATCACACATGCATCGGCTTATAACCTGTACACATTGATGTTGCAAGGTGGGAATAAATCGCTCTTCTCGCACATGCGTATTTTCACATGGCTGTCATGTAAAAGTGATGATCGGCTACAAAAGGCTTGATTCAAAGTCAAACAACAACAACAAAGCCTTTCGGTCCCAAGATCGAAGTCAACATTAATTTTTTCTATAGTACAACATGTATGCAAATTTAAATTATTATTATGATTTCTTTCCCGTAGCAAAGCAAGGGCATTAACCTAGTAGAGTTTATTAAAAGATATGATCAGGGGAAGCAGTGTGTGTAAATGTCATCGAGCCAGGCCTGGCCCAGTTTGCTTTCATACAGTGGCCCAAGTATAATTCAGTCGGCCCGGCCCATTGATTGTGCCTCCGAAACCTAAGGAGGGGTCACCCTTATCCAGCCGTTGTGTCGCCGTCTCATTTCTCCCATCGACCCAGAAAAAATAATAAGGTCGCCGCCGTCATCTTGCCTGCAGTTGAGCCAGGGGAAGAAAAAGTGGCAGTATATTGTAGCGATCACCCAAGATCATGGCGTCATCTTCCTCCGTCCGCCTCCATCACCTGCCGTCCGCCTCTCGCCGGTCGCCTACTCCATCCAACCTTCAATTCCGCGCGGCGAGCTGCCCGTGGCGGCGGCTTCACGTTCCCGGCACAGCACCTTCTCCCCTCTGCCTCCGCGCCACGGGTGCCGCGCAGCCGATTGACAGCGACAGCAACGCTCCGTTATCCCGTGGGGCGCAGGAGGTCGAGAAGGTGGAGGAGCAGCCTCAGCCTCCGCCGCGGCTCAAGATCGCCGTGGTCGGTTTCGGCAACTTCGGGCAGTTCCTATCGCGCACGCTGGTGGCGCAGGGGCACACGGTGCTGGCGCACTCCCGGTCCGACCACTCCGCCACAGCGGCGTCCATGGCCGCGTACTTCTTCCCAGACCCGCACGACCTGTGCGAGTGCCACCCGGACGTGGTGCTCCTGGCTACCTCCATCCTGTCCACCGAGTCCGTGGTCCGGTCGCTCCCGCTGCACCGCCTCCGGCGCGACACGCTCTTCGCCGACGTCCTCTCCGTAAAGGAGTTCCCCAAGCGGCTCCTCCTGGGCTTGCTCCCGGAGGAGATGGACATCATCTGCACGCACCCGATGTTCGGGCCGGAGTCGGCGCGCGACGGCTGGGCCGGCCTCCCCTTCATGTTCGACAGGGTGCGCGTCCGGGACACCTGCCCGGCGCGCCGCGCCCGCGCCGAGGCGTTCCTCGGCGTGTTCGCGCAGGAAGGGTGCCGGATGGTGGAGATGTCGTGCGCGGAGCACGACGCGCACGCCGCCGAGACGCAGTTCCTGACGCACACCGTCGGGAGGATGCTGGCGGCGCTGGAGCTCCGGGCGACGCCGATCGACACCAGAGGGTACGAGACGCTGCTCGGGCTGGTGGAGAATACGTGCAGCGACAGCTTCGACCTCTACAACGGCCTCTTCATGTACAACAACAACTCCACCGAGCTGCTCAACCGCCTCGACTGGGCCATGGACGCCGTCAAGAGGAGGCTCTTCGACGGACTCCATGACGTGCTCCGGAGGCAGCTGTTCCACGTCGGGGAGGGGGAGGGGGAGGGGGAGAAGCACGCGACGGCGACGGCGACGATCAAGTCGGGAGAGGTGAATAATTGATGATGGCACGGCACGACACAGCGGCGTGGAATAAAGGCACGACGTCGATCTGTCGCAGCGCGCGGCTTGCCTTGCCTTGCATGTTGGTTGGATCTTGCTGTCTTCCTTGTTAATCGTTGATATGGAGTGTCGATCTTTCGCTTTACTCCGTTTTCATTTCAGTGAGATTAATAATAAATAAACTGTGACATGACAACTATGAGTGCTGAGAGTACAGATACAGATGAATTCTGGGTTGCACTGCACCGCGTCATTCATTTCACGTCAGATATACCTGCTGGTTTGTAAGCTGTTCGTCGAGGTCCTGTTCCCAAACGAGGCAAGATCGACAGGGAAGCCCGATAAAAAAAAAAGATCGACAGGGAAGACGTGTTCCAAGGAGAGCCACGTGCCTGCGGTTGTTGGCCCAAGTGCGCAACCCGACAGCGTCACAAATCACGGCACCTCGCCGGCAGCGCTGCACCGGCGTAAACTCGTTTTCCCTTTTTCTTTTTAGCCCAACCACGCAGTGAACGGCCTCTTTGTTAGCTTGCCCAGAGAACCTTGCTTAGCCAGATAGCAATCTGAGCCTTTCATTTATAACCAAAAAAAAAAATCTATTTCACCTACCTCGCTCCCCTCCAAACCGATTTGACTCTTCCAATGGAAAAACTGGTTTATCAAAAAAATTCTCTTCCAGAATTTTTCATCCTCCATCACTCCTGCCTCTCTCCATTGATCACTTTCTAAAACCAAGTTTTCTAAGACAAGCGTCTCATATCACTTATTTTTATATCCAGAAATTAAAATGACTCTGATACACATTAAGTCGCCGAAAAAAGTAAAACGACTTGTAAACATTTGAAGATTGGGAGTCGCCACAAAATTATAAGAAAAATAGAGTCTGACCAGGAGGAGAATGCTCATGTTTGTTCCTCCACGGTTTTTTTGAGAGTAGTAGCACTGGGCTCTGGATGGTTTTACTAGGAATAGTAGTACTATCATAGATAAGTAGCATGTTTGCTTGCTCGTATACGATCATGGATTATAAGTTGGAACAGTATTTTTTTCTCACACCAAATCAGCCAGCAGTAAATAATCCACGATCGTTTACGACGAAACGAACGGGCTAAAGATCAAGCCCTGTTTGATTTATTTTCCCTTCCGTGACTCAAACCCACGACACATGCTTACCATACATCCAACCACACTATAGAGTCCCAAATATATTGGAATAGATAGCACAAGATGTACGTTCCATTAAAAAAATCAGAGTACCATCAATACCGCTTCCCAAATTACCTAGGAAGCAAATTCGAACAGTTCTACAAGTTGTAGAAAATTAGAAAACCATTTTCCCAATACTTGGGGCTTGGGAGGTCAAATAAACTTTCTTTTCCTTCATTTTCTATTGGACCCGTTTGGATCCCTGGAATTGAAATCTATTCTAATAGTCACAATTTAGACACGAATTAATTAAGTTAATAGCCCCGTTCGGCTTGCTGAATCTTGGCTGAAACTGGCTGAAAAACATTGTTCTGGCTGAATTGGTGTGAGAGAAAAACACAGTTCCGGCTGAAAAAACAAGCCGAACAAACCGAATATAGGGTAAGCCGAACGAAGCCAATATGGCAACATATGGAATATACTTGTATACTATTGTTAGCCAAAAGGAGGAGATGCTTATTTCTGGTAGTTCTGTTGTAGAGGAGTGAGCCTAAGAGTATTATATAAGTTATAGAGCAAAAACGTAGCATCAAGATCTATGGTATCAATTTCTATTTCTCACCTAATAAATTTAGGACAAGCTTATATCTAAATTTTAAAAAATTGTGAAATATTAAATTTCAAGCTAAATAGTGTAGCCCATTAAGTAGATTTCAATGGAAAAAGTCTATTTTACCTCCCTGAACTATTCTCAAAGTCTAGTTTTCCTCCCTGAATTCTAAAACCGGGTAAACCACCTCCCTCAACTTTTAAAACCGTTCATTTTACCTCCCTGGCCATGTTATATGTGGTTTTCAAAGCCAGTTTTATCTTTTTCTTTTTTATTTATTTCGACTGAATTTTAAAAAATCATAGTAAATCACAGAAAAATCATAACATGAAAAATCTAATTTTTTTGGACTCCACATGAGTAGATCTACACAGTGAATATATAATATGGTTTGTTTTAGTACAAAATTTTTGTTGTAGCTTTAGATCTATGATTTTCTATAATTAATTCAAAGCATGAGTTTCTATGGTTCAATTGTGGTGAAATTTTTATGGTGAGTATTGGTATAAATTAATGCACACAGAATAATTCGTAAGCGCACGGATATTATACCGATGTAGCACTTCATCGGGAGTACCCAGTTTTATATCGAACTCGAGGAAACATGTGTGAGAATAACCAAATCTAACTTATCCCAACTTTACAATCAAGCCTAGATAATAGGAGCGTAGAGGAGACTGCTAAGGTCTTCTAGTTCTAACTTCGGTAAGCTTTGTCTTCTATTGTTCAATTCTAGGGATATTGCTAGAGAAAACACATGTAGAGTATATTTTCTATAGCAATAAAGTCCTGCTAGGCCTACTAACAGGAGGTAGAATACAAAGGATTCAACGAGGCTATAAGAGTCACCCTCGCGAGCTACCATCAATCTGAAAAATAGAGTACATCCATGAGTAACCGAGTCTAAGCACTATGCTTGCACTACGAATACTACTTTACCCAGGAGCTACAAGGATTAAAGTACTCAAAGAGAGTCGCAAACCTGAAGAACAATATGAACAAGATGCTTATTTGAATTAGAAGTCGATTACTAGAGAAATCTCAGAAGCAAGCTCAAGAAAAACTTGATTCCACCATAGTACAAGCCGTAGAGAGAGCAGCGACAGGCCAGGACTCCTCCAAACTCTTTCCTCTCACTCTATCTTACTATCTCTAGTACAAGACTAGATCTTATTGAGGACTAATCTTCTCGTGATTGCTAGCTCTGATCCTGGTGGACATCTGAATTAGGGTTTCTGGCTTCTCAGCTCTCAGGATCAAATGAGACATGCCCTGGAGGGGGTGCAGGCTGGTATATATAGCCCGGAGCGTCCAACGTGAGTCCTTAGATCAAATCGACTTAAAGAACGACGAAGATGTAATCCTTAAAGCGGTGGAGAACCGGCATAACAGCGAGGCTGATAGGTGGGACCCATAGGGCTGGGAGGCCTCTAGGTGGGGCCGGACGGCCCCACATGTCAGAGACACGTGTCCTGCTTTGGTGATTCACCTTCTGGAGTCTTCCCACATCGATTACGCGGTGGAATTCCGTGATTTCTTTTGATGAATAAGTCATCCTTGGCGGTTTTCTGAATAGATCCTGCTGGAAACACAGATTCACCAAAATTCATGGAATTTATCAGTTTAAACCCCCTAAGTCTACTTTAGTGATCCTTTTTAGCCTTTATACAAGTTATGTTAATGATTTGTGATGAATGTTAACTACCATCAACAAACTCTCCCACACTTAGGCTTTTACTCGTCCTCGATAAAAGGATGGATTACTCAAGACATAACCTTGAGACAAGGCATCAACATAAAACCATTTTTAGTCATGTATGCACTGCAGGATTCAAAGTGTCTACCATAAAACTTTAGGCAGTTAAAGAACGGAACAGCTTGAAACAGATCACCATCTTCCTTCAGTCAAGTCAATTGGAGAAACATTTTAATATTTTTGAAAAATAAAAATATAGCTTACCTTCTCCTTTTGTAGTACTCTCAAATCACTCTCTCTCTCTCTCTCTCTCTCTGTGTGTGTGTCTATACGGTAAGGCTATTCTACAGCTGGCCACAGAATAACTTATTCTATGGCCACCTTGATTTACGATAATGTTTGTACCAATTTATGATAATGACAATTCATATTTACGATACATGGGTTATTGTAATTCAAGATGATACTTACCATAATGCTATAGTAAATCACTTACGAGGGAGTTACCATAATCTCATAAATTAGTATAGTAATTATCGCAATTCAAAGTGGCCACAGAATAACTTATTATGCGGCCAGCTATAGAACAATACGTGTGTGTGTGTGTGTGTGTGTGTGTGTGTGTGTGTATATATATATATATATATAATTTTTGGATCTTCATCAAGGCATTGATGACTTTGCCTTCGTTTTACCTACTTCTAAAAGCTTATGTGGAGCTCAGGTAGGGATGAATATGAAAACATACTTGCATTGCATATATTGTAAAGTCAAAACAAGGATCCAAGGAAAAAAAGATGTCATACTCTCAGATCAAGATGTGCATGTGTGTGAATGTATATATGGTGGCTAACTTAATTCTACTATGTTCCTTGAAATATATCTCTCTTGTTTGAAACTTGAAAAACTTTTGTAAGAAAACATGGGCTATCTTATTCATCTCTTCTTTTTTATGGCGGGCATCTGAGTACCCATTATTTTCAATATCTCAGACACTTGCTCATTTTTTCAATACTTTTTTTGAATAACTTTTGCATAGCCCATGCCTCTCTTTCTGCAATTAAAACTTTTCAAGAGAGGCATTTACAAGAACTTAGATCATTTATCCTATCAAATATATTTTTGTGTCTATTCCTAGTGTAGGAGTAGAACATTTTTAGGTGGATGGAAAACATGTTGTTGCGTACCCCCAGTGTAGGAGCAACAAATGTATGTGGAGTGTACATGATCTTGATCTTGAGAGCATGATAAGTTTCTCAACAAGGGTCATAAGGTTTGACCCAACTCAATACAATGACAAGTAGTATATGTAGAAGGTTTCTCTAGTCTATATATGGCTCTGGTAGGATATTGCTTACCACAAAGGAGAGGTATTGCTATTCTTTTTATTTTTTTGGAATAAAATTCTCCAATAACAAGACATCAAGAATTCAGTTCTCATTATTCTACTATATCTCATTCCACAACAACTTAAGTAATAAGGGATCCCTAATAATAAGTTTCCAACAGTAGCAAGACTTCTAGAAAAAGTATTATGTGAGTCTATCCTTAAGTCATGACTGAAATAATCTTTCCTCATGTTTTAAAGTTGTTTTATTAAGTGATTTTTAATTTAGTTTGAAACGGAAAGCGAAACATATAAAAATAGAGTGTATTGGGCTCAAACCTGACCGTGGACAAAGTGTGAGGCGAGGCGGCACTGTGATGGGCTAGACGGGCCATGTAGGAGGCTAGGTAGCCCACTCTCGGGCCCATTTCGGTCCAACTTTGGCGAGCATGGTGTTTGTTCTGTTGCTTTCTGAATTTCATGATTTTCGCGATCAAATTCTGTCATGATGTCGCGGTGTGCTTCTCCCATACTTGTTTACATGTATACCTTTATGCACAACATGTGGAGACAAACACATATCAAAAAAGAAATAGAGAAAAGATAATAATAAGAAGACTTCATTAATATATAAGGCACTTTATTGCACAAGCACAAACTAAACATAAACTTTTGATGACCTAACACAAACTTCAATATTCTAACGATCTGAGCTAAGCGAGTAACCTAAACATACTATTTTTAAACACTCGTGCCTTATTATCAACTATTAATTCTCACTTCTTCATCTTAGCAACAAAATGATTCAAAGCATTTAGGTCATGTTGCAGGCTCTTGAGATAGACGTGTTCTTCGTCGATCCTTTGCTCTAGGGTATAGATAACATCGGAGAGGTCTTCAATCTTCTTCTCTAAGAGAGCAATGGTCATCCGTGGTCGCTTCTCAGCCTCTAGGATAGGTAGTGAAGGTGCCCTCCTTTTCTTCTCCTTCGGTGGAACAACCTTGATCTGATCCGGCATAGCGCAAACTCCATCGATGATGGTACGAGGGGTGACCAACTTGTATTTTGCACATGTAACATCTCCAAATTTGTTGGTATTCACTTCGGTCAGCACCACGTTTGCCCTTGGATGAAGGAGATTGATCTCCTTCATCACCTTGATCGGCGGTGGCGTGTCAGGTTGACGTGGCTTGTCCTTGAGAAGTAGACGTGGTGTCGGTGGAGCAATCATCACCGGATGATAGATAGTTTGGGCGAAGTAAGATTGGCTTGAGAAAATTTGGGTAACTTCTGGAGGAGCGACGATCAGCGCAAGCGCGTTGGGCTTCTTACTAGGGTCAAAAACATAGGGGATGATCTCTTTGTTAGCCATGGGAACTAGAGAGGAGAAGAGCTTTGCTGCCGTTGGAGAGAGAAGGCTTTGATGGGATGGCTATGGAGGCAAGCAAAGGCTCGCTTATATAGGGAGGAACAACTTGTAGCAGGGGTCAAGATCTATCCGTATGAGGTCTCGTAACGAGGAAAAACCGAATGCATCGAAAAACTATGGGATTTTAACAAGGGTCTAGAAGACATGAGAGAATTGACTAGGCGTGAGGTGGCTGGCAAGTGGGCTAGGCGGCCTCTAGGTGGGGCCGAGCAGCCCCACATGTCATCCTCTCATGGTGATTTTTCTCGCGATGGTTTCTAATCCCTATCTAATCCCAAAAAGTATATTTTCGTGTTATGAAACGTAAAGAGGATGGCAGTGGTGTAAATCTATGGTAAAATCTGGAAATCTACCTCATCCAAATCCTTAGCTAGTTTTTTAGGTTCTAGAAAGATCTTAAGACGGTGGCCATTTACCTTGAATAATGTACCTTCATCATTTTAAAGTGTTACCGCTCCATGTGACAAAGTGCTTATCACCTTGAATGGTCCTTCCCATTTGCTCCAAAGTTTTCCATACCCAAATAATTTAGGGGAAATTGGCTGGCGGACACCCATAGTGGTGGTCGTTTGCTAGCGGACACCCAAAGTGGAGCTGTATGCTAGAAGACACTCTGCTTTGTTGTAATTATGCCAGAGGACACCGCGGGCCGGTTTCCACCGGTTGAGGAGAGAGAAAAATTCAGTTTGGACATTTAGTGCCCCTGAGCTACGTTTGGGTCTGGTTGGACCAGCTAATAACCAAGCTGAGCCTGGTCTGGTTAACCGGCTCATCTCATGTGGAGTGAGAGAGGTGCTTCATCCTCGACCGAGTGTCGGCCTGTGACGGTGAGCAGGTGCAGCAGCGTCTTCCACCCGAGCGGCGTCCACTGAAATTTCCACAAATCAACTATGGTCAAAACTCGTTGGCATCAAATTAAAATTTCCCCCTTTACATGTTGGTGCTCGGTGCTAACTGTAATTGTTGGCAACTGCATTGCTCTGCTTCACCAGGTTCCTCAAGCTGTAGCTAGAGGCCTTCTTCATGTTCGTGCTGCTCTGCATTTGCGGCGGCGGTGACGGACCGTAGCTGTAGGAGGTGGCGGTCGAGGGCCTGATCAGCTTCTACCAGCAGTCGACGTTCGTGATCGAGATGTACGTGAACTACAACTATGACCCGCTGCTGCACAACGTGTTTGAGGAGGTGGGCAAGCTGCTGTGCAAGGTGGCGTTCCCGGTATCGGGCCCGATGACGACAATCCAGCTGCAGGCGTTCGAGGGCCTCGTCAACATGATCACCACCATCGCCAACAACGTCAAGATCAACAAGACCCCCGAACACAATCCTACGTCGTGGACGTGTTGGAGTTGCGCCTCTTCTAGATCAAGCGCTGGGACTCCGCCACCGGCGACAGCGGCCATCGAGAGACGTGGGTGGACTTCGTGCATAAGCGCAAGCTGTGGAAGAAGAAGGTTGCCATCGCCGCAAGCCACTACAATCATGACCAGAAGAAGGGCATGGAGTTCCTGAAGCTGTGCCACCTGGTGCCAACGCCACCAGATCCTAGGACCATGTCCTACTTCCTCCGCTACTCGCCGGGGCTCGATAAGATCAAAATCGGCTAGTTCTTGGGCGACCCTGATGAGTTCAACCTCAAGGTGCTCAAGGAGTTCACCGAGACGTTCGACTTCATCGGTGCCATCCTGGACATGGCGCTGTGCACATACCTAGAGATGTTCTAGCTCCCCAGCGAGTCATAGAAGATCCAGCACATCCTGGAGGCCTTCTCCAAACGCTTCTTCGAGCAACAGACGACGGGGGTGTTTGCCACCAAGGACACGGCGTTCATCCTCTGCTACTCGCTCATCATGCTCAACACCGACCTGCACAACCTGCAGGTGAAGAAGAAGATGTCGGAGGATGACTTCATCCGAAACAACCTTGCCATCAACGTCAAGAAGGACCTGCCGTGGGAGTACCTGTCAGAGCTCTTCCACTCCATCTCCACCAACGCCATCACCGTTTTTAGCACGTCGGTGGCGGTGGTGGAGATGACGCGGAGCTGGTGGGCTGACCTAGTGAAGTGGTTGAGCATGCTGGAGCCCTTCACGCCATGTGGCTTCAAGCACAAGCTGAGCCGAGAGGTGTTCATCGCGATGTCAGGCCCCACCGTCGCGACGCTGGCCACCATCTTTGACGGCGCTGATGATGAGGAGATGCTGAACCAGTCATGGAGGGGCTAGTGTCCATGGTGCGCATCACGTGGTACAGGCTGGAGGACATGCTGGATGAGCTGCTCTGCTGCCTCTGTAAGTTCACCACGCTGCTCAACCCCTACACCACCACGAAGGAGACGCTCTTCACCTTCAGCAACAAGCTCAAGCCACAGATGGCCACGCTCGTGCTCTTCACCATCGCCAACTGCTTCAGCGAGTTGGTGTGTGGTGCCTGGAAGAACGTCATCGACTGCCTACTCAAGCTCAAGCGGCTCAAGCTGCTACCGCCGTCGCTGATCGACCCAGACGGCAGCGGTGCCCGTAGTGGCGTGGAGCAATGGCCGGGGCACCGGCACAGGTCATCCGCCTTGGACATTGGCGTCATCTTCCCCCTGACGCACCATGGTGTGGGGACGAGCTGGCACGTGTCCGACATGATCGGCTGGTTCTCACAGTTCCTATCGCTGGACAGCGGTGAGTTGCTGCTCTCCATCGGTAGCGAGTTCAAGAACAGCCTCAAGATCATCAAGTAGTGCAGACGCCGCTCGGGTGGAAGACGCTGCTGCACCTGCTCACCGTCATAGGCCGACACCTGGTCGAGGACAAAGCGCCTCTCTCAGTCCACGCGAGATGAGCCGGTTAACCAGACCAGGCTTGGGTCGGTTATTAGCTGGTCAAACCAGACCCAAACGTGGCTCAGGGGCACCGGATGTCCAAACTGAATTTTTCTCTCTCCTCAACCGGTGGAAACTGGCCCGCGGTGTCCTCTAACATAATTACAACAAAGCAGAGTGTCTTCTAGCATATAGCTCCACTTTGGGTGTCCACCAGCAAATGACCATCACTGTGGGTGTCCGCCAGCCAATTTCCCTAATAATTTAACCCTATAATTAAAAAGTAATACCTTATCTCTTAGGGCGAACTACTTCTTCTTGATCCTCTTGTCATGCCATCTTTTCATTCTCTCCTTGTAAATCTTAGAGTTGTGATATGCTTTTTCACACCATTCATCAAGTTGAGAGAGTTGCATATTCCTCTTAATTCCAGCAGCTTCAAAGTCCATGTTCCATCGCTTGATGGCCTAGTGAGCCTTGAATTCTAGCTCAATAGGTAGATGACATGTCTTCTCATAGACCAGTTGATATGGTGACATTTCAAGTGGTGTTTTATAGGCCGTCCTATAAGCCCATAGTGCATCAGGTTGTCTATCTTTCCATGCAGTCCCTATCTCGTTGATCGTCTTTTGTAGAATGTTCTTGATTTATTTATTTTATGTTTTTGCTTGCCCACTTGTCTGAGGGTGATATGGAGTAGCGACATTGTGATGGATCCCATGTTTTGACAAGTAATTGTGAAAATTCTTATAAGTGAAGTGAGTTCCTCCATCACTAATCACCATCCTTGGAATTCTGAATCTTAGAAATATCATTTCTTCGAACATCTTCTTAGAGTTCTTTGCATCATCAGCTTTGCATGGCATGGCTTCAACCCACTTGGAGACATAGTCAACTGCCACCAAGTTGTATTCATAGTTCTTTGATTTTGGAAAAGGTCCCATATAGTTGATTCCCTAGACATCGAAGAGCTCTATTTGGAGGTTGTTGGTGAGTGGCATGACATCTCTTGAATTGATATTCCTGTGCCCTTGACATGCTCCACACCTCCTAATGAAGTCTTTCGTGTCTTCATATATGGTTGGCCAAAAGAATCCACTTTGTCAGATATTTGAATGAGTGTGGAATGCACCATAATATCCTCCATATGGTGATGAGTGGCATCGTTCGATGATCTTGATGCCTTCTTCCACCGGTACACACCTTCTGAGCAGGCCATAAGAGTAGACTCTGAAGAGGTACGGTTCATCCCACATGTGGAGACGACTTTCGTAGATAAGCTTCCTTTTATTCTCCCCTAGTGGCACATAACCTACAACCATAAAGATAATAATATTTACAGACCAGGGGTCAGATTTTGTGACCTTGAAGAGCATGTCGTCCCGCAGTGAATCATTAATGGAGAGTTCCTGTGAATTCTCAAACTATATTCTAGACAAGTGATCAACAATAGAATTTTCTACTCCCTTTTTATCTTTTATTTCTAAGTCAAATTCTTGGAGTAACAAAATCTATCTTATCAATCGAGGCTTAGCATATTTCTTAGTGAGCAGGTATTTCAAGGCAGCATGATCCATATAAATAATCACCATAGCTCCTACTAAGTAAGATCTAAATTTATCAATAGCAAAAACAACAACCACGAGTTCTTTTTCAGTTGTTGTATAATTAAGTTGAGGTCCTGTCAGAGTTTTGCTAGCATAAGCAATTGCATGATGCTTTTTATCTTTTGTTTGTCCAAAACTGCCCCCACAGCATAATCACTAGCATCACACATAATTTCAAAAGTTAGCGACCAATCAGGGGGTTGAATGATTGGTGCAGAGATGAGTGCTTTCTTAAGAATGTTAAAAGATTTCAAGCATGCATCATCAAATTCAAAGGGAACATCCTTCGCCAAAAGATTTATAAGTGGTCTAGCAATATGTGAAAAACCTTTTATAAAGCGACGATAAAAACCAGCATGGCCAAGAAAACTACGGATCCCTCTGATATTTACGGGAGGAGGTAACTGTTTAATTACTTCAATTTTAACTTTATCTACCTCAATCCCTCGTTCGGACACCAAATGTCCAAGCACCATTCCTTCTCTAACCATGAAATGGCATTTTTTCCAATTAAGGACTAAGTGTTTTTATTCACATCTTTGTAAAACCTTGTCTAAATTTTTAAGGCAATCATCAAAAGTTTTTTTTCCATAAACAGAGAAGTCATCCATGAAAACTTCCATGATTTCTTCAATCATATCAGAAAATATAGACATCATGCATATTTGAAAAGAAGCTGGAGCGTTACATAATCCAAATGATATTCTATGGTAACCATATGTTCCATATGGACATGTAAAGGTGGTTTTGCTTTGGTCATCTGGATGGATTGGAATTTGGTGATAACCTGAATACCCATCAAGAAAACAGAAAAAGAGTGATTCGCCATTCGCTCCAATATTTCATCAATGAAGGGCAACGGAAAGTGATCTTTCTTTGTTGCCTTTTTAAGTTTTCAGTAATCAATGCACATCTGCCATCCAGTGACGGTTCTTTGGGGGATTAATTCATTCTTTTCATTTTTAACAACAGCCATGCCTCTCTTTTTAGGCACAACTTGAACATGGCTTACCCACTCACTATGCGACACATGATAGATGATCCCGACATGCAAGAGTTTCAAAACATCTTTCTTAACAACCTCTCTCGTCGCATTATTAAGGCTACGTTGTGGCTCCCTAGAAGCTATAGAGTTAGGATCTGTAGGGATGTGATGAGTGCAAAGAGTAGGGCTAATTTCCTTAAGGTCTTGGAGCGAGTAGCCAAAAGTAGAGCGATACTTTTCTAAGACAATTAGCAAGCATAGAGATTCTTTCTAAGAGAGTTTGTCACTTATGATCATAGGAGAATCTTGATCATTATTGAGAAAAGCATATCAAAGACCAGAAGACAGGGGTTTAGGCTCAATGGCGGGCTTAGGTGGTTCTAGCAATTCATCTAGAGGTTTAGAGTCTATGGGATTTTTGTCTTCCTCCTCGATGAAGAACTGAGTATCATCTTCAAGGTTGGGTTTGATCAAGTCATCAAGGGATGCAACCTTGGCCTCTTCCATTGGGTCTTCGGCAGGAATTGGCTCACTCTTAGCATTTAGAGAATGAGTAATGGGTATAAAAAGCTTAAAGTTTTTCTCAAGTCTTATATTCAACTTCTCCGTGTGTCATTCTTGGATAAGTCTTTCAATTGGTTGTCCTATCAATAGGTCAAACTTCATAATATTAAAGATATAGAAGCTCAAATAAACTTTGGTTCCTTTTACCTGGATAGAGAGGATATACAAAATTCTCAAACTTGGGAGAATATGTCATGAAAGACTTTTCAATAACTTTGTTGTTGGGGTCAATGTCATGTATTTCAATAAATCATGAGCAAAAGATGCAGACATGATATTAACACCCACAATAGGATTGTAAAGAGCATCGAAAGGAACTTTATTAATTTGGCAACGAATGGATATAGAATGTGAATCTAAATGAATCATATCAGAGGAAAGCTCTAATTCTTCTAACCATTCATTGCTTATAATAGATACTAGCTCTTTCGTAATCTTTTTAAGGAAAGCTTCCTCAGATGAGTCTTAAGGTTCTTCATTGGATGATGATTTCCTAGACTTCTGGGGCCTCCTCATGGTATGATAATTCAAGGTATTTCCATATTCATCGAAAAGTTCATCCTCAAATTCCAGCATGAAGTCCGAAATCAGAGTTTCCTCCTTTTTCGGTGGTTTAGGATTTGGGACAACTGAAGTTGGTGATGGGTTTGGTAAAGATTCAGGTTCAACTATCTGAGATTCTTCTTCTAATGGCTTCTCTTCTACTTCTTTGAGAATGTTCTCTAAGATTTTTGTAAGAATGCTTCTCCCGCATTGGCGGAGACATGCAAGAACGAGCCTCTTGAGGCCGTATTAAGAAGCTTCGAGGTTTTCCTATCAAGACCCATATAGAAGTGTTGAAGAAGAATGGGGTCTTGAATGGTAAGATCAGGGCCAGTATTAATAAGAGTATTAAAACATTCCCAAGCCATGCCTAGAGATTCTTTTTCCTTTTGTTTAAAAGATAGAATCTCCGAATGAAGTCTAACTACCCTAAAGATGGAAAAGAATTGTAAGCAAAAGCTAGAACATAGGGCTTCCCAATCTCCTTGTCTACTCTCTATGGTGAGATTATACCAACGTTTAGCTTTCTCATCTAAAGAGAAGGGAAAAAGCTTTCATCGTAAGATTACGTATGACATGCCTGCAATGTGCAAGCATGCATAGGTCTGCTCAAACTCATTTTGGTGGGAATAGGGGTTTTTATCATCTTCACCCGAAAAGGGTTGATCCTGAACCATGTTGATTAACTATGGGCGCAGCTCATAGCCAGGTGTTAGGATAGGGTTTGAAGACTCTTTTGGCTGTAGACTTGTGTCGGCGTTTCGGACTGGGAGGGGTCCTTAACCAACGAGTGAATTTGTGCTGCGTGCCCCTAATCCCTGATAGTGATGCAAAGAGACATAAGGTTTATACTGGTTCAGGCAATCGACGCCCTACGTCCAGTCTGAGAGATCGATCTTATATTCCTTGCACCGGAGTGCTCGTAGTAGGGGGTTACAAGCTAGGTGAGAGAGGGAGCTAGCCCCAGGTCTCGGTGGGGGTGGTGCGGACTGCTTGAGGCGTTGTTCTCAAGTAGCGTAGAAGTGTGTGGTTCTATTGGTGAGTTCCTCTTTCTTCTCGTTGTTCTCCTGTCCCTAGAAATGGCCCCGGTCCCTCCCTTTTATACTCTAAGGGAGAACCAGGAACGCACATATGTTGCTACATAGCGTTCTATAAGTGGGGATGGCGTATCTGAGCCCTGCAGCCGGCCACTGTTGTGGTATGGTCGATGGAGTGGCCTCGTCCTTGTCGTGCGGAAGTGACGCGCTGGTCATACTTGATCTTGTGCGTCGTGGGGCTCTAGTACAGCTTGAGGCAGGACATGGCGGGTGACGTGCCGGTCATCATGCGATGATGTCGTAGGGAGCCAAGGTTCTGCAGATGCCGAGGCCGAGCCATCGTGGGGGGCTCGGCAGACATGGATCCTCAGGCTGCCGAGCCCCTGAAGCAAACTGCCGAGGCTTTGGAGGGAATTATTAGTCCTGGGGACTGATTCTGAGGCCACAGTATCCCGGACGTGGCTCCCCACGCCGTGTTGTTCTCGAAGCAGGAGTTGGCAGCACAGTGAGGCATGGGCATCAACCATGTGCATAGCGGTGGGCACAGTGGCGGGTAACCCCTGCCTAGTCCTACCTCCTGTCCCATCGGCCATTCCGCTGTACTGTGCCGAGCATGCGGCCGATGTCAGTGGCAGCAGTTGGCTGAAGTTAATGTGACGTGACGTTTTGTCAGAGGGACAGGTGAAGGAAGAGGCAGCAGAGTGTTGTCGAGCCCGCCTCATGTGAGGCGGAGGGTCGGCAACCCGGCCGAGGCCTACGATGAGAGGGGGTCGGCCGAGGCCTTCGGTGGGGGATCGCCCGAGGCCAGCGATGAGGGGGCCTCGAGCGATATGGAGAATTGGCCGAGGCCAGCGGTTGTTAGCTGTTTTCGATTCTAACGAAGTCTAAGCAGTCGTTTTTTGGTTCTTGCTTAGGGTACCCCTTCTCACGGTATCTGATAGTAGCCCCCGAGCCTTGGGGGGAGTGGAGGCACTCCCCCTGAGGTTCTGACGAGAATTGGCTCTTGATAGTTCCTGTCGGGATGGTGTTTCGTACTCAAGGTTTCGGTGGGTGCGCGCGAGCGCACCCGCCGGGTGTAGCCCCCGAGGCCTTGGAGGAGTGATTTCACTTCTTCAGGGGCTTTTTTCTCTTTCGAGTGAGGGGTTTTCATTGTGTTTGCCGAGCCTGTGGGTGCGAGTTCGGATCGATGGGCCTCGATGATGCTGCGAGAAGAGCCCCTTAGCCTCTGCCTAGAGCAAGAGGGCCGTCAGGGGTTCCCCTGGCTTTTTGTACGACCCTCACGCTTCCTTTTCGCTCAGAAGGAGGGGTGGAAGATGCCATGCTACCCTCAGTGGGCGCGAGCGATGACATCTCCGGTGAGCTGTTATCGGGTAAGTCCGAGTGGAGGCCCATACCCGGTTCGCTGGGAGTCGGCTAGCGGTCTAGAGACGTGCTCCAAGAGTACCAGAGGGTTTCTCTAGTGGGTGCCGAGGCCGTTCGCTGGGCCTCGGTGGCTTGGTGCCTCCCTACGGTGGGATCCCATTCGGAGACCTCCCTGCCGGTCTCGGACACGACTCAGGGCGTCCCAAGCATTTCGCTTGCTTGGACCTCGGCCTCGTGCAGGCTCGCCTATAGTCATCCCTGACTCTGTTGCCCTGGGGCAGCTGTTGAAACCCCTGGGGGCCCAGCCTTCGAACCCCTAGACCGTAACGGGCTTGGGGCGCTTATCTTTATCTTGGGTGCAGGAAGAGCCCCCCGAGCCTCCGCACGGAGCGAGAGGGCGGTCAGGGGTCCTCCTGACTTTTTTGTCCGTCCCCCGCACGTCCTTTTTGCTCGGACAGGGGGGTTGTTTGTCGAGCCCACTCGTGTGCGAGCCTGAGTCGCTAGGTCTCGGCAAAGTTGCAGGAGGAGCCCCCGAGTCTCTCGCACGGAGCAAGAGAGCGATCAGAGGTCCCCCTGGCTTTTGGTTCGCCCCTCGCGCATGAGGGTCTGTCTGCTGAGCCCCCCTCGGGTGCGAGCCTAGGTCGCGGGGTCTTGGTGTCTTTGCAGAAGGAGCTCCCTAATCTTTGCACGGAGCAAGAGGGCCGTTAGGAGTTCTTCTGGCTTTTTGAATGACCCTCGTGCTTCCTTTTCGCTTGGAAGGAGGGTTTGTTTTGCTGAGCCCCCTCGTGTGCGAGCCTAAGTCGCTGGGCCTCGGCAATGTTTTGCAGGAAGAGTCCCTTAGCCTCTGCGCGGAGCAAGAGGGCCGTCAGGGGTTCTCCTGACTTTTTGTTCAACCCTCGCACTTCCTTTTCGCTCGGAAGGAGGGGTGAAATGTGCCATGCTACCCTCGGTGGGCGCGAGCGATGGCATTTCTGGTGAGCTGTTATCGGGTAAGTCCGAGTGGAGGCTCGTACCCTGTTCGCTGGGGGTCGGCTAGCGGTCCGGAGACGCGCTCCAAGAGTACTAGAGGGTTTCTCTAGTGGGTGCCAAGGCTGTTCGCTAGGCCTCGGTGGCTTGGTGCCTCCCTATGGTGGGATCCCATTCAGAGACCTCCCTGTCGATCTCGGACACGACACAGGGCGTCCCAAGCGTTTCGCTTGCTTGGGCCTCAGCCTCGTATAGGCTCACCCGTAGTCGCCCCTGACTCTGTTGCCCTGGGGCGGTTGTCGAAACCCCTAAGGGCCTAGCCTTCGAGCCCCTGGACCGTAGTGGGCTCAGTGCCCAGTTCCTTTGCCTAAAAGGAATCGGGTGGGGGTTATTTCTCTCCCTACGGCTAACAACGGCAGGCGTGTCTTTTGAGGTGGCTTTTTTAGAGAGGCGAAATGGCGCCCGCTGCTGCTGTGGTTGGACATGACGTGGTGTCAGCCAATGGGATGTAACCATACGCGCAATTAATGAGGAGGGAGTGGGCGCGTGGGCGGTAAGACCGGATCTGGATAACCGCAGCGGATTTTTGGGGGAAACTTCCCCGATTTCATCACCCACGATTTGCTCCCTTCCCTGCATAAATACGAAACGAGCCTTGCCCCTTCTCCCCTTACCTTGCCTATGTCTGCCTTTGCTGCCTTCTAGCTGTTGCTAAAGAAAAACAGAGAGCACCGGGAAGAAGGGAGAGAGGGGGGAGTGAGAGGCAGAAAGCGAGCCTTACCGCCGTAGTCGCGACCTCCACCGCGTGCATGGCCAACATCGTGGTCCTCTCGGCGGACCCATGGGATCGGTCTGATGTGACCGTGGGAGTGCTGCAGTCACTTGTCGACGACGGTCTCCTCCGCCCGATCACCGATCCCAGCAGGCCGGAGTGGATGGCTCCGGGAGGCGAACCAGAGCCGAGGCCTCGCGACGGCTACGTCGTGAGCTTCGTGTCCTTCCACGAGCGTGGTTTTGGCCTTTCGGTAGATCGGTTCATGCGAGCGCTCCCGCATTACTATGGCGTGGAGCTCCACAACTTCAACCCCAACTCCATTATGTAGGTGGCCACCTTCGTCGCCGTCTGCGAGGGGTACCTGGGAATCCCTCCCCATTGGGAGCTGTGGCTTCACCTATTTCAGGCGACGCATACCACCGGGCCGACGGGTATGACGGGCACAAGGAAGGCGATGAGGATCGGCGGCTGCACTCTCCAAGTGCATCAGGACCGGCTGAACCTCTACATCCCAGCCCAATTCACGTCATCTAATCGTTGCTGGTACTCCAGCTGGTTCTACCTCCGCAACGATGACGGTGGGCTTCCTCCTTATACTGGAGGGTAGTGGAGGTTCAGCCGGAGCACTGGTGGTATGGCGTCCCGAGCGAGGAGCAACACAGGCTGCGGCCACTGCTGAAGGCGCTGGAGAGGCTGCGCGATCATGGCCTTACGGCGGCAGTGGCGATGGTGGCCTTCCATCGCCGGAGGGTGCTGCTGCTGATGGCATGGCGGTGATGTTTGTTCGAGATGACGCCAGACGAGCCGATTGATGGCATCCTGATGTCCGCCGCGCCCCTCTCCGATGAGGAGGTTCTGCATCGGGTGAACGAGGCGGTCGAGGGGCGGCAGAAGATCGGCGGCCTATCCCCGTTCCTGATGCGCCCGACGCCGGGGTACCTTTCCCTGGTGAGTTGTGTGCGGCTGCAGCCTCCGAGGCCTCCTTGTTCCTCTCCTTGGCCTGAGCCCTTATTCATATTCGTCATTTTTTGCAGGGGATGAGGGACATACGAGCCTCCCCACCGCCCGTCCCTGAAGACGCACAGCGGCGGGCGGCAAACTGGGCGTACGCAGAGGCCCAGAAGAAGAAGAAGGATGCTAAGACGGCAAAGCGTTAGAAGAAGATCGTTGAGCGCGATGCTCTGGAAAAGCGTCGCCGGAAGCAGAAGCTCGAGGGTCTCCCAGTGGAGGCATCTCCGTCGACGTCGGTGGAGGGTTCGAGCGGCGACGATGGTGGTGAGGTGGGGCGGGGTCCCCTCGACCGCCTCCCTGACGTCAGGGAGATGGTTCTTGGGGCGTCGGCGGGCGGTCTAGCGTCCCAAGGAGGAGGAGGAGATGGTGACTCGGGGCAGATGAGCGCCCACCCCGTGGCCGAGGCCGATACGCTCGAGACAAGGGCGTTGGGAAAGTGCACCGTCAGCCCGCTGGGCTCGATGGTAGAGGTGGAGTAGGCAGCTGTGGGGCTGGCTCCACCGGGGGTTGAGCGAGCGCCGGAGTCCGGCGAAGGTCGGCCGGCCTCGGCGGATACGGGGGCCGTGTCACCGCCGCCGTTGCAGAGGAGGGACGCGGTGAAGAAGCGGTTGAGCATCCGCTCGAGGTGAGTATTTTGCTAGTGAAGTTTTTTAACATCTCCTGCTTTTGTTTTGGTCGCGGGTCTGACCGTGTTTTGCCCTCAGCCGGAAGCGTCAGGCGGAAGTGCCTGCCTTGGCGCCGCGCAAGGCGCTCAAGGTAGGCACGGGTTCCATCGCCCCAGGGGCGGTGGAGGTACAGGAGTTGGTCGCCTAGGTAGGGGCTACCTAGGCGGCCGTGGGGCGAGAGGAGGAGGAGGAGCCTACACTCCGTGAGGCCATAGCACCTACAGCTATCGAGGCCACTGTGGGTGCGGCTGAGACCCCCTCGGCCGTGGAGGCCACGGAGGGTGAGGTCGAGGTCGAGGCCCCCACGGTTGTCGAGGCCACCGAGGGCGAGGTCAAGGTCGAGGTCTCCACGGTTGTCGAGGCCACCGAGGGCGAGGTCGAGGCCCCCATGGTTGCCGAGGCCCTCCGGACCTCAGGGGCCGAGGTGGTGGAGATCGCGGCGCCCGGGAACTTCGGGGCCGAAGTGGTGGAGGCCGGAGTGAGCGCGGCGAGGGCAGCGGCCCTGGAGGTGGAAACGGAGATGAGGCAAGCCTCAACCCTTAGGTTTTTTTGTAATCGACTTGTCCTAGTATGGGACAGGTTCCCCTTGATGGGGGTTTCTCAAAAAATTAGAACAACTAAAGACGCTTCTTTAATGTATTTCAAGAAACAAAATATACAATGCTTGGAAATTTAAGGGTAGAAACGACGTAGCTGTTCTATGTTCCAAGCATTGGTGAGGACTTCGCCCTTCTCGTTGGCTAACTTGTAGGTCCCGGGCTTTAGCACTTGAGCGATGATGTACGGCCCTTCCTAGGGTGGGGTCAGCTTATGGCGGCCCTTGTTGCTCTGCCTCAGTCTCAGCACCAGGTCGCCCACCATTAGGTCTTGGCTTTGGATGCACCGGGCTTGGTAGCGTCGTAGGGCTTGCTGGTACCTGGCTGAGTGTAGCAGCGTGACGTCTCGGGCTTCCTCCAGTTGGTCGAGGGCGTCTTCACGGGCAGTGCGGTTGCTTTGCTCGTTGTACGCCTGTAGCCTCGGGGAACCGTATTCTAAGTCAGTGGGGAGGATGGCCTCGGCTCCATAGACCAGGAAGAATGGTGTGAATCCCGTGGCTCGGCTCGGGGAGTTTCTTAGGCTCTAGACGACTGATGGGAGTTCGGCAAGCCATTTCTTGCCAAACTTCTTCAACCGGTTGAATATTCTTGGCTTAAGGCCTTGTAGGATCATGCCGTTGGTGCGCTCTACTTGGCCATTCGTCCTAGGGTGTCCTACGGCCGACTAGGCCACCCGGATGTGGTGGTCATCGTAGAACGTCAGGAACTTGCGACTGGTGAATTGTGTTCCATTGTCAGTGATGATGGTGTTAGGAACCCCGAACTTGTGGATGATGTCAGTGAAGAATAGAACCGCTTGCTCGGATTTGATTTGCGTGATCGGGTGAGCCTCGATCCACTTGGAGAACTTGTCGATGGCTACCAGCAGGTGGGTGTAGCCCCCGGGGGCCTTCTGCAGAGGCCCAACCATGTCGAGACCCCACACGGCGAATGGCCATATGATGGGGATGGTTTGGAGGGCTTGGGCCGGGAGGTGTGTCTGCCGCGCATAGTACTGACATCCCTCGCAGGAGCGTACTAGCTTGGTGGCATTGGCAACCGCCGTTGGCCAGTAGAATCCTTGGCGAAAGGCGTTTCCAACGAGTGTCCGAGGCATGGTGCCCTCGATGGAAGGTTTGCGGAGGTCTCTGGCGAAGATGTTTGGGGGGACCGGGGCCCTCGCCGACGCCATCTTTGCCAGTTTGTCCGTGGCCTCATTGTACTTTCGCGCAACGTGGTTAAGTTCGAGACTGTCGAACTTGTTCTCTAGGCGACGTACTATCGTGCAGTACGCCTTCATTTTAGGGTCATGGCAGCTTGACTCTTTCATCACCTGATCGATAACGAGCTGCGAATCACCCCGTACATCGAGACATCGCACTCCAAGTTCGATGGCGATTTGCAGGCCGTTGACGAGGGCCTCGTATTCAGCCATGTTGTTGGAGGCGGCGAAGTGAAGCCGGATCATGTAGCGCATGTGTACTCCGAGGGGCGAGACCAGAAGCAGGCCCGCGCCAGCCCCAGTCTTCATTAGAGACCCGTCGAAGTACATGGTCTAGCATTCTGATTGGATCTGAGCAGGTGGCAGCTGTGTGTCTGTCCACTCGGCTACAAAGTTAGCCAGGACCTGTGATTTGATCGCTTTCCGAGGCGCGAAAGACAAGGTTTCCCCCATGAGTTCGACAGCCCACTTGGCTATTCTACCCGAGGCCTCCCAGTTTTGGATTATCTCTCCCATAGGAAAAGACGACACCATAGTCACCGGGTGGGACTCAAAGTAGTGATGCAGCTTGCGTCGAGCCAAGACTATGGCGTAAACCAGCTTCTGGATGTGGGGGTAACACATCTTAGTCTTGGAGAGCACTTCGCTGATGAAGTAGACAGGTCGTTGGACGGGTAGAGCATGTCCCTTCTCCTACCTCTCGACTACTATGGTCGCGCTGACCACTTGGGTCGTCGCGGTGACATAGAGTAAGAGGTGCTCGCCCTCGGTGGGCAGAACCAGGGGGGTGGTGAGCAGTGCTTTGAGCCTGCCGAGGGCTTCCTCGGCCTCGGTGGTCCAAGAAAAGCTCTCGGACTTTCTCAAGAGGCGGTACAGGGGCAGGCCTTTTTCGCCGAGGCGCGAGATGAAGCGGCTTAGGGCCGCAAGGCATCCCATGACCCTCTACACCCCTTTGAGGTCTCGGATCGGGCCCATGTTGGTCACGGCTGAGACCTTCTCTGGGTTGGCCTCGATACCATGTTCCGAGACTATGAACCCCAAGAGCATGCCTCGGGGAACCCCGAAGACACACTTCTCGGGGTTGAGCTTGATGCCCTTCTCTCTGAGACATGTGAAGGCAACCTTCTTGGACTTGACTACGATGTCATCCACGTAGGCCTCGACGGTTCGCCCGATGTGTTCGCCAAAGACTTGGATCATGCACCGCTGGTAAGTAGCCCCTACGTTTCTGAGGCCAAACGGCATGGTTACGTAGCAGTACATGCCGAATGGAGTGATGAAAGAAGTCGCGAGCTGGTCGGACTCTTTCATCTTGATTTGGTGGTAACCAGAATACGCATCAAGGAAGGAGAGGGTTTCGCATCCTGCAGTGGAGTCGACGATTTGGTCAATTCGTGGTAGTGGGAATGGGACCTTTGGGCACGCTTTATTTAGACTAGTGTAGTCCACGCACATCCTCCACTTGCCACTTTTCTTCCTGACTAATACAGGGTTAGCCAATCACTCTAGATGGAATACTTCCTTGATGAACCCGGCTGCCATGAGCTTCTGCACTTCTTCGCCGATGGCCCAGCGCTTCTCCTCGTCGAACCAGCGTAGGCGCTGCTTCACCAGCCTGGAGCCCGCCCGGATATCTAAGGCATGCTCGGCGACCTCCCTTGGTATGCCTGGCATGTCCGAGGGACTCCACGTGAACATATCGATGTTCGCACGGAGAAAGTCGATGAGCACGACCTCCTATTTGCTGTCGAGGGTGGCGCTGATCTTCAGTCCTCGGCCGTTGGGGATGGTGGGATCGACAGGGACGAGCTTGACGGCCTCCGTGGGCTCGAAGGTCCCGACGCGCCGCTTGGCATCGGGAACCTCGCTACCAAGCTGGTCGAGATTGGTGATGAGGGTCTCGGCCTCCACGATGGCCTCGGCGTACTCGATGCACTCGACGTCGCAGTCGTATGCATGTTCATACGTGGACTTGACGGTGATGATGCCGTTGGGGCCTGGCATCTTGAGCTTGAGGTAGGTGTAGTTGGGGACCGCCATGAACTTGGCGTAGCACGGGCGCCCCAAGATGGCGTGGTAAGCCCCCTTGAACCCAACCACCTCGAAGGTGAGGACCTCCTTGTGGTAGTTGGAGGGAGTGCCAAAGTAGACGGGTAAGTCGATGCGCCCGAGGGGCCATGTGCGCTTTCCTGGCACGACGCCGTGGAAGGGCGCGGAACCGCCTCGGAGCCATGACTGGTCGAGCTCCAGGAGCTCCAGAGTGTTGACATAGAGGATGTTGAGGCCACTGCCTCCATCCATGAGCACTTTGGTAAGCCGGGTGTTGCCGACGATCGGGTCGACGACAAGCGGGTACTGCTCGGGGTTTGGAACATAATTGGGGTGGTCATCCCGATCAAAGGTGATTGCCTCCCGAGACCAATTGAGGTACCGGGGGGTGGCCACCTTGACCGAGAAGACCTCCCAGTGTTCCCTCTTTCGTTGGCGCGCCGTGAGGCATGCCGAGGGTCCGCTAAAGATCATGAAGGCATTGCGTACCTCGGGGAACCCATCATCTTTATCGCCGTGCCTCTCGCCGGTGCCCCTTTTCCTAGCGTCATCGTCGTCGGGGAGCCCAAGCCTGGCGTAGTAACGCCGGAGCATGGTGCACTCCTCGAGGGCATGCTTCACCAGACCTTGATGGTAAGGACAGGGCTTCTTAAGCATGTCATCAAATAGCCTGGGGCCCCGGGGGCCTCGGGGATTCCTGTGATCTGCTATGGCGACATGGCCGGCCTCGAGGACCTCCTGCTTCCCTGGGTGACCCTTCTTCTTTCTCTTGGGGACGCGGGTGGGCGAGGCCTCAGGGGCCTCGTCCTTCTGCTTCCCCTTGGCGTTGTTGTTGGGGAAGATGGCCCCAACCGCCTCTTCGCCCGAGGCGAAGTTAGTGGCGATGTCGAGGAGTGCGGCCGCTGTGGTTGGTATGTTCCGGCCCAATTCTCGGACCAGGTCTCGGCAGGAGGTGCTAGAGAGGAATGCTTGGACGATTTCTGAGTCACCGACGCGGGGCAACTCGGTGCATTTCTTAGAGAAGCGCCAGATGAAATCTCAAAGAGATTTGTTCAGCTTCTGGCGGCAACCTTTGAGGTCCTAGGAGTTCCCGGGGCGCACGTAGATGCCCTGGAAATTCCCGACGAAGACCCTCACCAAGTCGTGCTAGTCGTGGATCTGTGTGGGGGGAAGGTGTTCGAGCCAGGCTCGCGCTGAGTCTAACAAGAACAAAGGGAGGTTGCGGATGATGAGCAGGTCATCGTCCGCACCACCTAGCTGACAAGCCAGGCGATAATCGGCTAGCCATAGCTCGGGGTTCGTTTCGCCGCTATACTTTGTGAGGTTGGCAGGTTGCTGGAATCGGGCTAGGAAGTGAGCGTTGCGGATGGCTCTACTAAATACCCGAGAGCCAGGTGGCTCGGGAGAAGGACTGCGGTCCTCTTCACTGTCATAGCAGCCGCCTCGGTGTGGGTGGTAGCCCTGGACGGCTCCGTCGTCATGGTGCTGTTGCCTGCCAACCACTTTGTGGTCGCCTTGTGCCTCGCGTTGGTCTCTAGGTCGATCGCGCACCGAGGGGGCCCTGTTGGCCATCGGTGCGCGAGCGGGCTCGGGACGGACCGAGGCATCCTGGCCCCAGCGAGGTTGCGCTGTGGGTTGCTTCGAAGTGCCTCCGCGCCAGCGGGAGGCAGAACTTTCGGCCTGCTGCACCGCAGCGGTCTCGAGGAGGTCGCGGAGCTCTCTGCGGACCCATCGCCCCTCGATGGTGGAGGGCTCGGGCATTGCTCGGACCAGCATCGCAGCTGCTGTGACATTTTGGCTAGCGCGATTAAAGATTAGGGGTGGCTCACCCCCCTCGTTGTCGTTGATGCGGTGATGGACGTCGCGGGCCCTCCGTCGGGCTCCTCCGCCCTCACCGCGCCCTTGCTGCTCCTGCTCGAGAGTGTCCCGAAGCTATTGCAGAAGGAGTCGGTCTTGTTCGACCTTGGCTTGAAGCTCGCGGAGCTGCTCCAGGTCTGGGCGTCGATGCTCCCCGCGGACGGGATTCTTGTTCCGCGCTGTCGGGGCTTCGAGACGCGGAGGTGTGGCATCACCCACCCTTGCTCGGGGCGGGGAATGGTTGCCTATCCTCTCGTCCTCTTCGCCCGCCCTTGGCATCCTGAGCCCGACGTGGAAGCACTCACGAGACGGATCGTAAGTCCCTTCGTCGTTGGAGTCGGAGTAGCCGAAGCAGTAGTCGCTTGCAGTCATGAAGCGGCGCATGGCTTTGGGGTCACAAAGATTGGAGAAGTCTGCTCCGGCCCACGCCTCATCTTCTTTCGAGGAGTCGACGTGGGCATGCGCCGATGTTGCGGGGGAGAAATCGAGGGCAAAATGTTGGTGGAGTCCTGAGGGCTCTGCGTGCTTGGAAGCGTAGGCGGAAGCGAAGGCGGCGGTGTCGTTTATCAACCCGAAGGGGTACGGGGATGGTGCCATTGCCGGGCACCGCTCCATCGGGGCTGGTGAAGGGTCGAGATGGCGACTAGAGGGGGGTGAATAGTCTTTTCTAAAATTAATCGCGTCGGCTAACCGATATAAATGCGGAATTAAAACAATCGGTCTAGCCAAGACTATACCCCTCTATATATGTTTACTAGCACCTTGCAAAGATACTAATTATGCAACTAAGGTGCCGGGCTAGCTAGAGCTCTCCTAAACAATTCTAGGAGCAAGGTCATACAAACCTATACCACTAGTACTTTAAACAACAAGAGAGCTTCTACACATGCTAGTAAGCAAAAGCACAAAGCTAACTAAGTTCACTAGCAATGCTCAATAACAAGGCAACCAATGCCTAATTAGAGAGCGCAAATACTTAGTTACACAAACTAAGCAATGTGACTAACAAGGTTACTAAAACCAAATTAGCCACGCAAGGGAGCTACTTCTATGCTACACAAGCAAGAAGGTAATTAGCAAGCTACACAAGCTATCTAATTACAAGAGCAACTACACAAGCTTAATATGTATAAAAGTAATTGCAAGCTTGTGTAATGGGGATGCAAACCAACGGGAAGAACAAAGTTGACACGATGATTTTTCTCCCGAGGTTCACGTGTTTGCCAACACGCTAGTCCCCGTTGTGTCGACCGCTCACTTGGTGGTTCGGCGGCTAATTAGCATCACCCGCTAAGCCCACACATCGGGCGCCGCAAGAACCAACCCCTTGAGTGAGGGTAGCTCAATGACACGCTTTTACTAGAGTTGCTCTTCGCGGCTCCCGCGGGGCGAGCACAATGCCCCTCACAAGTACTTCTCCGGAGCGCCGCACAAGCTTCTTGCACGCTTCGACGGAGACCACCACCAAGCCATCTAGGAGGTGGCAACCTCCAAGAGTAACAAGCACCACCAGCTTGCAACTCGATCACCTAGTGCCACTCGATGCAACCTCACGATGCAATCTCACTAGAATCGCTCACTCACACAATCGAATGATCACTATCAAGTATATGTGTGATGGAGGGCTCCCAAGCACTCACAAGCATGGACACTAAGTCCCTTGAGGTGCTCCACACCAGCCATGGCCCAAGGCCACTTCTATTTATAGCCCCAAGGGCTAAACTAGCCGTTACCCCTTCACTGGGCAACGGTCGGGCCGACCGGACGCTCCTGTCGTGTTGACCAGATGCTGGACCTCAGCGTCCGGTCGCCCACAGACGACCACGTGTCCCAGTTCCAACGGTCACTTGACCTGACCGGACGCAGCAGCACTCAACTGACCGGACGCTAAACCCCCAGCGTCCGGTCGTTTCCAGTAAGCTCCCGAGCATGATCAGACGCGTCCGGTCAAACACGATCGGACGCAGCCAGCGTCCGGTCACTCTCTAGCTACTGCTACACTCCACGTCAGCGCGACCGGACGCAGCCTTCCAGCGTCCGGTGCATTCAGATCCAGCGTCCGGTTAGTTGACCGACGCCAGCATCTTCTCCATTCTCTTCACCCTTGCTCAAGTGTGCTAACCACAAGAATTTGCATCCGGCGCAATAGAAAATAGGCAATCCATTTTCCTAAAAGCGCCACCTCCTTTGTAAATGTGCCAACACCACCAAGTGTACACCACCATGTGTATGTGTGTTAGCATTTTCACAATCATTTCCCAAAGGATGTTAGCCACTCAACTTGCCACGCCACTCGATCCTAGCGACAATGCAAAGTTAGATCACTCGAGTGGCACTAGATAACCGATATGCAAACAAGTTTGCCCCTCTTGATAGTATGGCCATCTATCCTAAACCCGGTCATAAACTTCTCTACACACCTATGACCGGTGAAATGAAATGCCCTAGGTTATACCTTTGCCTTGCGCATTCCATTCCATCTCCTTTAATGTCGATGCAACACATGCACCAACACGATCAACAATGATATGATCCACTTCATATCATCACATGATCATATTGGTTCATCGATCTTGACTCTACTTGCTCTTCACCGTTGCCATCGTCCATCGGTGCCAAGTCTTGCTCAAGCTTCACCGCCACGCGGTCCATTACTCCAAAGCCTTCGACTTGCCCTTCATGCTTGCAACCGGTCCATCAAGCCAAGTCTTGTCTTGATCTTCTCCACCTTGATCACATGACTCAATGTCATGTCTCATGTGCATTTAAGCTCCTTCATCATCATATGTGTGAGCTTTGCAACATCTCTAAGCCATTTTCACCTTCATGGCATATGTTGCTCACAACACATGTACCTATGGACTAATCACCTGTGTATCTCACATAAACACAATTAGTCCACCTAAGTTGTCACTCAATTACCAAAACCAAACAAGGACCTTTCAGCTGGCCCCTCAGGAGGTGGCGGGACAGAACTCAATGACGAGGCGTCGCCGTGCGTCGCCGGAATCTTTTCCTTGCCCAAGCTCAGGTTAGATAAGTTCCCGACCAGGGACTCTGTACCAACAGCCGGGCAAGGGATACCGGTGAAGCACGGCGCGTTGCCCCAAGCTTGCGTGGTGTTAGGGCGGTCCCGCTCACGTCGCGCCTGGCGAGTGCTACAGGAGCCACGGCCCGGACGCTGCCTGCGCCTAGGCTGTGGGTCTGTGGTAACGTCGTCGGGCAGTGGAGCTCGGGGTGTGAGGAGTACCATATCGTATCCACATCCTAGAGACATGAACTCTAGGCTCCCGAACCATACCACCGTGCCAAGACGCAACGGTTGTACGGGGTCTGCCATCCGGAACTTGCTGGGACGATGAAGCTAACACGCAGCGAGCCCCTACCTGGCGCGCTAACTATCGGTGTTTCGGACCAAGGGGGTCCTTAACCAACGAGTGAATTTGTGCTGCGTGCCCCTAATCCCCGATGGTGATGCAAAGAGACACAAGGTTTATACTGGTTCAGGCAATCGATGCCCTATGTCTAGTCTGAGAGATCGATCTTGTATTCCTTGCACCGGAGTGCTCGTAGTAGGGGGTTACAAGCTAGGTGAGAGAGGGAGCTAGCCCCAGGTCTCGGCGGGGGTGGTGCGGGCTGCTTGAGGCGTTGTTCTCAAGCAGCGTAGAAGTGTGTGGTTCTATTGGTGAGTTCCTCTTTCTGCTCGTTGTTCTCCTGTCCCTAGAAATGGCCCTAGTCCCTCCCTTTTATACTCTAAGGGAGAACCAGGAACGTACATATGTTGCTACATAGCGTTCTATAAGTGGGGATGGCGTGTCTGAGCCCTGCAGCCGGCCACTGTTGTGGTATGGTCGATGGAGTGGCCCCATCCTTGCCGTGCGGAAGTGACGCGCCGGTCACACTTGATCTTATGCATCGTGGGGCTCCAGTACAGCTTGAGGTAGGACATGGCGGGTGACGTGCCGGTCATTGTGCGATGACGTCGTAGGGAGCCGAGATTCTACAGATGCCGAGGCTGAGCCATCGTGGGGGGCTCGGCGGACATGGATCCTCAGGCTGCTGAGCCCCTAAAGCAAACTACCGAGGCTTTGGAGGGAATTATTGGTCCTGGGGACTGATTCCGAGGCCACAGTATCCCGAACGTGGCTCCCCACGCCGCGTTGTTCTCGGAGCAGGAGTTGGCAGCATAGTGAGGCATGGGAGTCAACCATGTGCATAGCGGTGGGCACAGTGGCGGGTAACCCCTGCCTAGTCCTGCCTCCTGTCCCGTCGGCCATTCCGCTGTACTGTGCCGAGCATGCGGCCGATGTCAGTGACAACAGTTGGCTGAAGTTAATGCGACGCGATGTTTTGTCAGAGGGACAGGTGAAGGAAGAGGCAGCGAAGTGTTGTCGAGCCCGCCTCGTGTGAGGCGGAGGGTCGGCGACCCGGCCGAGGCCTACGATGAGAGGGGGTCGGCCGAGGCCTTCGGTGGGGGATCGCCCGAGGCCAGCGGTGAGGGGGCCTCGAGCGATATGGAGAATTGGCCGAGGCCAGCGGTTGTTAGCTGTTTTCGATTCTAACGAAGTCTAAGCAGTCGTTTTTTGGTTCTTGCTTAGGGTACCCCTTCTCACGGTATCCGACAACTTGCGCTCATGGGTGCACCATATTGGTAGATAGGGGTGGATTCTAGATCTATGGTAAAAAAAGAGAAAAGATAAAAGAATAATGATACAAGGATAAGTTAGGTTTAAAGTTAACTCAGCAACCGTCTCCCTCGCAACGGTGCCAGAAATGGTTGTTGGTATAAATTAATACGCACAGAATAATTCATAAGCGCATGGATATTATACCGTTGTAGCACTTCACCGAGAGTACCTAGTTTTATATTGAACTCAAGGAAACATGTGTGAGAATAACCAAATCTAACTTATCCCAACTTCACAACCAAGGCTAGATAATAGGAGCATAGAGGAGACTGCTAATGTCTTCTAGTTCTAACTTCGGTAAGCTTTGTCTTCTATTGTTCAATTCTAGGGATATTACTATAAAAAACATAGGCATAGTATGTTTCCTATAACAATAAAGTCCTGCTAGGTCTACTAAGGGGAGGTGGACTACAAAGCATTTAACGAGGCTATAAGAGTCACCCTCGCGAGCTACCACCAATCCAGAAAATAAGGTACATCCATGAGTAACCGAGTCTAAGCAATACACTTACACTACAAATACTACTTTAACGTAGGAGATATAAGGATTAAAGTACTCAAAGAGAGTCGCAAACCTGAAGAACAATATGTACAAGATGCTTATTTAAATTAGAAGTTGATTACTAGAGAAATCTCAGAAGTAAGCTCAAGAAGAACTTGATTCCATCAGGGTACAAGCTGTAGAGAGAGCACCGACAGGCCGAGACTTCTCCAAACTCTTCCCTCTCACTCTATCTCACTATCTCTAGTACAAGACTACATCCTATTGAGGACTAATCTTTTCTGGATTGCTAGCTTTGATCCTGGTGGATATCTGAATTAGGGTTTCTAGCTTCTCAGCTCTTAGGATCAAATGAGACATGCCCTAGAGGGGGGTGTAGGCTGGTATATATAGCTCGGAGCGTTCAACGTGAGCCCTTGAATCAAACCGACTTAAAGAACGACGGAGATACAATCCTTAAGATAGTGGAGAACCGACATAACAGCGAGGGTGACAGGTGGGACCCACAGGGGCCGAGCGGCCCCACATGTCAGAGACACGTGTCCCGCTTCGATGATTCGCCTTCTGGAGTCTTCTAGAGTCTTTCCATGTTGATTACGTGGCGGAAATTCGTGATTTCTTTTGATGAATAGGTCCTCCTTGGCGTTTTTCTGAATAAATCCTGCTGGAAACACAGATTCACCAAAACTCATAAAATTTATCAGTTTAAACCCCTAAGTCTACATTTGTGATCCTTTTTAGCCATTTATACACGTTATATTGACGGTTTATGATGAATGTTAACTACCGTCAATAGTGGGCTAACTACTGTAGGATTAAACTATAGTAAAAATTTTATGCTCATTGGATCATGTATAACTAAGTTATAGATTTATTTAGTTTTATGCTTATTAAATAGTTTTAAAATAGTTTAAAGTGTGTAAAAATAGAAACGAGTATGAAATTTGTACTACAGTTAAAACATACAATAATTATACCACCATAAAAATTTTACCATAA
Organism: Miscanthus floridulus; assembly: GCF_019320115.1. Taxonomy (NCBI): domain Eukaryota; kingdom Viridiplantae; phylum Streptophyta; class Magnoliopsida; order Poales; family Poaceae; genus Miscanthus; species Miscanthus floridulus. The sequence continues at coordinate 105,241,177 of NC_089598.1, forward strand.
TTGAAACATAGAAACTATAGCTATGAATTAATTACAGAAAAAACATAGATCTAAAAGTACAATAAAAACTTTGTACTAAAGCATACAACATTATATGTTTACTGTGTAGATCTACTCATGTGGAGTCCAACAAAATTGGATTTTCGATTTTATGATTTTTCTGTGATTTACTATAATTTTTTAAATATTCAGCCAAAATAAATAAAAAATAAAAAGACAAAACCACCTTTGAAAACCACCTATAATAGGGTCAGGGAGGTAAAATGGACGATTTTAAAAGTTGAGAGATGTGGTTTACCTGTTTTTCGAGTTTAGAGGAAAACTAAACTTCAAGAATAATTCAGGAAGATAAAATAGACTTTTTCTGATTTCAATTCCTCCGAGACGAAAGGAGCTCCTGGAAGAAGAAATAGCAAGCAACAATCATGGCCCAACTAAAAAATTAAGACAGGCCTCCTATCACACTAATGACGTCTAGGCCCAGTAAAATGATTGCGACCACAGATCCCTGCGCCACGGGCCGGACTCGAGATTCGGCCCACCCACGTGTTCTGGTGGATCACGCGTCTTCTCCTCCAACCGCACCGATATCTTCCTCTCCCGTAGGGCAAGGGCGGTGAGGCGATCCGTCGGCGGCGTCGGGGGCGGTGGAGGAGGATGGCCGACGTGCAGGGAGACAAGGAGGCAGGCCTGGATGACGACGATTTCCCCGACGACGGGCCTTTAGATCCGGAGGAGCCAGGTGAAGGAGGAGAACCCCGCAGCGGAGGCGACGAGGAAGAGGAGGACGACGTCGACGGCCTCGCCAGCTTCCTCGAGTCGGAGATCCTCGGATCCAGCTACGAGGATCCTATTGACGTGAGCACTCTCTGTCTCTTCTCTCCCTTCGTATCGAATCTTTTTCATGGCTGGGAATCAGGTCTCTGACAGCAATCGAATTGGTTGCCGCAGCAGGAGCAGCGGCAGCAGGAGGAGGACGGTGATGCCGCGAAGAATAAGCGGAAGCAGGGCTCGGGATCGGACGGGGATGGCTGCAGCGGCAGCGGCAGCGAGGGGGAGCAGACCAAGAGGGCGAAGAGGGAGGAGAAGAGGAGGCAGGCGAAAGGAAAGGCCGTGGCGCCTCAGATCGACACGGGCATGTTCAGCAACATCCCCCCTGAGCTGTTCCTGCAGATCTTCAAGTTCCTCTCTTCCGAGGACCTCATCTCCTGCGCTCTAGTCTGCCGCTTCATGAATGCTGCCGCGTCTGACGAGACCCTCTGGCGTCGGCTGTAAGTTGGCTGAGGAGGCTGCGCTGTCGATTCGTTGCCAAATTCGACGCAATTCGACTGAGACTTACATGTTCCTTGCCTTTCTGATATTTTCAGGTACTGCATGAGGTGGGGACTGGCCTCCAATGCCAAATTCAGGGAGTGCGCTTGGAAGAACCTCTACATACAGGTAAATTCATCTGTTCATCATCACTGCTTCTAATTTGAGGTAGTCAGGGACATTAAAAATGGCATTTTTAGTTAGTTTTAGTGCACACAGGCGATTTGGATACTAGGTCTAGTTACATGCTGTAAATATGAACCAATGATTTGGGCACTAGGTGCATGTTGAAGTGCAAAGCTTTCTTTGTTACACCATACTCAGCTGAACAAAATAATATTCTGTCAATATTGCTGTGCAATATATTTGTTTGATGCTACTATTGTATTGATGAAGTCTTGGTAATGTTGTTTTTTCTGTTGTGTTTAATCCCCAGAGAGATAGAGAGGATATGGTTGAATTTGTGAGGAATACCCCTACAGAGTTCAAGGAGTACTATATTCAGATGCAGGCTGCAAAAAGGAGTCAAACCCCCCATCCGTCAGAAGTAATTACTAAATTCATACTTTTGTTTTATCTTTGTCAAATGTCCATCTTGTAGTTTCCCTTCGATCCAACAAAATTGTCTTGTGTGACGAAACTTCAAGTGCTCTTCATCTGGATTTTGAAGGTCAACGACGACAAGGTTATGCTTGATAAGACAGTAGCTGATAAGGTATCTAGTTGGAAAAACAGCCGGGGGCTTACTGATGAAGCTGTCAAGGGGCACTCTTGTTCTGGAAATACATGCTCATACACCCAGATTGGCGATGCTTACATTTGTGAGAAGACTGGTCGTGTCCACGGTAATACATATTTCCTCTCTATATCCGTTTATCCAGCACGATTTCCTCTCTCTATCTGTTGATGTGTAATTAGATCATGCCTGAAAATGTTTTTGTTTCTTTTGATTTCAGTTTGTGATGATGCTTGTCGTGAATTTGTCTTGGACCAATCTAGTGGGCTGCTTCTTTGTACGATATCTGGCCACTGCTTTGAGAGGTGGCTGTGTCCTGATGATGAATGGGATGCTGATGATACTGTAAGTCCTCTACAAAGTTCCTTGCTTTCTTTTTTCCATTGATGTGCATGTACACGGTTTCAAGTTGTCTCTGCCAGGGAAAAATCATCCATAGCCTGCACCATGCACAACATTATCATGTCACTAGTTTATTAGCAAATGCTACCGGGTTTCTGTGTCTGGTTTGCCCTCGTGACTAACATTTGGTTATTTGGAAGTTTCAGGATCTGCAACAGGCTGGTGTAGTGGATGAAGCAGAGCCATTCATGGGATCTGGACGTTACGGTGAGTCGAGTTTTCTTGTTTGAAATTGAGAAAGAAACCCACCTTTACCTACCCTGGAGCTGTCTTAAGGCAAGATTTGTGCTAATATTGGCATTTTCGGGGCCATAGAATGGAAGAGATAATTAAATTTATTAGGTTTTGAACATCTACTTTTGTTGCCGAACCTGCTGCTCAGTGGGCGGGCGCAGCAGCTACATGGACCCCTTTCTTTATGTTGTTGCCAGCGCTTTCCTGGGCCGAGCCGGAATTCTTTATTCTTCATTTGTTCTGTTTTTAATCCTAGCCTCATAGGAATAGGAGTAAATGAATAACAGGGTTGTTTGGCTTGAGGAATGAGGTGGCCCATCACCAATCTTTTGCCTCACATTCTTGTTTGTTTTGAGGAATGGAATGGGCTGACCATCATCAATCTCATTCCTCATATGCACATGATTAATATAAAGGATGGAATAGCCCCACCAAAAATCATGGCCTTGTAGGATGAGTTCATCTATCAAACGAACACTCCCAAAGTAGTCCTTTATTCCTTTTGAATCTTATGTAGTATATTGTCTGTTGATATCAAGATGCCAACAAGTTAGAATTTAAAATTTCTTATTTCTGAATTTCTCATAGTGAAAGTGAGGATAGAAGTAGGAGGTGGGTCACTGCGTCTTGGTCCTGTCTTCTTTTAGAACGTTCTTATGCAAGTAACTGCCTGGCACTATGTAACCTTCTGCATACTGTTCATTGTGGCTTTCTTTTCTTTGAACATTGCTCTTCTATTAATGCAATGTAATAGAAGTCTGTATTAGTGATTTTGTTTGCAATGTTTCATTTCACTTACTGACCGTGATCATGCTTTTGATACAATGAACAGCGCGAGCGATTATGTTGGGTTACAACTGCACTGATGAGAAGGAACTTGAGGATGCCTTGTGTTTCTGTTGATGTGTTTCTGTCGATATGTCCTTCACTCTTGCTACATGATCAAGCTTCTACTTGTGAAGATGAAACAAGCGGGAATGCGGGATGTATAGCTCTGTGCTATGTTTTACCACATTTCACCCTCCAGGATGTACCTAAGAATAGACTAACTTTTGAGGTAGATCACTGATATGTTTTGATCAGCTGAGGGAGTTATGTTGTCGTATGGTTTCCTAAATTAAACGAGATGTATGCCTGTAATAAAATATTAAGGTACATAATGAGCCTTTTGTTTGTATTGTATGATATGATGTTGGTGTATCGGTTAGATGCATGTGAGATACTGATGCGTCTTGATTTTGAGTTATAACTTTTTAAAAGGGAGATACTAGCGCCCAGATGTCCGCGCTGGTGTCGCGCGCCCCTCTGTTTCTGCGCCACCTTCATTTTCCGTGCCCGCGTAGCGTGGGTGCGTCGCCCTACCCATGCCATCCGCTTGCACATGGGGACTGCCCGCTTTAGCTCTGCTTTCCCGCGCGCACGTGGGGATTGCTTTCCTGTACATGGGACCGCTTACACCCCCCTTCATATCGAGCACGCGGGGATCGTCTGTGCCAGCAGTTGCAGCCGCCACAGGTGGATCCCATTGCAACATATGCAACACCCGATCTATTTTTGCAACATCCAGATGAAACACTTGCAACATAATAACTGAAACACTTGCAACATACGTCTGAAACACTTGCAATATGCGTCTGAAACACTTGCAAAACGCCTGAAAATACTTAAAAGCCGTTGCAAGCATATGCAACATTCAGATAAAACACTTGCAACATATGTCTGAAACATATGCAAGATCCAGATAAAGCGCTTGCAACATATGTCTGAGAAACAAATGAAACATTTCAGACTCTTGCAACATGCTTGTATAGCCATTGCAACATCTCGATCTACTTTTACAACATCCATGCGAAACATTTGCAACGTACCTCTGAAACATCTCAAACAATTGAAACATACACTTGCAACATGCGCTTTCGCGCAACATCTCCTTGCTGCTTGCCGTACGGAGGGAGCGCAGCTACGCACGCGGCCCCACTGCACCAAGCCACCATGCCGCTACCGTCCAAGGTCATCCACGAGCAGGCCGGCCATCAGCACGGGCGACGCGGAAGACATCTACGCGAGGAGGGGGCGGAGGCGCATCAAGGCACCCAGCACATCACGACGCCATAACAAACAGGAGGGCCACGCGGCTGCGTACACCTGTGTCAGAGGAATTCATCTACTACGCGCCATCGGCGGAGGGCTGTGCCATGAGACGGCGTAGGAAGCGGGCCGAAGAGGCAGCCACATCTGGCACCAAAGCAAGGCGAGGACGACGCAAGGGCCAGGAGGAAGAGGGCGTCCGTGGCAGGAAGGAGGCACGATGGAGAGGGGGGAAGGCGGGCGGCCACGCTCGGGCGCAGTGGAGATGCCGGCCTGCGAGCGCCCGGACATCGGAGGCGACGCGACGGAGCACGATCATGGCGCTGCGGTGATATGCGTGACTGGTTCTGAAAAAACAAGTGGACAAACAGATATGATAAGATGGAGAAACAAGTGGACGAACAGATAGAATAGGATAGGAGGGGGGTCGTTGGGCTCACGGCCCACCAACAGGAGCGTTCAGGAGCGTTCGGATGACAACCTACAGAAAGTAGTACCGTTTTTAAAATGACTAAAATGTAGCAAACGAAGCGCTTCATTTTTCAGGTCAATGGATCTACGTATTTTGCGTGCTCGGTTTGTTTATGCACTGATGATGCTAGTCGGCTATGACAGCTCGATGTACTGAGAAGTCAACTAGTCAAGTTCCATCACTCTCGCACCATTATTCTGCATGCTGTGGTCAAGTGGCACTGCTCTTCAAAGTTTACACCTTTTTCTCCCAAGTCAATTTGAACGTAGTAGCAAGAACTGCAAGCCGGAAAAGCAGAAGAGATTGCAAGTCTGTCACAGCAAAAGGATCGGGTCACAAAAGTAATTTCTGAGACTCAATTTTCAATATGTACAAAACGACTATAGTTCTATATAGTTGTTTACCATATCAGACGACCTATCTAGCACTAAAACTCACCATTCTGGTACTAGGATTCATTTTTCAGCTCACATTTGAAGGTGCCTTCTTCGCCTGAAGCTTGGGCAGTGGCATTCTCAGCTGAAGCATACCCGTGGTCTGAACGATTCCTTCTTTTTTTTTCCTTTTTCTTTTTTTGCAGCAAGACTTCTGCAAAAGCCTTCTCAAGTACAACCTTACAGCATCTCTAGCAGCTCCCTGTCCCAAATCTAACCACCATATTAGGGAGTTGGCTCAAAAATATTGCTCCAACGGCTCCCTCGTCTCATCACCATTAATTGGCGATCACATAAAAAAACACCCAAGTCCCCCTAAATAGAGATTTTTTTATTTTTAACATATTTTTAAACTATTTTTAAAACTGACACTGTTTATTTTTTTTTTCAAAACTAACACTTTTGGACGCGCCTGTTTGCACGGCGCGGCGAAACAACTCTGCCGCGCCATGCATGGCGGCGCGGCAAGGGTGCGTACGTGGCAACGCCCCGTCCCGCTGGTCGCTGACGTGGCAGGCCTTGCCGCGCCACCGATCAGGGCGCGACAGAGCCAAATAGAGGCCCGCGGCCCAGTCCCTTTCCTCCCTCTCTATTTCACTCCACGCCGCACAGCAGCCGCCTCCGTGCCGCCCAGCCCCCGCCGCGGCGCCTCCCAGCCCACACCGCCACGCCATTGCCTCCCGGCTCCCCTACGGTCGGCCGCCAAATTTCCCTCCCTTGCCGGCCCCCTCCATACCTTCCCCGAAGCTCCTCCTCGGCCTTGTCAAGGTAATGAAGCTCCTCCTCGGACTCCACGGTGGATCGAATGATTTGAATGAGTAGTTAGGGTATGGAGGAAAATATGAGTTTGTTAGAACGTTGGATTGAAGGATTATGATTAGGATTGTCAATGTTAAGGTTAATTGGTTAGTTAGAATTATAATTACCATGTATTCTAAGGTCAATTTTTATATGAATTTTGCTTGTTTGAGTTTTCATTTCAACTTTTATATGTGAATCAATATATGGACACACTGTTGATGTACCAAATTTTATTTTTTACCGACCAAAGTATGGTTTTTATATAGTTTTCATGTTTGCATCTAAGATAGAGTTTGCACCAAAGTGTAGGTTATATTTTATTTATTGTAATGCAAATGGTTCTCATTGACATTAATTTGTGATGTTTTAATTTTTGTTTGTTAAATTACAACTGTTTTGTTAGATGCAAGAAATGTATCGGGAGGAGTTTTGGTGAAAACGGGGTTGTCCTCAAGAATTATACCCCGACGCGTCTAGTAAAAATACCTCCGTCCCTCCTGACCTTCCTGTCCCTAACTGTGACTGTGGTTTCCCGGTCGACGTGTTTCCATCGAGACATCCAGACACAACGGTGCGTTGCTTCCACACATATAGTCATTTTAATGTAAGTAATTGTTTCTACTATCTTTTTTTCTTTATTTATGTAAGTAGGCTACTAATATTTTATTGGAATCTTATTGTGTAGGCCCATGAGAGGTGATTTTTCTTTCAGTGGATTGACGGTGCAGACAAGTTTGACCCTAAGTACCTCTTTTTCGATGATTGGTGTAGAAAAAGACATCCACGTGAGCACTTCCAGCGGTGGGTTCCACCTCCCCCTAATCCCCCACCAATGACGGCTAAGGAGAAGCACCTAGCCGTAGTTAGACGACTCGAGGAACCTCCTCTGTGCGAATACGAAGATCGAGCTGTGATAAACTCTGAGAATACGTTGGAGTTTGTGTGTCCGAACAAACACGAAGTAAGTGGAAAGTCTATCTGTTTAAATGTTTATCTCTATATGTGTGCGTGTACTAATATATTCTCTTGTAGCGTTATGGGTTTGCGAAGTGTTATTTCAATGAGTGGCTCTATGGTCCTAAGAATCAATGGTCGGAGCCACCAAAGGCAAAGAAAAAGAAGAAAGAAAGGTTAATTTACAAAGCACCTCCAGTCAAGTGCGAATGTGGTGTTAAATCCAACTACGATCTAGTCCATTCGGAGCTTGGAATAGGCTATTATTGCGGCCATATGGTTGACTATGATGAGGTTGATTATTTTTGTGATAAACATGAAATCGTATTTTGTTTCTTTTGCTAAGACATATATGATATAATTTTTCGTTTGAACAAAGTACTAGGAAATACAGGTGGGAATGTTATGATGGTCAAGCTAAGTTCTTGGATGAACTGAAGGGGAGGTAAGTAATTGCATGGAAGAGGGGATATGGACCTGACCACGTCAACCGATTCGTTAAACATCACAAAAACAAGATGCGTGAGTTTGCTAGACAACGCGGTATTCGTAACCCAATCGATGTTGTGCTTGACAAATAGGGATTGGACAGACGAAGGGCGTTAGAGGAGGAGAGGGCAAGGAAGGAGGCAAATGAGGAGGAAAGAGTACAGATGCAGGTCTTGAACGACCATGTTATTGCATTGTGTGCCAGTGAGTTATTGGAAGCTTTGTTATTTTCATTACCTGCTTTTAAATGTAATATAATCACGTTGCTAACTTGTTGCATTTCATACATGAAGGGATTGGATGTAGCGAGGACCATGCCGCAGAGGTGGCCCGTGCAAGATTTGAGGAAAAGAAGTGCACCCGAGGTTGGTGCCCTTGTCGCGTCGGGGGGCGCGGCGCCCGGGGTCGGGTGGGCGGGAGCGCCGGGCATGGCGCGACAGGGAGCGGTGTGGCGTGGCGGCCACAGGCTCGTCGGACGGGCGCGGCTGCGGCGAGCGAGGGGTGGTGGCGGTGCAGCATGGCGCGTCGGGCGTGGCCGCGCTGGGCGGGACGTGGCGGGCATGGCGCGTTGTGGCGGCGGTGCTGCGGGGCGCGCTGGGCGGGGTGCGGCGTGGTGGTGGCCGAGTGAGAGAGAGAGAAAGTGAAGCGAGGCCGGGTACAAGGGGCTGTCGCGCCGTGATGCGTGGCGCGGCAGGCCCGCCGCGCCATGACGGGTGGCGCATCAGACCTGCTACGTCAGCGGTCGCCGCAGTCGTTGACTGTCCCCTACCGCACCTCCATGCATGACGCGGCAGCATGAATTAGTCACGCCGTGCAAACAGGCACGTTCAAAAGTGTTAGTTTAAAAAAAAAATAAACAATGTCAGTTTTAAAAATAATTTAAAAAATATGTTAAAAATAAAAAAATCCAAATAGAACGGGAGATGCAGCTCCCCAAAACTCACCCGCATCCCAACTACTAGGATGTCCTTCCCATGTCCACGCAGATCTTTTGTCTCCAGCGAGCTGTCGCCTGCGGCCTCCAGATCGCGCTGTAGATGGTGGAGGTGCTCCAGCTCGTATTAGTGTCAGTATTGGCGCCAACGTCGGCGGAGGTTTTCCAGCTCACGTCGGTGGAGGGTGGATGTACTTCAGCGTGCGTTGGCACGGGTGTTCGTATTTTTCTGGATTTATTTGAGGATTTACGGACGCTATGCTTTCAGTGGTAGACGATGTATCCGTCGACAGCGATGCATCAGTGGTGACTTCGTGTTCGTGAATCTCGAGATCTGCCGGCTCAGTCCTTTGGAGGTGCTTATAGGGGTAGACTTTGCGTACGTGTGTTCATAGGGGTGAGTGTGCGTGCATGTTGTGGGCATCTGTGTTGTACTGTGTAATTCTAAAAAAACATGAGTCCTTCCGGACATTGCCTCTTTTTTTTCCTGAAGAAGTAACTTTTTCTCCAACACACAAAAGCAATAAAAAATTTAGAATTTTGCAATTATCACAACTAAGCTTCGTCCAAATATTATTCCATATTTGGGGTCTGCCAATATGCCATTATCAAACGGTAGTTGCATCCTATACTATAAGTCTATAATATTATTTTCTTAGGGCCTGTTTGGTTTCTTAGACTGAATTTTAGTCCCTGTCCCATCGAATATTTGGACGCATGCATGAAGTATTAAATATAGACTAAAAAATAACTAATTACACAGTTTGCGACTAATTTGCGAGACGAATTTTTTAAGCCTAATTAGTCCATGATTTGACAATGCGGTGGTACAGTAAATATGTGCTAATGATGGGTTAATTAGGCTTAATAAATTCGTCTAGTAAATTAGTCTCCATCTGTGTAATTAGTTTTATAATTAACTCATGTTTAGTCCTCCTAATTAGCATCCAAACGTCCGATGTGACATGGACTAAAATTTAGTCCGTGGAACCAAACACCCACTCAGTTTCTAGTTCATTAACTAATTTATCCCTTCTTTTCATATGTGATGAGACCAAAATGCACCATGTCTCTACCATAATCGATCCCCCCTTGCAGGCCCTTAAACAAGCCCCTAAATTAAAATTTAAGAGCTTAGGTAAAAAAAAACACAGGTCCAATAGAGCCCCTACTCAAGCCCCAAAGTAGAAGGCATTCAAATCACTCCTCCTCGGGCGTCGGCCCTCATTTGGGGGGACTCTCGCCACAACCGCTCTCAGTTCGTTGAAGCAGTTTCCCACCCGCCACAAAAGCTTGGTCTGACTTCCTCGCGTGCACCTCCTGGCTGTGATACCACTTTCCGCTGCCCTCTTCCTCTGATGCATGCAACTCTCATCAGCGCATGCAACCATCCATAGTGGGTGCCCCTCCCCGCTGCCCCTCACTCCCTAGTGCTGGTGGCCATCTAAGGGCTGTCATCTCGGCATGGCGTGGCTCTCCACCCTATACCGCCTTTCTCTCAGCGTGGGCGACCTTCCCAGACGTGGTGCAACACTTCTTCCCTCCCGGCGGGCAGTGAGGGGATGTCAGAGTGTAGGAACTAGGGAGTGGAGGCGGGGGATGGAGGCAGAGAGGCATGATTGTTAGGTAGAAGATAGATAGAGAGGAAAGAGGAAACAACAAATAACGAGTGGGTCCAATATGCCAGTGCCTATTAGAGGACCCTGATTTGAGGGCTCCTGCTAGAGTTGCTCTCACCCCCTCTCTCTCGTCTCTTTCTTTAGCCTCGGCGGCAAGCGGATCCCAACATATGAGAGCGTCTTGGTGGTGCGGTAACCAATAACCAGCGGGGAGCTCTTTGGCGGGGGACAAAGAGGGACGACAACATCATCGTCTGCGGTGTGGTGCACATGGAGTGTGTGGAGAGGCACGAGTGTTTTGGGCTTATTACCCTAGAACGTGGAACATGGCCTCATTCGACGTTTTGGAAACTTTGTTTCCAGGAGAGGAATGGGAATATCGTGGAGCATCATTCCAAATGCACTGAGAACACATCCTAGATCAAAGGTACAAAGTGGCTGAATCAAATTGGCAGTCCAGGATGCTGTGCATATTCCTTTTTTTCATCATGTCCCTCTTTCTCATTATGCATTTAGATTCTATGTCATGCTTGTTTGTGTAATTAGTTTATAGACAATAGATGAAAATATAATGATGTACAATGGAACAAGTTCATACTGGTTGCCTCAAAATGCATTATCAAAATAGAACATGTTCGTCGTTTCGATTATACTAGGTACGAGTTCCATCTCCTAAAGGAACAATGCAAATAGGTATACCCATTTGTACCTTGGTTTTTAAAAGTGACGTACCATGTTCACTTTCCATATCCCCATTCCTTGAACCCAACATTTCAGAAACCTGGTTGCTAAGTGCTAAGGTTCATGGCCCTTCTCAGTTTCACCTACACGGACATTGTGCTAGAGAGAATGACATGAAGGAAGGCTCCATGTACGTAGTCTTGCTTATGGTGGTGGGCAGGACTCGATGAGGAGATGTTGAAGCTGATATGTGCTAACAAAATGTGGGAGCACTTCGATGTCGGCTTGGTGAAAACCATCATCACACTCACCAAGGAGGGTGAGCTCAAGTTCAAGGAGAGCTGACCGTGAAGGTCATACAGGCCCCTGCCAGTGGTTGGATCCACAGGTGGTGCAAGGGATGGGCGTCGATGAAGGGTGGGTTTCGGGCTCGCTCTTCCAATGGATTAGGCCAGGGCGAGTGCCCCCATGGCATGGTGGCACACGCTCTCTGTGGTGACGGCAACGGAGAGAGACGAGCGAGAGAACAAGAGTTCGCCAGGGTAGACAGGTGATGGCTCAGAAGGGTGAGAGAGGCAGATCACGCATGATAATGTTTGTGAAAATGATTAAATGTTTTATAAATTTATAAAAGTCATTCTAGAGTCTTTACTACGTTTCATAATTCTATTTTGGCAGAATAATAGTTGCAGCAAAGCCCACATTTCATAACAGTAAACTTCCGATTTAGTTAGAGAGATACATGTCATTATATCAAGAAGAAAAATGATTGACTCGTTCAACTTGGACACTTACTACACTACCACTCCCTTAAAAAGACAACTCAACATTTTCTACAAGAAACCCGACCTTTACCATGGAATTAACCCAACTAAACAACTTCCTGTGACAGAGCAACTAATTAAGAAGGATATTCTTTCGGCCTAGCCAGCCCCCAAAGGCCCATCTCATCAATAACAAACAACAAGTTTTTTGCAATATGGTGAGTCCAAATGTACCTTGCATCGAGAATCATGACAGACCTTGCCTCCTCTGTCCATCTAGCATATCACTTACTCTAGAGACCACCGTCCATCAAAGAAAGCTTTCCTTGCTCTAAGGCTTTTCCCAGTGCACGAGCATGAAGTGTTGCCCCAAATTCCACATCCGCAGATCCCTCCATGTCACGGTAAACTATAGCTCCATAGGGTGTCAGAGTCTCTTGCAGAAGGAGAAACAACTTCATCTGACAAAAGTTGTAGGCGACAATCGGAGAGCACGTTGTGAGTTAGGAAGATACTGTGCAGACCAAGTTTGTAGAGCATCATCGCAGGCATGTGAAGAAAGTAACGAGGGAGAGAGATGTAGAGAAAAGTACCTGAACCAGATCGATCCTAGTATTGTAGTAGGAGGTGGAGTGGAATTTGGAAGTCTGCGTTGAGAGACTAGGAGCCCTAGCCCTTTCGCGCCTATGCGTAATGCTACTTTAGGTTTAAGATTTTATATGTATTGCCTTTATGGTACTCATTCAAGTGTCTTATGTGTAATGCCACACGATATCTCTTTGACGAGTTTACTTTTGTCGGGGCTTGATCATTTATAGAGAATGACTCTGCCGTAAAACCCTAGAAGCGAAATTAATTGTCTGTTTTTTGTCGGGGCTTGATCAATTATAGAGAATGTTGTACTCTGTCGTAAAACCCTAGAAGCAAAATTGTCTATTTTTGTCGGGATTGACATATTTAAAGCTTTAGCATTACCTTGCAAGTCACGACACCCTGAGATGATGCTATCACAAGATCCTATAAGTTAGGTTATATAATGCATGCGGGATATTATGTTGCAAACAACCCGACAACATATTTAATAGTAGTGACGTTATCTTAAGATCCTAAAAGTTAGGTTATGTAATGCGCACAAGGTTTTACATTACGAATAACCCGACAACTTATTTAGGAATGATGACGCCATGGTAAGATCCTATAACAGTTAGGTTATATAGTGCACACAAGATATTACTCTACAAACAACGCGACAATTTTATTTATTTGACAATGATGATAGTATCATAAAACCTAAATAAAAGTGAAAAATGTTTCCTATATCTTCCCCTGTCCCCTAAGTTTAGCATATGCAATTTACTATATGTTTCTTTCATTAGGGTTATGCGTGAGTCTCCATATTCTTCTAAGTTATTGGTATCTGCAAGCCATTGCATTGGCTCACTATTTCTATTGAAGCATAAACCTTTTTTTTAAGAAACAGGAGGGGTTTGAGCCCCTACTGCAGATTTATTAATTAAGAAAATGAAGTTTGTACAACTAAGAGCAGCGGAGATTTATTGAAGCATAAACCTAAGACATGTATTCCTTTCTAGATGTTGCAACCGGTCTCATTCTTCCACATGGCTTGTGTACGTGGTATTCTTCATGACCATTGGGTTGAAGGATTGAAGCTAGCCCAGCCTGATTCACAAGTTGATCTTTATGTTTGCTCTAGTTTCTTTTGTTATGTGTTATAGCGTGGGTGTGCATATCAGTGGGCAATAGTGGTTGTACTCCTAATTCCTAAACCTCATTTAATTTGGTCCCAATAGTGTCTCATGGTGTCACTAGCACTACTAGTACCTAATATGCTTCCTGCCTTTCAATTCTCAGGTCTTTGTGGCACCGTGTTGGTTCTGAACTCTGTACCCTGAAAATCAGAACAGCCAGAACGATCGATCACCTGAGCAGCAAATCGGTGTGAAACTGTGCCTGACAAACTAAAGGCGTGCACTGTATACATCTTCAACACCAACAGGAAATTGCATGGCCTGAGCAGTGAGCACGGAACACTGTCTCAGTTCCTGGTTTTAAACCAATGTCGTTTTATCATAGACACAAATAGCTTGACCTATCCCAAACAGCTATAGCAGCAGCTTATTAGCCGGAGACCTTGTTTTTAACACTACTTCAACAGCAGTGGTTCTTAGGTTTCTTCTGCTGGAGAGCAGATCATATCGTATCATGACAAGAAGATGATATATAGCGCTCGCCGTTGCTTAAAAAGTCATTCATCACTCATCAGGCACATAGAACACCCATCTTAGCTTCAGAATGTATTATTAGGGGAAACGCTTCCATTCTACACCGGGAAGAAACATTGGCAGATCTTACAGCCAACTCATGCACACTCGAAATCGACGAGAAACTAATCAGAATAATACTAGTACTCCATGATATCTGCGCAAATTTCTTTCTAGTGAACGAAACAGACACACACACACACTACGTGAGACTTGAGATCTCTGCTGCCCTCAGCAAGGCATGCACGATCTCCAAGAACCCACCGGCCGCGTCACGGGGACCTGAGGCGGCGGCCGACGATGGCGCGGGTGCGGCGGCGGCCCGAGCCCGACTCCGCCGCCGACGGCTTCTCGTGGTTCACCTCGGAGTTCCACTTGTTGGACGGCCCGGACGGAGGGATGGGGATGAGGACCCGCTTGCTCACCGCCACCGCCGCGGACAACGGTTGCTGAGGATGCTGGCTGATGATTACAGCTTCCCGCGCTGGAGGAGGAGCAGCAGCTGCTGCAGCTCCAATGGCCGGGCCGCCGCCGACGGCTGGCCCTCCACGGCCGTGATCCTGGTCAGCCAGCACCAGGAAGGCCAGGCCGGCGACGAGGACGATCTGGCCAAGCGAGGCCATGAGAGCTAGCAGTGAGCACGCGATCGAGCTGCAGCTAGCCGCGTGCAGGAGACGACGACGACGAATAACCCAGCTAGAGAAGGCAGTGATGAACTGACTGACGACGCGGCTAGGCTTCCAGCAGCGAACCCCTTATAAGGAGGGCGCGGCAGCCATAGCATTTACTCCGATCTTGGATTCTTTCTCCGGGGAGACGATCTGAGATCGAAGGCTCAGCTCCGTCCATCATCTATCGCCACCAGATCGAGCACAGCTGCATGGTCAAATAGGTTTCAGGACAGGACGAAACGTACGGCTGGCAGCCGTTGACTGACGCCATGCAAGGCCGCCATCAAATTTAAGCACTCTCAACTCTCGATCAAGGTCAGCAGTTGAGCACGGGAGATGATCATCTTTACATTGATTGCAGTAGTGACTGGCAGCCGGGGAAGATGTTAGATAGTATTATGCAACAAGAGATGTAGTTGACGACGATGATCATGTGATGTTTGGCTGCTTGCATAAGCATAGCGTATCATCATCAAAATTGACTTGAGTTGGATCATTCATCGTTCATCATTAATTCATGGAGGGTCGAGCGAGGATGGCTGTTGAAAAAGTAGAGATTAATTGTTGGCGATATATAGCATTCAATTGCAACAAACTTGCTGCTTGGCAGCTACTGCATATTTTTCCTTAGCATCTTTTCAAAATATACTGCAAAGGAAACTTTGACCTGCGTAGCATTGAAAACATTTGACATGGTGTAGCTTTGAAAAAACTAACTTTGACCTCAGCAGAAGAAAGAGGTAATCTAAACTAAATAAGTACTAAACTTGAGTTTCTCCGCTACAATCTATAGCTCGTAATGTGGTCCCCTGTTTTAGATATATACATATGTTAGGCCCCGCAACTAACTTTTTTTTTTTTGTGAAGCTGAGCAGTTTTTGTCGGTTTCGTTTCACAAAATAGCTTGAATAAAGGAAAAATAACTAAAATACCTTTTTTATTTTTTTTCTCCTTTTTCTTCTACACGGTCTCCACCCGTCCTTCCCCACGCGAGATACGGGAGATCGGCAAAATAGCACACGCCTGACGCCCCGACAGCCGCGCTCGCCCCGGCTACTCGCGCCTGCAGCGCCCCGGCGGGTCGCGCCCCGGCGGCCGTACTCGCCCGCGTCCCGGTGGCCCGCTCGCGCTGTCTCGGCGCCGGCGCCCGCGCCTCGGACCGGCACGCGCGCTCCGGCGGCCGGTGCACCTCCATCCCACTGCACTGCTCGAGCCCCGGAGGCCGTGCCGCTCGAGCCCACACTACCGGCGAGGGCCGCGCTCGAGACTGGCAAGGCTCGTGCCCGCGGCCAGAGAGGACGGAGCCCGTGCTCTCGACGGGGGCCGCGCCCGCCGGACGACGGCGATGATGGAGCTCGCCATCCCGGTGGCCGATGACGACGGAACCCACGCTCCTGGCAGGGGCCGCGCCTGCCCGCAGCCGGCGATGACGGAACCTGCCCTCCACGGCGGTGCCTCCCGGTCGCGCGCCCCCCAGACGGCGGTCCTCGCGCCCACGACAGTCCCAGCGCAGGGCACAGGCAGTCTTTTCCACCTTTTGGGCCCACTTGTGGGAGAAAAAGTTAGGATAAACTATTTTTTCGCTTCGTTTTAACTCATTCTTTCACGAGAGGAGAGAAAAAATAAGGCAGGTTTAGTCGCCCCTTCTAAATTTTAGTCGTTGTCTCATTAAATATTTGGACACATGTATAGAATATTAAATATAGATTAATTACGAAACTAATTGCATAGTTTGCGACTAATTTACGAGATAAATCTTTTAAGCCTAATTAATCCATGATTTGTTAATGTGGTGCTACAGTAAACATGTGCTAATGACGGTTTAATTAGGCTTAAAAAATTGTCTCGTGGGGTGCTAACGGATTATGTAATTTGTTTTTTTATTAGTATCCGAACACCCCATGCAACATTCTCCTGACACATCTCCTAAATTTTAGTCACTGAATCCAAACACCATCTAACTTCAGCCGTGAAGCTATTTTGAAAATGAGTATTTGAAAAAAAAAAGATCACAGTAGCTCCCGAAGCTGTCGTGAGCTTATGTAGTACATTTGTCATAAAAAATATACTTATTTATTAGACATGTTTGTGTTTGTCTATTTACACAAATAATTATCAGAAAAAGATGAATGATCAAAATATGAGAAAAGTCAATGATGTTGTATGTTAAGGAGCTCTCTGTATTCTAAATTATAAGACGCTTTGATTTTTTTTACATATGTCGCTTATGCTATATATCTAAATATTATATATATTTAAGTACATAGTAAAATGTACGATATATATCTATACAGTCTAAATGTCTTATAATTTAGAACAGTGAGAGTAGCATAAGCTGGTAATCATAGTGCATTGCATCATTCATGAGTCTGAGTATGGTTGTTGAACCAGTGCATTCAATTCAATTGCAGCAAACTCATTTAGTCAGTTACAGCAATTTTTCTAAGGCTTGATTTCCTTGGTCTGGCTATTTTTCTTGGTATCTTTTCAAAATATAAAGGCACCAACATTATTTGACAGTGTGCAGTTTTGAAAACTAACTTTGATGTTTGATCCTAAAAGAAGAAAAGAGAAAAACTAAAATTCAACAGTTTCTCACTTGCAATTTATAGCTCGCAATATAGCCACCATTTTTAAATTTATGTTACCATTGCTCAGACTTTGATTGACAATATTTATTCATTTTCTAAGTTAAATATATTTATAGATCTGTCATAAAGAATATTATGCTTGTATATTTACACATATATATTTTTTAAAAAGATTCATAGTCAAATACATTAAAAAGGTAAAAAACGTTTTTTTTTAATTTTAAAAATGGAGGGAGTATAAACATCCCATAAAGCAGGTCATCATATTGCATTGGATTATTCATTCATGGAGGCCGTTGAACCAGTGGAGATTATTGACGCTGGCATTCAATTGCAACAATATTTGTCTTGGCAGTTACTGCAATTTTCCCAAGACTTGGTTCCTTAGCTTGGCTATTTTCCTTGGTATCTTTCCAAAATATAAGGCGTCATTTGATGACAATGGTTTACTTCCTTAAAACTAGCTTTCATCATAGCTAGCAAAACAAAAGATAAAGTAGACTCTTTAATAGTTTCTTGCCTGCAATCTATGGCTCCTAAATATAATTCCTCTATATTTAAATATATGTTACCATTGACTCTTTGCTCAAACTTTGATCTAGTATTTATTTCATTCCTTAGTTAAGTACCATGCCTTGTATGTTTGTCTATTTGTACAGATATTTTTAGGAAAGACAAATAGTCACACCAATGAAAAAAGTCTTGGTGTCATAAGGGACCAATCTAGGCCAGATGATCACCAATTATACATTTAAAAATAGGGAAATTGTGTTCTTACCCTTGTTCAGGAGTCTAATTGTAATTTTACCCCTGTTTTTGTAACATTGTGATTTTGCCCTCACTTTTATGAAATGAAAGCTCCGTTTACCCCTGTTTTGGATGACCGTTAAATGCACTCAGAAAAAATAAATTAAAAAAAAAATCAAAATATCTAAACACAAAGGTAAAAGACTAAATTGCCCCTTATCTCTTTATTCTCTCTCTCTCTCTCTCTCTCTCTCTCTCTCTCTCTCTCTCTCGCTATTCACTCTTCTCTTCCTGCCGTCCCATTCCCATCTCTCCCTCTCGTCGGCCAGCAGCCTTCAGCTCCCGTCGCATCTCTCTCCCTCTCCCTCGTTGGCCAGCAGCAGGGCACCTGGCGCGTGGGTGCGCGAGCGCGCGCGGGGGCGGGCGGCACGGGGCGCCTTTTGGTGAGTACGCGGCACAGGGGCCAGGCGGCAGGCGGCGACGAGCGCGCAACCCCCCATCCACAGACGACTGGGCCAGCCGTCGCTGCTACTTCGGCCCCTTCGCTGGCGACGAGCATCACCAGGTACGCCCTCCCCTTGGTCTTCTCTTCCTGCTGTGCGAAACCGTGCGCCCAAGCCCTAACATACTATTCGTATTCGGATCTGGAGGGTACGGCACCGTGGTGCTACTGCACTGCCGGTTGCACGACCCGGCGGGTGCGGAGAAGGTTGCATCGGGGAGGAAGAGGGAGAGGAGCAAGAAGACGAGCTGGTGCATGTAGGCAGCTGCCAGTTCACTGTGCTGATTGTCATCTCCGATAGCTCTTTACTTGGGACAGGCAGTAGTAGTGCTTTGATTGCTTGCTTAGCTAGTGATATACGCCTGCAACCTGCCAATTGAAAGCAAAGCTTGTTTAGGCAGTCATGAGAGGACGTGTAGTAAATGGTCAAGAAACTAATCCTGCAAAAAACCATATCTGAATTCTGATTCCCCGAGTTGTTTTTGCTGCTATCTTGACTTGACGACGCGGAGTCGTGCACTGCACTGCAACTGCATTGCAATGCACTGCATGTATGGCCGTGTGAATCACTGAATTGAGAGTACACCTATGCCTGACCGTGGGCACTCTAGCATGCCGCAGCGTGGTTGGGCGGTAGGCGCCCCGAGCGGGCATGCCTCCAGGCGCTACGCCACGCGAGGATAGGAGCAGCGAGCCCGGCGAGATGGATTTATGCGATGTTGGTGAAGAGACTAGGTAAAATTTGGAGCTCATGTGATTTGGTATGTAGGAAAATTAGTATCAATCTGTAGGAAGAATGAGTTTCTGTCTGTAGAGCGATTTAGCTAACTGTGTATTCGGTGATGTGATTTGTAGGCCAAATCACATGGATATGAGCCTTGTTGTTAGAGTTCTGTCATTTTTCAGTTTGCCTGATGGGGGACCAAAATCATGGCAACAGGGTAGAACCTTGCCTACTCAAGTTGTTGACATGCATAGCTTTGACCTACTGCAGCTAGTTAATTTTATAGCTGAGCACTACATGTGGGGTTCAAAACAGTACATAAGTTTGTGGCGTGCATTGGATGAAATTTCTAGAGGACCTTCTATTGAGATTAAAACTGATGAGCAGTTGCTTGAGTGGTTTGAACTCAATAAAGAGAAGTGAAAGGTGTACATTAATGCCCAAATTAATGATTTTGAGGGTCCATTGTAATTTTCACCAACAAAACGTAGGTGCCACCCTTCTGTAAGGAATAGAGTGCCCACCAATGAGACAAACACTGCTGAGAGAGCCACATCCACAAACAAAAAAGAGAGAGCCACCAAAAAAGAGAGAGCCACCAAATCCAAAGCAAAAGGCGCACATCATGATGAGGGTGTAGGAGTTGATGAGGAGGGCATATATTCTGACACTGATTCACTTGTGGCAGCAAGTGATAGCAGCTATGATAGTGACTTGGTTGCATCCTCTGATTCTTGTGATGATTGCTCTGACCCTGAGTTTAATCCCGATGAACCAGTTGTTGATGATGATGATGAATATGACCCTCCACCCTTCTCATATGATGTTGATAATCCATGTATTGATGTAAATGTGGTGTTTCCAGACGTGGATCAGTGCAAATCTGTAGTTACACATCATGCCATCTTGAATGATCATGCTTTTGATATTGTGAAAAAGGACAAGAGTAGATTTAGAGCCATATGCAAGAGAGCAAATCAGGGTTGCAACTGGAAGTTTTTTTGCATCTACAAGTAAAAAGTACATTGGCTGCAAGGTGATTTCAAATTTTTTGTAACATTCAGCATCAAGTACATTGGCTGCAAGGTGACAAAAAACATGTAGTCGTAGGGCTTGGCAAGTAACTGGACAGCCCTGCACCCATGCTTTAGCTTTCATTTCTAAGATTAGTAGAGAGGTACGAATGGATGACTTTGTGCATGAATACTTCTCTGTTGATCGGTTAAAAAAGGCATATGCATGTTCTTTCAATCCAATGACATCCAAGGATAATTGGCCACATGTTGATTTGGGCTATAAAATCAAGAAGCCTAAACTGAGAAGGAAACCAGGAAGACCAAGAAATTCTAGGATCAAGTCCTATGATGAGGCCACCACCAATAAGAAAAGGAGACCATGTTCTGAATGTAATGAACTAGGCCATATAGCGAAGCATTGCCAAGGAGGTCCAACTGCTAGTCAAAAGAGGAATCGCTCATCTTCTCAAAATGAATCATCTTCACAACAAATGTGAGTCATGCTCATTTGTATTTCAAAAGAGGATTTCGTTAGTGTCTGTTGCCTGCCATATTTAAATGACTACTCAAAAGATGATACAGTTGTAGTTGTAGTTGCTTGCCATATTTAATGGCTGTTGCCTACCATATTTAAGTGTCTATTACATTCCCAAAAGAAAGCTGCTGATAGTGGTAGTGTTCAGGACAACACACTACATATTATAGCATACATATGTTCAGGCCAACGCACTGCATAATTAGCAGGTTCCATCATAGGCAGCTTAAATGCCCAGAGATGCTACCAGATGCTGCTGGTGCTGGTCATCACTTCTTGAGCATGGCCGACATGGCGATCATCGTCTTATTTAGGCTGTCGACCTTCTCGATCAGCATGTCCACTTTGTCTGCCAACAGCATAGCAATCTTCACCTTCTTTTTAGGTCTGCCACTGATGTTCTTCACTGACAGCTTCCTTTTGATCTGGAAGTAAGACAAACAAAAAAAACATGGTCTGTGAAGCACAATATTAAGCTGGACTCAGTAGCAAACATGGTTTGTGAAATATTTGAATGGTCTGTGTCATTTGTAACTTGTGCTTGTTTTGATGTTTCAGTGTTTTACAAAGTTTCATAGTAGAGAATTTCTATTAGAAAGTTATTATTGTTTGAAAAAAAATGCTTATTTAGTCAACTTGTTTACTGAACCATTTTTCTCCATTCATGTGAAGTGCAACTGCAACTACAAGTGCAAGGGGAAGGGGAAGGGGAAGGGGAAGAGGAAGAGGAAGTGCAAGTGTAGGACCTGGAACAGAAGGAGCAGAAGGGGCTGGAACAGAAAGAAGAGGAAGAGGAAGAGGAGGGAGGTTGGGTGCATTGTTGGGAATAGATGCATAAATGTGATGTATGACACTGAACATGTAATATCTCACTATTAGCTACCGCTTTTGTTGGACTTGTATGTTGGATGAGGCTTTGTACTGTATGGATACTTTTGCTACACTTTCATTTGATGTGATATTATCTATCTATATTTGCATGCTGTGTGGAATCATATGTAACAAGTTGTGTAATTATGCTGCCAAATTTTTTAGAAAACAGGGGTAAAATCACAATGTATTCAGATAAGTAGGGGCAATTTCGTATGGGCAAACTTGTCCTTATTGAGCCCATTTAACACCGTTACTTGTTGTTGCCAGAGTAGGGGTAAACTTAAGCTTCGTTTTCAAAAAACAGGGTAAAATCACAACGATGACAGAAACAGGGATAAAATCACAATTGAACGTCAAAATAGGGGCAAGAACGCAATAGCCCCTTTAAAAATAGGTGGGGTCAACTACTCCCTCAGTCCCCAAAAAAATATAAATCTCGTCTCCCCTGAAGTAAAAGAATCTTAAGTTTTACTATATTTATAGAAAAAATATGAACATTTATATTTTCAAATATATTTATTATGAAAATATATATTTCATGCTTAGTCTAATGGTACTTAGTACGTATAATAAATATTATTATTTTATATATATTTGATCAAACTTGATATTATTTGACTCGTCACGAAGCGAGAGTTATATTCTTTTTTGGGGTGAGGGGTATTAGCACTATATACTGTAATCTTTTGTTGAAATTTTCAAAATCCGTCGGCTGACCAAGTGGCAATAGCTGTAGCCGCACTCCGGGTGCATAAACATAGATTTCAAGAGTATTGTTCCTTCTTTGATCATGATTAGTGGATATTATTACTTGCTGCTCAAAGATTGCAAATGTGTATGATGAATAACCTTGAAATGCATATGCATCTTACTACCTCCGTCCATAAAAAAAAATGGAATTATGAGAACCGTGCCAGTCAAACTAACTCAAGTTTTGACCAAGTTTATAGTAAATAGTATTAGTATTTATGTCTCTAAATAAATTTATTATAAAAATGTATTCCATAACTAATCTAATGATAGTTATTTTGTCTCGTGAGTATTAATACTTTTCATATAATTTTAGTCTAAGTTTAAACTGTTTGACTCCTCGAAATATGAGAATTGCATTCTTCTATGAACGGATGGAGTACAAAACAAAGGAGACCGAGGGTGTACTTACTCTATGTTTACAAATCATTATTGTTTGAAATAGACACATATTTGGAAGAAATTATGCCATTCCCTTTAATATTTTCTTTAAAAAAACAAACGAATGGCCCATGATCCATGGATAGCTGGCTAGCATACGTTGGAAACAATACACAATCAAACACAAGATTTGCTTGGTTACACTGATGCTGGTCACTGTAGCGCAAGATGACACAAGAGATGATGCCACAACTGAGAGAGGTATTTCTCTTTCTGAATTCTAATGCATGTCTTTGTTCTCATCAAGAATACAAAACTCCGAATTGAAGATGATGCAGATGGAGGAGATCATGCGATCCACGAACCACGATCGATGGTGACAAAAAAACATAGTACGTGTACGAACAAGTATATATATATATATATATATATATATATATATATATATATATATATATATATATATATATATATATATATATATATATATATATATATATATATATATAGGGAGAGGCTATTCAGTAGCCGGCTACAAAATAAGTTATTCTGTAGCCACCTCCATTTACTATAATTTTATATACTAATTTACCATAATGTCAATACATATTTACGATAGTTGGGTTACTATAACACATTATATTAAACCACTTAGTAAGGAGTTACTATAATCTCGTAAATTAACATAGTAATTATCGTAACTCAAAGTGGCTACAGAATAAGTTATTCTGTAGCCGGCTACAGGACAGTAGTTCTATATATATATATATATATATATATATATATATATATATATATATATATATATATATATATATATATATATATATATATATATATATATATATATATATAACTGAAAGCATAGTACGTGTACAAACAAGTATATAAAAAACTAAAGGATAAGATAGCCCACAGCAAGTCAGGTAAGCTGCACGCCGATTGCCTTTTGCAGGTGTGACCAGGCAGATGATATCCGAATCCTCATTCAACTCTACGACCTAAGGTTAACCCCGGCAGGCCAGATGGCCACGTCACCCAGAAATCCCCCAGCCGTTCGATTCCACGATCGATGCTCCATATTCACTCCATCGATCACTACAGTGCAGAGCCCTCTCCATGAAAACATCGCCGTCTCTCCCCTTCTCGTCCCAGATCGCAAAAAAACTCTCCCTTCGTCTCCCTCTCTCGGTCTCTCCCGAGGCCGCGGCCCTTCCTCACGCGACCCGCGTCTCCGCCTCCGCCTCATCGTCCCTTCCACTCTCCCTCCCTCTCCCTATCGATCTCAGCGGCGGCCACCCTCCTCCTCCTCCTCCTCCACACCCCTCCCTCCTCGCGCCGCAGGGGCCGGGCGATGGCGCCAACCGCCGGGGTGCTGCGCTGGTGCAGCGGGTCGCAGCGACGCCGCGCGTCGGCCCCCGCGGCGGCCGTCCTGGGCAACACATCGGCCTGGGTGGCTAGTACCCGGCGCGGCCACGATGCCTGCCTAGGGTTCTGCGCGGGCGGCGGCGGCGGAGGAGGCAACCCGGCCATGCCCCAGCGTGGCGCGCGGGCCACACTGGCGTCGTGCCGCACTAGCGCCCCTGCGCCGGCAAGCTCCACCACGATAGGACAGGCGCGGGCAGCCCCAGCTCGAGGGTTCTAAGAACATAGGTGCCCAGATTCTGGCCATTGGTGTGACCCTAGATGCCGCCACTTGCTTGTTTTTGCAGCAACTTCGATTTGGGGTGTGCCTGTGAGCCATCCATGGTGGCGCTGCTCTAAATTTTGCTGGATTTACTCTTTACAGAGTCAGGTTTGAAGGATGATGCTCCCCGGTTCTTAATTCTAGATTCAATTTATTATATGACCCTAATTCTTTTTCCTTGGATTCATATTGTTCTTCTTCAATGGAAGGTGTTGCTCGATGGAATGGTGTGACGTTGGAAATCTCTTGGGAGACAGCACAGAGGTTGCTATCAGGATGCATTCTGAATCATCACCACATGGGCTTGGTCAATTTTTAGCTGAGGTATCAAATTTCAGTGGCCCAGAAAAAAGCATATTATCAATTTAACCAAAAAAATATGTTCCGTACCTTCTTACATAGGTCCAGAGCTTGACAAATGTGCATCACAGGAATCTAGTGTCTTCGATTGGTTACTGCTAGGAGAAAGATCATTTAGCACTGGTTTATGAGTACATGTCTCAGGGCAGTCTTTTTGATCATCTGTGAGCTATCTCTATGGAAAGCCTATTGAGTATTGATTTAGACATAACCAGCTATGTGACCTTTGCAATTTACTTTTCAAATATCTATGCATGGTTTGGACCTGAGAAACTATTTTGACTGACTTATAAATAATTCTGGTATCTAAAAAATCAGAAGCCTTTTTAGGGTATCTACACGTCTTCATGCCGAAGTGCCTAATTCTTACTGACAGCATGGTTGCGAAATATTTGCCACCACCCTGTTTATATCGTCAGTCCATCTTAACATTAGGATGAGGTCTGACTCGATGCTGTGACTATGAGCTACATCCAGTTACCTTAAACCCCACCACCTGCCTAACTTTTGTTTTTTAGTGTATGATTTCAACTAATGCACATTTTAGAGGATCTGATCCAAAGAATTTTTTTATTTTTAACATTTTTTTAAAACTATTTTTAAATCTGACACTGTTTATTTTTTTCAAATCTAACACTTTTGGCCGCGCCTATTCGCATGGCGCAGCGAATTCAAGCTGCCCCGCCATGCATGAGGGCGCGGCAGGGGTGCCAACGTCTTGGCCCATGGTCGTCTAAATTTTATTAGTACTTGGAAATCATCTAAAAATTAATTAGGGTTGCCACGGGCCGGGACGTTGCCACGTTGGCACCCCTACCACGCCCCCATGCATGGCGCGATAGCTTGAATTCGCCGCGCCATGCGAATAGGCGCGGCCAAAAGTGTTAGGTTTGAAAAAAAAAATAAACAATGTCAGATTTGAAAATAGTTTTAAAAAAGTGTTAAAAATAAAAAAAAATCTACACAAACATCAAAGCAACAATAGTCCTAAAAACCTTCAGAAATCACAGACAACCAACACTCCACCTAAAGTTGAAAAACAAGATAGACCAGAGCTCCAAACTCCTAAGGATTCTATAGTTGGATAGCAGGTCGTGGAATCCTGCTTAACACAACCTAATACATAATTTTGTCATGCTCATAGTTGCTTGGATCTGATTATCTGAGACATGACTCTTCTATTCATATTGTGGATATTAACTTGATCCTGCTATTATGCTCGCATCCTCTGGAGAATCAACTCACTGTCACTTATTTTTTGTTTCTGATTTTGCATTTCTCATGTTAATATGTTATTTATGCTTCCTTTTCTTCAGCCGAACCAAGTGTCATGGGCAAAAGAGTTTATCAACGACCTTATCAGCAACACAACTCTGAATTATAGTGACAAGTGGTTGGTGTTGCAGCATGAGTCTTGAATTCTTTGGCTTTGTATTTTGATTATTATATATTAAGTGGGCAACAATTCCACAGGTCAACAAATCCTAGAGCTGTACTAATCATGGATGAAGTTGACGGTATGTCTGCTGGAGCTAGAGGTGGTGTTGCTAATCTTATTACTAGCATCAACATATGCAGGATTCCTATTATCTGCATTTGTAATTACCGTTATAGCCAAAAATTGAACAACATTGTTATTTGTCAATTACTGTCTGATGCTCAACTTCAGCAAACCAAAGAAACAACATGTATCCTCTCCGTTTGTACCCAGAATCTCTTGGTTATAGATTTGTGGTGAAGATTTATTTTTTTGTGTATTGTTTCGTCGGTGCTGAGTCTCCGTTTAATCTATTTTTCAAAGGCTCAGGACTCTGCAGGACACGACGGTTCGGTGGATTCAGGAAGTGAGGATCTTTTCTTGGATTTCCATTCTTGATTGAGGAGAGGTATAATCGCATCGTCTCCACCCATTTATGTTTCTTTTCACAAGGACTAGATTATTTCGGGAGAGTTTTTTTTCTACGTAAATACATATAGCCTATTATGCATATTCGCTTCTGCTAGAAGTTGCAGTGGCACAGTATCATTAGCAAAATGTAAGGTCCCTGATATATCTTTACATATTTTCGGTGTCTATTTTACAGCCTAAAATAATTCCTGAGGTTATGTCATGTCAATTTTGTAGTCCCTAGACTTTTATCTGCTTAAAATTACTTAATGTTGATACGGTTATTACGTCGATACGAACATAGGCATAGTTCCAATTTTGTGCGGCAAGTCAAAAGAGGTTATGTGAAAACTGGAAGGATCCAACTACTGAGAAAATTTCAACATCCTGTTCGCTTCTGCTACAAGTTGCATGCTTACAGTATCAGTTCACAAAATATAAGGTCCCTCATATATCTTTACATGTTCTTGGTGTCTATTTTATAGCCTAATATAAGTCCTAGGATTATGTAATGCCAGTGTCTCCATTGCTAACACCGATATTTTTATTAACTTAAAATTACCAAAGATTGATATGATCATTTCCCCATTGCTAACATAAGAATAGTTCCAATTTTGTGCATAAACTCAAAAGAAGCTATGTGAAAGTTGGAAGGATATGGCAGAACCTCCTAAATTATAGGGCTCACATGCATCTGTCATTGTCCAATGACCTCTGGCGACTATGCATATGTTCCCGATAACTTAAGAAGCCTGTCGGGTGTCCTCGGGAAACCCGAATCATCCACGATTTTTCCGAGCAGGATCTATTACAGAGTCATTGCAGTATTACATCAGTTTATTCAATAACTTACATTAAAGTAAAATAGCGGAAGTCTTACAATAACTTAGTTACAAAATAGTTGTTTCAAAGCTTACAAACCAAGTAGTGGAGTAGCATTAGTAACATAAAACAAAACACACAATTAAAGTGCCCTGTCCAAGGGCCACACATTTACTTGTCATCATCGATTTGAAAAACCGTCATGCAGCACGGTCCAAAGCAGACCTGCTCATGAGGCTCACCTACAAC
Source organism: Miscanthus floridulus (assembly GCF_019320115.1). Classification (NCBI taxonomy): domain Eukaryota; kingdom Viridiplantae; phylum Streptophyta; class Magnoliopsida; order Poales; family Poaceae; genus Miscanthus; species Miscanthus floridulus. The sequence goes on from NC_089598.1 coordinate 105,269,174, forward strand.
AAGGGTTAAAGAACCCTGAGTACAAAAAGTACTCAACAAGACTTAACCGATGTAAAAACAGAGAAGACTCAAGAATGTAGGCTCAGGGATTCAAGGAAATGCTATAGCAAGAATCAAAGTTCTTTTGCATAAAAGCTCTCTAACAAGATTCTTTCTTTCAACATTTAAATCTTCATAAGATCATATATAAAGCTGACATGATCCATATTGAGATCATGGACTTCATATCCAACTCTTTCTCAAATCTTACGCAAGTTCCATTTGTTAACTACGATGATGAACAATGAGTTGAGTCTCCATAACCGAGGAGCAACGACAATTTGAACTGATTATAACCCAGCTAGGGATTCTCAACCACACGACATATGCAGGTCCCTGATCTACATAGATCAACCTACCCTCAGATCCTCTAAAATAAGAACGGGTCCGCGTCACCCGAGAGCACAGTACTCCACCAATCTAGCCCATTGCCACGTGGGTACATGCTACTCTCGCCATCTCTCCACTCCCAGTGCGCGAGTAGCCATTCTTGTAATAGAATAGCCGAGTTAAGGCTTACCGGAGTATGTGGCCAGTACTACAAAGTCTCACCTCATGCAATTCAACAACGGACGGTTCTTAATCGACACAGGCGAAAAGAACCCGCTCACAGGACATCCATGTCTTGTGGCTCACATACACCGAGTCCGCACGATCTAGATTTATTACTCCACATGATTATATCTCATGATAACATAAATAACCAATCATATCCAAAAATCCATTTATATCTCGCAGGTGATAGGTAATCACCTGACTTTTATCGGTCTAAGCATGGCTAAGCATAATTAGGCATTCTCAAATTGAAGCTGGTAACAAGGTTGATATGGAAAAACAAGGTTGGTAATGCACCAATTAGGTTTCCACTCAACTCCTAATCACTTAATGCAACATTTAATAATAAAAGTGATATAAATTTATAAAACATAAGGTAGGTTTAAATGCATCCGGGGCTTGCCTTGATTGTTGGAATAGTTAGGTTCTAGAGATGTCCCACAGATATCAAACCCGACCTCAACAGGTGGGTTGACTTCCTCAACAACTTGGTTGACTACCAAGTTCTCACTTTTGTTCACTACACGTAGTAACAATGCCATGTTTAATATGATGCGAGATATAAAACATGATGCTTGACGATGGATGCAAAAGTTAATAACTTGAATATAACTTTCCTTCACGGTATAGTTACAAACTAACAACTAACTAAACCTTCTCTAGGGTTTACTTAGATTAACACTAATGACCTTAGTGGGGTTATACTAATTAACATTTCTTAATCACAACTTGATCATAAACTCAAACACTTACTTAAAGTGCCAAGGATCATTTTATACTAATGACTCAAGGTCATCACTCAATCCCAAATTCAAACAAAACCTAAGTCATTAAGGTTTACTATTTGTTTTTATTAAATAATTAATTAATTCAAAATTATGAAATAAAACAACTTTTTCCAAATGAGCTCCAAATTTTTGTGAAGGCTCATCACATGATAACTAAGTGTAAAAACAATTTTCATAATTTTTGGATAATTATTTAAGCCTAGAAAAATCATGGAATCTCATTTATTAATTAATTTAAGCAATTTTTATCACATTCAAAATGTACTGAAAAGTAATATTTAATATTTTTTCTAAATAGTTCACATCTCAGAGAGGTCACACAAAAAATTTTATAATTTTTGGAGCTCTATTTATCTCTACACAAAATAAACAAATCACAGCACTATTTAACTATTTCTGCAAAATAGAAAAATTCATTTTCACTTAAACAGCTACTGACAGGGTGACCCTACCGGTCAGCCCGCGCTGACCACGACGGCGAGGCCCTCTGACCGACGATTACTCATTGACGGTGAGGTCTCCGACGGTACGGATGGAACCAATATGACCTCCCCAGCGCTGCGCTTCGACTAAGGGTACTGGTTGAGCATCTATACTACTGCAGAGCCCTCGCTGGCGACGATGGCGGCACGGCGGTGTCCTGCCAAGATAGCGACGATGATCTATGACTTCACCGGCAAAACAAAAGTCTCCGACGTAGTCAGCACCTCCTAACGGACATAACCGAGCACCTAATTGAATCAATAGCACTCCACAACACTAGCAGCGACGCGCGCAGCGGCACGACGGAGCAAAACTCGTCGGCGTCCCGCGGTCCCATGGCTACGGCGTGTTAGAGGTAAAATAGATCACACAGGCATGATTAGTGGCTCACCCCGAAGCTGATGCGCACGAGAACGACGGCTAAGGCGAGGCAGAGCTAGGTCGTCGGCGTTGGAGACGATAGCGGCAGCGTGAACTCACGGTGAAGCTCCGTTCTGAGGAAAATAACTGACCAAATGATCAACGATCAAGCTCATGAACATCATGATGGAATGAGGATCAAGAAACAACAAAAGCTGAAGCAAGAAGCTTACTCGAACTCCCTGTCTAAGGTGGAATGGACCTCGGCGGATCCTCACCGAAGTTGGAGAAGACGAGGTTACGCTGGGCAAACCAGAGGGATAGAAGCTGAGCAAGTGGGTGATATGGAGGCGCTAGGTGATGGCGATCATGGTGACGTGCTCAGCTGAGACTGGGAGAGCTCTACGGCTCCGGCGCAAGCTCGTCGGAGCTGGGCGGCGCTGACAGGAAACAGAGGAACTGAGAGAGCGACGGAGGGCGCTCTTAAACTTATCAGTCGAGCGGAGGGCGACGGGAGAGGTGCACTTGACACGTAACGGCAATGCGGACACGTCGAAACAGGAGGTGTCGCTCGCGGACGCGTGTGGAAGCCGCCTGCTTACACTGTTCAAGCTATTTACCGAATTGCCACTCGCTTCATTTTTCAAATTACTTTCCAATTTGTATGGTAACTCAAAAATCTCCAAAAATAAAAGTTGCTCCAAATTCAAAGTTCTACAACTTTGCTTTAATAACCATACTCAAATTCTATCAACATATAACAATACAAGTTTAAAATCAAAAGGGGACACTTTAAGAATTTATCCCCTTTCAAATTACTTCAAATTTTATATAACAACTTTGAAAACTCCAAAAACCAACTTTGTAGACAAGCTCTACACTTCTTCTTTTAGGCTCAACCCCAAATTGTGCTTAGATTTTGAATTAGGTTTTTCCAGGGTAGAATTAATTGCTGGAAATTAGGGTTTTGGAATTCAAATTTAACACTAAGGCTTTGAACTTGATTCATCCCATACAAGTCAACACATATAATCATAAAAGTAAACTTGTTTTAGTGAATGCAGATCAAAGTTTTCACTAACACAAGAATGATGTGCAATGCATATGATAACATGGCATATTTTAGTATTTAAAACACCAGAGGTGTTACAAAGGATCCAGCTGTTGTCACAAACTTTCCATCTCATAGGTAATACCTTTCATGGTCATAACTTAAAAATGTAGATGAGGTGCATTTTTTGTTCTATTGTTGAATGTAATCTTTTCTAAGCTTTGTTGTTGTCAATGTAAATGTGCATGCTTTGATAACTTATTGTAGACATTTGTGCTATCAACAAAAAGTCAACCTCTGTATCTACGGACCCAATGGACATAGTTGTTTCCTCAAAACTTTTTCTGGTGTTATAAATGATGAAGACAGTAGGACACACAAAGTTGATGCTATATTTACACAGTCTGGTCTCCAAAATTGGTGCTGAATTTATTTATTCGGTCTTCAAAAATTACCAAAGGAAACAGATTGATGTGTGACATTGTCTACTGTTACCATTTTAGCAGTTTCTACTATAATTTCTATAGCTCATGTACAGTTTGCCCCTCAATTTAACTATTTAGTTCTTAGGTCTTAAGATAGAGAAAGAAGCTTTGCTGAGCTATAGGGATTTTAGTAGTGCAGTTCATAAAATGGTTAAATGTTGTGGTCATTTTCTGTTACTTTAAATGGGTTGGTTACCCTGTGAAGTGTAGCCTTGTGAGCGCTAGGGTTCTGCTGCTCTATTAACTATAGGTTCTAGAGCTATCAGTTTTCTCTTCCTTTGACATAATTGTTTATCTTTTCTGTCAAAGTTCGCAAAAAACTCTATCTATTCAAATGCTAAAGAAGTGGAACATCATATCACTTGGATCACTTGGCCTCAAGGTTTCAAGACCTGTGAAGGTAAAAAAAGAAATGCTTTCCATTTTTTCTTTATTATTCAGTTTGCTCTGTTTTGGTGCGTCGATCAAATTTGAATCTGGTTATTTATAGACTTCCATGATACCTATCATACTAAAAAAAACCAATATGCTGACTTTCAAAAATGTTGCCAAAGTACTCTTTAGATGTGTTTTCTCCTTTGAATTCTTTCTGTCAACCACCAGATAGGTTTCACAAAATGATTTAGGTTGCTCATGATGCTCCTATTTTTTTTACCTAACTAGAGTGGAATAATATATTGAAACAATGAAGCTTCCAATCTGGGCCTGTGCTACAGTGGTACAGACGTACAATTTTGGTATCATGTATATGATACCTATCTTTGTTGTCTTTCAAAATTACAAACTTATTACATCAACAAAGATGATGCGTGCACTTCGGTCCAAATTGTTCAAGTTTTGGCCTGGGCTCTTGCCGTCTCCAATCATTCTCATATGTACAATGATATTGGTCAGAAGTGTTTGGAGATAAGTATGAAATGAATAAATTTGTTCAGTTAGTACGTATCAATACACAATTTTTAAGTACAGGACTCCAAAGTTTCATGTTTATTTTCGTGATCACCATGCTTTCATTCCATCATCTTTGTAGAGTGAAACTAATAAATGAAGACTGAAACAATCATTTCGATATTAGTTTAGTTTTTCGATGCTACGAGACAAAAAAAATGTATTTGTTTCGGGCAAGTACAGGTGTGTCTATGCCGTTTGAATGGTTAACTATGCTATTGGATCCCTCATTAGTTGCAGCTGCAATGAAATTAGCAGGTTGACAAATTCAAAGAGCAGAAAAGAAGGGGGCAACGATACCTTAATAATTATGCCTAAGGTGTTTTGCTATTTTCTTTTGACATTGCTTGATGCTCATAACAATTCTGCACTGTGTAGATGAACGAAAGAAAATCCTAAACAGCAAGAAAAGAGCAGTGGACGGCGAACTTCCTCTGGACGTCAGCCAAAATAGGTAAACCTTACCTATCATGGTTCATGCTTGACTGCCATTGCCCTGTGCCTTCATATTTGCCTTCTACTGGCAACCTGTACTGTTTTGCCACCTCCATTCTTTAAACTACAAGAAAATACCTGTCTTTTTTAGCAAGAAACATGCATCCGAGCATTTTATCTGGCCCATCCAAACGATTCTTCACAGCTTTGTCTTCTCGCCCAAAGCATAGTATTTTACAGATCTTTGGCACAATTTGAAAATCTTGTTGCCTTTTTCCTCTGGCTGCTTCTCTTAATTTATTACTTTCGCTGATTTAGGCATCGCATATTATATTCACTGCACTCATAATGGTGTTCTCATTGCTATAGATCTGGAACCAAAGCAGCATACTTCATCGGCGACAAAGCTACACCCGCTAGAAGGAAGGCTTTGCTATTCAGCCCCAACTTCTAGTTAGCTAATAGCTTTTGCAAAATGCTTATCAAATAATGTAACTATAGCCGCATCATGTGTCCACATACCTGGCACTACCTATTTCCGTTATGTGTTGTACCAATAAGCAGATTCCTTTGTAAGTGCACGTTACTGATCTTTGTTCTATGCCATAGCGCTTCTCAGATAATATAGTTAACTAATGATGTGTTGACAAGCCATTTTAGATACTGGCTATTTTCATTCTGTGACGCTCATATATCATGTGTTTTAACCAACGTGCGCGAGGGCGCGCGAATTGTACTAGTAGCTAAAAAGACTGATCAGATCGCAATGTGCAGAAGGCATAAGCACATAAACCATGACATTGCGCCACATAGTGCAACACACCTACCTTAATTTGTTCACAAGTCCAAAGTAAAAATCATGTATCCACCCCCCCCCCCCCCCCCCCCCCCAAACAAATTCCAAACTGCGAGCCATTATTTTGGCTTTTCTAGATGTATATTTGCTATGTATCTAGACATCCCTTTGCCGACGCGCAGCTACAGGTGCAGCCCCCAACGCTCGAGCTCCAGCTGCAGTTCAAGCCTTTAGATGCAGTTGCGAGCTCGAGCTCCATTCAGCGGGTTGCAGGAAAGCTGCATTCCCCCATGACAGTTTGTGAAGGAAATTAAATAGGATAGGAAACACAAGTGGTAGCAATTTGTGCCAATTGTGATTGTATATGAAGCAGAAAATCAGAGCAATTAGACAACAAAATTGATTCGGTAGTGAACAAGTAAAATCTATATCATCTCATAAAGAAAAAGGAACAATCAGAACATCACGCACCTATTTTTTCCATCTCAAATATTCAGATATATCTTTTTCATTCTGGCAAGACTCGCACTTGCTTCAATCAGTTTCAATACTTCTTCATTGCATTATAGTGTAAGCAACATCTATGTGTTGCTTTCTTTGTAACAAATCATCACACTTCTTCATTGCATTATAGTGTAAGCCACCAACCTCACCAATATGTGACGTTAGCCTTTCTTTCCTATGATAGCCATTCCAGCCGTTAACAACAAATGCATCATGTCCTGCATCTTTCTTTTCTCTAAACAAGAAACAATAAAAGCAATATGCTCTATCCTTTGCCTCACTATATTCAAGCCAAGGACCAAACTCATCAAACCATTCTGGAATAAATCTTCTCGTCTTCTCTTTCTCTCCGATCTGTGTAATACGAAAATCACACGTGCGAGGCTGGCAAGTATTTTCTTCTCACCTTTTCTCTCACGTTAGGATGGTAAGCATCAATTTCTTTCCTCAAACCGTGTCATATTTAATCTCCTCATCCCAATTGATTTCATCTAGACATGAAGTTCTATTGGCATCGATCGTGTCTTGAGCTTTCCGTTTATAATACCTCTCCATGATTACCTAAAATTCAATCATATGCATGAAGGATAATCAAATTGCAGTTCACGATTTCACAGATAAATAATTCGATTGGGCATTAAATTGAGGATAAAAACTCACTGGACAAGGACTCGATGGAGTGGCCGAGTGGACGACCAGCGGCCAGCCGGACGGCCAGGCGGCACGGTGGCACGCGGAGTCGGCGAGCGCGAGTCGCCGTCAGTTCGCCGTCGCGGACAGCAGACACAGGGCGCAGGGCGGCAGGGGCGCGGCTTGACGCTTGGAGTCAGAGTCGGAGTGTCAGACAGCTTGGAGATTGGACGGCAACGCCACAGGTTTGCAGGGGCGCGCGGCGCGGCTTGACGCTTCAGCTGGATGGAAACCCGCGGAAGGAAGCCAGGAATCGCGACCGATGCAATCCGAGCGAGGCTGCGAGGGAGCGACGCTTCAGCTGGATGGAAACCAGGCTACGACGTGGGCTTCTTTGCCTTCTTGGGCTGCAGGGGGTGCCTCATCTTGGGCCATGGGGGGTGCCTATAGGGCCAAAAGTTTCTAGTCCTCAAGAAATTCTCAAAATGGAGGGGGTGCCTGGGCACCCACGGTCTTGCAATGGGCTTCGCCCCTTAACAGGCCGCACTTTTGTTGGGCCGAGACTCAGCGTGTGGGTGGATAGAACTGTGGGAGCCTCGTGCTCGAGTTCACCCTCGGATTGCTGCGGGACGGTTAGATATGGCTGACTGCCGAGTGCAGTCGACGAAGGCGACGTCAGGCGATCTGATTCCGCTACTAGTTCATCAGCTAGCATGCACAGACAGATATGTATGCAGCAGAATTAAAGCAGCTTTACATGAAAACAGCAATCTAGTCAGCTTTGTTTTGCCACACTAAGCCTGTATTATATTGCCTAATGCAAGCTAATGGTGATTACTTCACACAATTGCCGAACAATATAAAATATCGCTGCTTAGCCGCATGCTACATTTGGGAAACCGTATTGCCTAGCACTAGTTGCTGCTGGTCAAGTTTTGGAGACCACAAGGCTTTCTTTATTGTAAAGGAGATGCATTGCGGCATTAGGGCTGAGATGCTGAGTCAGCTATGTGTACGTGCAGATGCTTTACTGTGTTTTTGTCGGCTTGACCTCAGATTGTCACTCACCAACAGCTGTAGAGTGATGGTGAAAATATGTCGTTGCATGCTGATTGTAGTTGAAGGGTTAAATGATGTCAGCTCACCATTCTTCTTGCTGGAAACAAGTCAGTTCATCAGCTGCTAAATGTTGGCGAGTTGTTGATTATATATGCATGTTATCAAGTATACCGTACCCCCTCCTAATTCATAGCTAAATGACATTCTTTTTGCCGTTCAATTTCATAGCTAGAATGACACTTTTTTGGATGGAGGGTGCATGCTTGATCATTTAATATACTCTCTACATTTCAAATTATAAGTTGTTTTGGCTTTTCGAAGTATATAGTTTTTGTTATGCACTTAGATATACACTATGTATAGGCACATAATAAAAACTATTATGAAAAGTCAAAACGACTTAAAATTTGGAAAGGGGGCAGTAATAACTTATAAGAATTATAGATAGTCTACAAAACATACTTTGATTACTGAATTTCTAACAAACATATTTTGGAAGTATTTTCTGACACAAAATAATCTATTGATCATGTAGTCACCTAAAAACATACTCATATACGTGCTTCTATAAATTCGTAAAAAAAATATTCATTATTAAGCTAAAAGGGTGTAATTGACCATACATTTTAGGAAAACACTTACTTGGTTTATTACTAGAAATTAATGTAATTCCTCCTCCTCGTACAACGCATACAGTGCTCATCAGAACATTGCATGGAGCTTTGCTCTAGTAACGCCATAGTTTCTCGAATACGCATACTGAAAAGGACATATGAAATGACATAATGTGGCATCATTATTATTCTTTTTGTTAAGCATAAAATTCCTATAGCAAATCTTAGAGCATTTCATGCAGCTGTTAAAGAAAAGCCTTTTGTTATTACATGGCTGAACACACTTAATGGAGATTCCTATCAGTCAAGAAAACACTAAACAATCAAGGAGATGTGTTAAAAATAACCTATCGCAGCTCCCACATGCTTTAATTCGGAAGTATCTTTCTCAGTCACTACGTGTTGCTGGTCAATTTTTAGAAACAACTAGGTTTACTTTTCTGAAAAAGGAGATGCATTAACGTGTATGATGATGAGCGCAAGTGCTAACCTAGGACAGTGATACTTGTTTGTTGTAAACCGGGACCAAATGGTGGCTGGTGTCTAGTGTTTAGTGTAGTGGTGGTGTGTGTGTCTCCCTACTAGCTGTCTTGGTACTTTATTTCTTATAATATATGTTCGTTTGGCTGATAAGCCATGGCTGAAAGTACTGTTGGCTGATTTATTGTGAGAGAAAAATACTGTTCGTTGGCTGAAAAAGTACGGCTTATAAGCCAAGCGAACAGGGCTATTTCATATATCAGAGCGTGTTTAGTTGCCTAAATTTAGGAATTTGGGCTACTGTAACACTTTCGTTTTTATTTGGCAAATAGTGTTCAATCGTGGACTAATTAAGCTCAAAACGTTCGTCTCGCAATTTCCAACTAAACTGCGCAATTAGTTTTTTTTGTCTACATTTAATGCTCCATGCATATATCGCAAGATTCGATGTGTATAGCACTTTTTTGGATTTTGGGTGGGAACTAAACACGCGCTCATAGTACAATGCACTCCGACCGCATGCTTTGCTTTGCTTTGGCCCCAATAGCTGTTACGTCGTGGTACGGATAATCACCGGACAGCTCGTCGTTCAGGAGATTCATTCATAATCACTACGCTCTTTTATGCACATCTTTTGTTTTGTGACTATGATGACCTTGCATTGAGCTATTATCTTTGCATTCTTGTTCATGGTACTCCCTTCAGTCAAAAAAGCATGACTGTTTTTAAATATATGACATTTTTTTGCGAAAAAATATATGACACTTAGGACAAGCTAATTAATTAGTTTAGAGGAGGGATTGGAGTAGTAATAATCAAAATCCTTTAAATTGAAATTAATTCCTTTTTAGTGAAAAATTAGTTTTGAACGCCATCATACTTCATTACCATGTGTAGTATTCGTTCAAAAAGGAATGCAACAAAGGCAACTTACAAACCCGACTCTTCTTTTCTTTTGTCAGGCTTACAATAGGATTCTTGCATAGAGATGTCGCCATCTTACTTTGGAGAACATGCCCGGTGGCACTGGCGGAGCCTGCCCGGGCTCGTTGGCAAAGCGCAAAGGAAAAAAAAAAATCTTTGTATTCTGGAGAAATATTATATCTTTTTAGGCAAATATTTATGCACAAAAAGAATTGTCCTGGCACTTAAAAGTTTCTGGCTCCTCCACTGCCAGGTGGCTAAGGGCACGCACAAGACAGACATGTATAAGCATTAGCTCCAGACTAAGCTAGCTAGGCTCATGCATAATTCCTCATGTCTCATTGCCTTGCGCCTACAGAGGTAGGGAGGCATGCATGCAACACTTTTTCTCTTTTCTCTTTCTCCCAAGGTACCGTTCTCTCTGTCAAAATGCATTCTTGATCGTTTTCCTTTGTTATGTGTATGGGCACTGTACCGTGCCCATCTGTGAGACCATCAAAACCGAGTGACATGGAATCTTGATGCAGAGGTGGAGGTTGGGGCAGCACGCCAACATGGCACGTTGGGGAAGCCCAAGCAGATGCAACAAAGGACAAAGACATGACATGGCATAGATAAGGAAAAGACATGTAGAACAGAACTGTAATTATTCTAGGTGTTTTCCTGTTTGAATGGCACAAACTTGATTATTATTCAAACCAAGGATACACAAAGGTAGATCAAATTGCACACACAAATATACAAGCAAAACTATTTCATCGTGGCAGGAAAACTTTAAACAAGATCAGGTTACAGTACACCTCCTCAAGTTTACAGCATCGAGTAACAGCTTACAAAAGAGAGACAGCTACACCTCCTCAAGTTTAGTAAATCTTTCACACAAGAGTGGAAAAATAAAGCACGAAAGCATGCATGCTCAGGTGTTACTGGTGGTGTATCTAAAAGGAAAAGAAACAAAAACTCAGGTTGCCTCCATGGCATGCCTTATGCCTTTCAAGCTTAAACAAACCATAGGATCTCAACGAAAAACCGCATAAGCTTGAGATAATCGGAGTACAGATTCCAGATACAGATGACTTCATGCAGAGTCATGCAGAGAGCATTTCAATTCGGAGGACTGTTATGGCCAATGCTGGGGCTATGACCTGGAGTGGTAGACTCGGTCTGAGTAGCAGTCACCTGCAGAACACTCCTTGGGGTGCATGGAGGATGCACGCTGCTGATAGGTGCCCTCAACACTTCCAGCTTCCTAGCATGAGCTGGCACAGAGAGCTGCACCAAGAAGATAGCACTGAGAAGCAACATGAACACAACAATGATTTTCGACGAAATGGCCATGAAGTTTACAAGGAAAAATATGGTGGTTGCTAGTTTGGAGTGGGATTAGGGGGCTGAGAACTCGGTAGACAAGTTACTTGCAGCTACTCACAGCTAAGACTGCCTCACCTCTTGAGCCAGCTCCCTTCTTTATATACGCAGGTTGTAAGTTGTATTACTAATTTAGTTCAAAAGGTGTACTTTAAAAGGAGATGACTAATGGGAGGACCACAGCCAGCCAATTGTTCAGCAATTGGATACCAGTACCTTTTCTTTTTTTTACAAATCCTACGCCAGGGGAACACCTTTTCCTAATACGGTTTTATTCTAAGAAATATATCTAAGCTTCACCTGCCTGAATACATACTTTATACAGTGATATTTATAATATAAAATAAAAACTGCTGGAATATGCATCTACTATGGGTGAACCAAGTGACAGCCTGACAGGTAAGCTTTCATGTAAGTTCATTTATAGTTTTTTTCTGCCGACATTAATCAATCAACCAAACTAGCAGTTCTAAAAAAGTTACCAAGGAAAGGATTACCGAGGACTGAGGACACAGTTTTGGATAATCTGTTTACATGATAATCGGTTATTCTACTGAAACATCTGCTCACCACACTAGCTGAACCACTTGTACTAAAATTAGAAGTAACAACCCATGGTCCACATTTTGTCTGCACCAACTTGCAAGAGCTAATATATCATGGAAGTCTCATTTAAGTATGCAAGTTGCAAAATGAAGCATGCACCTATGCAAGTTGCAAACTAGAAATACAAAGTGTAACACTATCATGCTGATAAAATTGTACTAAAACTAGCAAATACTACCGTCCACATTTTGGCAGCACAAAGTTAATAAGGATAAGGATTAAATATGTATCATCGAAGCCAAATTAGGGATGCAAGTTGGAAACTTTAAGTATCAATATCTTCCATGTTCCGATTAAATTCAGACCATGACCTATCAGAAATTATCAGGACAATGGGTGGACGAAGCAAAAGCAAGTTGGGGCTTCTAGTTTTGTTGCTCCTCACTGCATATGGAAAAGTGTACGCAGTAGCTAATGTTCAAAGCTAAAAACAACTATATGCAAGGCATTGCGCCACCAGAAACTGTCCCATCGCTGTGGGAGGATATTTTTCTAGGATTCCTGGAACTTTGATTTTGATTTGGAAAGGCACTTCAAAGTCTTTTTTTGTTTTGGAACATTGCCTCCCATTGGTTGGCTAGAACTCATCAATATAATTTATTTGAGGTTCCATCATCCTTTGTGGCACAAGCACAATAGAACATATCTGCATTTATTCATGTCCTTCATTCAATGACCCCAAGAAAAAAGTGCTGTAAACTTGACCAAAGGTCATAAAGCATGAAGTTTCCATCATTCTGCCACAACATTTTTGTTCCTCGGTGATTTTCCTTTTTGAGGGAAAGGCAAATGCCAAATACGAAGTCATGTTAGACAAAGGTGCCATGCGGTATTCAAGAATGCATTGATCCATCCAACTAGAAAATATCAAAATATTGAATTGTGAGAGAAGTTGTAAATAAGTACTTAAGATCAGAAACATACCTCAAGCAAGCATTTGATACCCACATACACAAGATACGTGTGGACGCTTGGTTTAATTTGAAAGAAGTCATAGAACTGGAGCACCAATTGTAGTAGTAGTAGTAGTAGTTCCTCATCAAACTGTTAAAAATGATATTACATAGTACAGAATCTAGGTTCCTTGATCTTATTTATTGTAAGAATATCAGCGCAGAAATGCTTCATAATGTTGTCTTGAATAAATAAAGTCACAAATTTATCACTTAATACATGACAATGGTTATATATGCACTAAGATTATGTGTTTCAGTTCATTCACAAGCTAGCTGCAGCACAAGAAATAAACCTCATGTGATACCATCAGACAAGGAACCTCCATTCATCAAATATAGTATGGATCACCGTCATATTGACAAGGTTTAACTGGGGCACGTGCTTAAATAACAATAACAGCCTACCAAAGACGGATAATGTACGAACATTTCCATATCACCAAATATGTGGATGAGAAAAAGGGAAATATATGGTTGCTCACTTCAAATCTGTTCATAAAACAGAGAAGAAGACATCAATATGTGCACTTCTTTCTATCAAAAACCAATTAACCAGTCAGTTTTTCCTTTATGAAGTAGTGAAGGTCTCTTCAAAAGCACCCATACTAAAAACAAAACTGAAATAAGTTTGCTCAAGAGAATATCAGTTATTGATTGTATTACATCGAGCTACACATACAGGATGATACTCAATGTAGTGTGGTTGTGCCTAACTGAAACTCCTTAGCCATACATGAGTACATGGGAAATCTGTATCTCCCCACTTCCTAATTATTTACTACACGAACACAACCTGAGGCATTGCACAGCAACACAACAGTCCTATCACTTATATACAAACACTCTTATTTCGGGCATGGCTGCCTCATTTGGTGGTATGGAGCTTGGAAAGTAGGTAGAGGCAAGCTGAAGAAAGGAAAATCGTTCCAGCAAAGCATAAGAGGTCGGCACAGGATGTAATGGTGACCCTCTTGCTCTTCTCGAAGATGCCAACCAGTAGAACCAGGACAATGACATGACCCAGCTTTGTCTTAAGATCATTTAGCGACTTGATTTCAACCCACTTGGGCCGGTCCTACAGACAGAAACAGAGATGTCAAGAAACTGCGATTGACTGCAATTCTTTGCTGCCTCAGGAGTATCACTGATAGGGATGTGCATGTGAACCAACCGGAAGGCTGAACAGGCCGAACAGGTTGGACCCGTAAGAGGAGTCTATGGTACTGATGAAGAGCTCGTACAAGCCTATCCCCAAGACAAACGTGACCGTTCCAATGAGAAACATTTCTGGATGTGAAACAGGCAATGCACAACAGAAAGCCATTAGGCCCATTGTTAGAACAGATTTGAGCATGCGGCAATGATATCGTAGTAGAATTGTACATTGTGGCCTTAAGTTAAGGGTTACAGTGGTTAGCCACATAACAGTGCTTATTTGAGGTATGGAACAAGCATCAGGTGAGTGGATTTGGTTACCAATGGCTTCCAGCAGCATGAGGATGAGCTTCCCTCCGCCGTGCAGGTAGTAGTCGACGAAGGCATTCATCACATGAACGCTTCCCTGCAGAATCCGAAGCTTCAGTTCACAAATTAAGGGGAGATAAAGCCCGTATGCTCGAATCAATCAATGAAGCGAGAACACCTTGAGGAAACAAGGGACGGAGCCGAGGAGCAAGCCACCGATGCCGAGGAAGGTCATGAAGCGGCAGGCGAAGATGACCTTCTCGATCCGCGCCTCCAGCTCCGACCCGTTCCCCGTCCCGGGCTGCTCCACCGGGCGGTACAGCACCTCGCGGCGACGGTGCTCCGAGGGCACCGCTCCCGCCGCCGCCGACGACGACGCCGCCGCCGAGTGGGAGCACTTGAGCGACACCCCTGGTGCCCTCCCGCCCCCGCGCGGCCTCGGCCTCGGCCTCCACGCCCAGCCAGCGCACCCCGCTGCCGCCGCCGCCGCCGGGCCGCAATGGTAATCTAGAGGCCTGGGCTTCATTGCCGTGTCTGGAACGGTCTCGAACCGCCTTCTCCCACTCCGCTCGCAGCCGGGGCGGTTAAGTAGACGGCTCACGGCGCCCAGCGCGGGAGAGCGCGACAAGTGGTGCGCCACGTTCGGTGCACCGCGCGGGTGGGCGCGGACACTCCCGTCGTCGTTCTCGTTCGTCGCGTTGCGGGGCGGGGCTGGCAGCGAGTCCACGTCGGCGGAGGCGGGGAGCACCCGTTCATCTCATCAGCCCCCCGCCAGTGGTGAGTGGTGGATGACAACAGAGATAATTCCATCCTCGGATGGCGCCATGGGGGGTCGATGCATGATTGAGGGTGATCTGGGCTCCGCCGGCCAGCCATTCCTCCCGCGAACTCCGCCGCCACACACCCGCACCGGAACACGACGGTCGACGGCTCGTCTGCTCGTGCCGTGTCTCGTGTGTGAGTGTGACTGCCCATTTGGTTGGTTGACCATTGACTCGCCCGATTGGCTGGGTTATCATTACTGGGCTTTATGTATTGGCCCATGGGATATGTTGTTGTCCATAGAAGCCCGGCCCAACGGCAACTACCTGAAGCCCAAGCTAATTTCCCCTCGTCACGCAAAAGAAAAAAAGATCTTTTTAAGCCCCAAAAAAATACATCTTCCTCGCATGACTTCTTTTTTTATGAACTCCCTCGTATGCCTTGAAACGAAATTTTCTTCCTTCTATGGCCTTGTGTCAACTCTATTAGGGTATTCTATTAGTTTGGCCACTGTTTGAGACACGAAAGGTCAAAAGTACCCTTCTGCTACGGCCCTGTTCGCCATACTTTTCAGCTTTTTTTTTTCAACGGAAACAGTGTTTTTCTCTAATAACACATCAGCCGGAACCGTGTTCCTACTTCCCCCAATACCGCCGCATGTCTGCATCGTACAGAAACCGAGACCGAGACCGAGCGGAAACTGGAATCCGAGCGAAAAAAAAAGAACGTGATGGGGGAGGGCGCCGTCGCCGTCGCCGCCGCTGGGACCTCCGGCCCCGGATCCACCTTGTCCTGGCCCCAATCCCAGCATTGGTTGCCGTGGGGGAGGCGCCACCGCTCGTTTGGTGGAGCGCGTGCGGCCCCGTCTGGTGGACGGCGCTCCACCAGGCGCCCCCTCCGGCGCAGCTAGTGGCCTCCCCCGCAGGCAGCCCGGCGTGGCTAGTGCATCCATCGAGCACGAGCAGCCCGGCGCGGCTGGCCATAATATTTCTTTCTAGTTTCATGATATTACATTGTCAATTCAGCGAAGAGGCTATCCAGATATTCAACAAGAAGGCATGTGCTCTTTATTCATTAAGTTCCTCTTCCATATTTCTCAACCTCTACACTAATTTTACATTCTTTTTTTTTCATCCAAGATTCCTGCGGTACCTGGTTGAACAGCTGCATCTGATTTTGAAGAATATTGCCTTCGAGACTGCTGCCTACTTCATTTGTCACCTGAAGGCGAATAAACTGGAGTGATTCAAGTGCCATACGTACTCCCTTTTTTTGGGGAAGATGTTCCTTACTTTCTTGTTGTATGTCAAATGCCAACCTGTAAAATCATGTTTTCTGCTGCACAGATAGGAGGAAATCTGAAGGTATTCTTGCTAGGTGCTATTTACACAGGGAAGCCCCAAAATAGAGGTAATGAAGTATGAACCAGCTATGGAGTTTTACTAGGTGTATTACAAGTATATATTCTCAATGATATCACTGTGATCTCTATTTTTTTTAACAAAAAATACAGCAGGGAAGACCCCACTGTAAACTTTTTATTAAACAAAAAGAACACCAACAGTTCTATACAAGAAGAAACAAAAAGGGGGAAGAATGCCTGAGGTGGGCAGCAAAGCTATACTAGAGCAGTTGTACAAGAAAGAAAGACAGAGCGCTTAACAGAAGTGGGTCAAATCAGTCCGAAGCACTTTCTATTGCTTCACACGAAGATCAACCCGTTCAAGGTAAAAAGAAGAGACACCCATCAAGAAGAAGCTAGGCTTTCCAAAGAAAAAAGGCGTAGACATTCCGAATGTGCCAATTGGCAGCCCATCGATGGGTACAAGAAGCAAGACAGGACTTCCTAGCAGCCCTGCCATGAGCACACGAAGCAAAAGAAGGCTTAGTCTTTGATTTGTGATATGCCTATTGAATTCGATCGTTGTACGTGAGACCAATGTATGTTTGAATTCACACTTTTTGTGTGACCTTATTTATGTGTCACCTTATTTATGTGAGACTGAAACTATAGTGGATTTGTGAATAATTTATGTGTCAAACTATGGTTAATTGCAATGCATTTGTGAAAAATTTTATGCATTTGATAAGCTCATTTTATTGCAATATATTTGTGTACTAGATTATGTGTCCTATTGTATACTGTTATGTGTGAATTTATTGGCTTAATGTTACTCCAAATATACAACAGACAAACAAAACTCTGCATTTTATTTTTTTGCCAGGAGTAAAACGGTCATTTTACCCTTGACTTAACACCGTCAAGTGGTAAAAACGGACGGAAGACCATAGAAGGAAGAAAATTTCGTTTCGGGGCCATACAAGTAAGTTCAAAAAAAAGTGGTCATACAAGAAAGATGTATTTTTTTAGGGCCATATAGGTAAAAAGCAATTCTATCTGACAACCATGTGTTTCAGTACAAGCTAGCACATGGTTGTTGGTTACTTGCATAACACATGATTTCAAACAAAGAAGAAACCATGTGTTTTAGCACAAGCTAGCATATGGTTGTTGGTTGCTTGCATAACACATGATTTCCAACAGAGAAGCAACCATGTGTTTTAGCACAAGGTAGCACATGTTTGTTGTCTGCCTCTAAAACAATGAATTTTTACACAACATGTCTAGTTAGAAGCTCCCTGATACACGTCTCATGTATCTTAGTCCCTTCAGACCCAGAATGACATCTCCTTTCATTGTTGAAAATAGTCTCTTCAAGCATCATAAGGGTGATATTCCATCAGGCAGCAGCACGGAAGAGAAGAAACACCACACATCTTGCAAGATAATCAGTTCACATATGCATAGTTTAAGAAGCAGGTCCAAGTACAGAACAAAATGCTTCAAAGTTGGTAGTTATCAACACCCTAAACTGAATATCTATGCATTTAGCTGTCACAACTGAACTAACCATATGCACGGAATGAAGAATATTCAGCATTTCAGCAACCATCATGTCTTTACTGGTTTAAGACAAGTAAGCTTTGGCCCTTATAAAACATTACAGAACTATTGCACTACTGAAAGTACATTTCAAGTAAGATAAAAAGGTAAGGACTCATACCTATTATACACCATATATTCATATGTGATCCCTACTCCATAAATTCTTCCATAAGACCCTATAGTAAGTTCAGCATCATATTATTACCAAAGAGATAGTGAAACAAGGACATCATAAAGATACAGACAGCAAACCTGTGATATAATCAATGACAGAGCACCAGCATATTGACTTCAAACAAAAAAACTCAGATTAAGACAGCAGCTGCGACGCACGCCTCCCATACAAAATAGTGCCAAAGTTATATATAAAGACTAGATATTGCACATGTTAAACACCATAATTGCAGTATTTTAAGTATGCAATTTATTACTTATAAATGTGCAATCAAGAAATGGATACTAAACACAACTGTCTTGTATAGTGTATGCGTATAAGCAACACACAATTAAAAGATGTGAGCTCTTACTATTCCACTACAACAGCCACAAGACAGCCCAGCTATCCAAAACTACAGGAGGATGAGTGTCGGTGTTTCGGACCGGGAGGTCCTCAACCAACTAGTGAATTTATCCTGCGTGTTCCCGATTTCAGATGGTGATGCAAAGAGACACAAGGATTATACTGGTTCGGGCAATTCGAGCCCTATGTCCAGTCTGAGGGGATCGATCTTGTATTCCTTACACCGAAATGCTTGTAGTAGGGGAATACAAGCTAGGTGAGAGAGGGAGCCAGTCCTAGGTCTCGGCGAGGTGTGATGTGGGCTGCTTGAGACGTTGCTCTCAGGCGGCAGGGAAATGTGTGTGTTACAGGGTGTTGTTCTTCATGAGTCCCCCCTAAATGGCCCAAGTCCTCTCCTTTTATAGTTGAAGGGAGGACAAGGACAGTACATGTGCTAACTATACGGCGTCGTACAAATAGAGGTGGTGCGTCCAAGCCCTGTGGCGACGTAGTCATCGGAGTGGTCCGTCCTTGGAGCACTAGGGCGGTGTGCTGGTCACATCCGATTCTGTGCGTCATAGGAGCTCCAGGGCTGCCTCGGAGTGGGTGTGGCGGTCAGCGTGCGAGTCGCTGTGGACTGACTGTGCGTGAGGCCGAGGCTCGGTCGATGCTGAGGCTGCACCGCAGTGGGGGGTCTCGGCAGACATAAATCCCAAGATAGCCGAGACCTTGGTGCATAGTGCCAAGGCCCTGAGAGAGCGGTTGATCTGGTGCGCTGGCTCAGAGGCGGTGATGACCCGGGCCAGGCTGTCCATGTCGTGTTGTTTTTGAGGCAGGGATCGCGGGGCACAGTGTAGTGCGGGCGCTGATCGTGGGCACAACGTCAGAATACAGTGACCGGTAATCCCCGCCGTGCCCTGTCTCAGCCGGTATGGCGCCGATGCGACCTCATGTCCCGTCGACCATTCCGCGGTGTCGAGCCGTTGTCTGGCTGAAATTGTGAGAGTGGTTGATGTATTAATGGGACATGACATGCTGTCGGGAAGACCGGCCGAGGCGGGGGCGACGGGCTATGGATAAGCTGGCCTCGCGCGAGACGGAGAATAAGGCCTCGCGCGAGACGGAGAATAAGGCCTCATGCGAGACGAAGATTGCGTCTCCTTGCCGAGACCTCCCATGAGAGGCCTGAGGCGATGCAGAGAGCCGGGTAGGCTCAGAAAGGGCCGGTTATGAGCCCATGGCTTTCCCTCTAACTTTGCCGTTGATGGGATTTTAATGCCTCTTTTGGTGTACGCTCAGGGTACCCCGTTTTATGGTACCCGACAATGAGGCTATACATAAGCAGTACAGGGTAAAACAAAAATGCTTCATCAATGTCATTGTTAATGGAGGGACCGAGCTCAATTAGGCATGATGGCTATTGTAGCTTAAGCAAAGAATGTGCATCAATTAGGATTTAGAGGCAAGCAAACCGTGGTAACACTGACACACCTCTGCCTCCTCCACACACATACACACAAAGACATAAGCAATGATATGTGCTCACCAGCCTCCTCCCAAATACAAAAAACCAATTAGTGTCGTGGATCGTGGTCTGCTGTAGGGACAAAAGTGACTATGAATGAACATAATCTCACACACATCCTAACACAAATGACAAGGAGAAAAAATTGGTTTGGGTAGGCATAAATCACAATAAACAGAGTTGAACCAAAGTACAATTTATGTTCAAATGAAGTGGAATTTCACTAACTTTGTCTGGTGCAGTTAGAAATATTGCTTATGATAATCTTATACAGTTGCACTCCAAAGAACCAAAGTACAGCTTATGTTCAAATGGCTCACCCTTGATTTTAAGGCAGTTGGATGAGCCTTTGGCGTTTCAGCTTGGCTCACTGCGGACCTTTTGAGAACCTCTAGAGATGGGAATAGTGGAGTTTCTGGTGGTGTTAGAAGCCTAAAAGTAAACAACTTCATTGTGAGAACAGTTATATAATAACTTCAAAACTGCAGTCTAGAAGTGACCTCTAATGAAATCTATGATGCAGCAGAATGGACTTAATGCAAAATTTAGAGAATACAAACAAAAGAAGTGCCAAAATATGTAGGATACCACCTAAGTTTGAAATGACATCAGATATCTATCTCATACAGAGCTTTTGATATTGTGCACTCTGGATGGATAACACACAAACCCAATAAATTAGTTTCTTTGAATCACTTCACTACCCACTTTGATTAACTTTGCCCTAACCAAATCAAGTAGCTAACCCAGCACTTCTACGAGCACGCAAGAACCAAAAAAGAAAATATCCTGTGAGCTTAGTTAAATATCCTGTGTTAACATGGCCACCTATAATCTACTTACTTAGGATCCTATCCTCTATCAACTAGAAAATGTCATTCATAGTCAAATAGCTTTTGCATGAGTAGTGATGTCAACAATACTAGTGCAACTACATGCAGTAACAATCAGTTTTCAACCAGCTAACCCCTAGCATGAAAATCCTAGTCCACAACCATAAATAAATGCCTTTGTTACTGCATGTAGTTAGCACAAATCATAATTAACAGAATTCAAGATGTGTTAGCACAAATCACAACAGACAATTTTTTTCTATGAAAGGACAATGACAAATAAGAGGGGTGTGCTAGCACAAATCACAATTAACAAAGTTCAAGATGTGTTAGCACAAATCACAATAAAATTTTTTTTTATGAAAGGACAAGGACAAAACTTGGTGTGGCCAGACACAAATCACAATTAACAGAGAAACTACAACAACTTCAACACCACCAGTGAACTACAACAGCTATGGATAAGAAGGAGGTCCATGAACTTCAACAACTTCATATGTCAACTCGAAAAATAACAACCTCACCTAAAATTTTACAATAGTCTTAGGTGTCCTGAAGAGGCCCTATAGAGACTGTAGGCAACTGAGCTGGTCAGCAACTGCATTCTGTATTGATTTCTCATAATTTTCAAGCACATCTTCAAAGCCAACCAAAGTAACCACGGCCTAGACAGGCTTCTTTCCACTAAGCATGATTGTAACAGATTTTTTCATCAACATGCTATCTGCAGCCTATAAGATACACAATAATTGGTACGATAAACTTAGCTCGGCATGTACAGAGAGAATATACAATCCTAACAGATGCTAAAAATGAAAGAATTATTAAAATAAAAATGCACTTACATAGACAGTCAAGCCCTTGTTTCTTTAAACGAAGAATCACCTCATTTTCTAGTGCACAAACTTGGTCCAGTATATAGACAACCTGGACAACAACAAAGTAAACTCATGACTTTCAATAAGTGTAGGATCAGGAAAATGGTTGGTTCTTACACTGAAGCTGCAACCGCAACGTCAAACCCAAACTAATTATCGTGCGTTTAGATTAGATTAGCTAGAAAATGTTCAAATTAAAAATGTGGAAATATAAGTTGGGCCTCATATTAGCATTTTGGCACCACTACAAAGTTTTTACCCTACCAGCTTCACAAATGCATTCTAAAGACACAAACACACACTAATTCTCAAGCCAAATTCTATTCCTTAAAGAGGAGACTTGTATTAAAATAGAAATGAGATGCACTCCTTAAAAATGTATTATCTTAGTGCTTACACCAAAACAAAAGACCTATTTCTAATCCCAAATAGCCCATCCAGAAGAATATCGATGCCCTAAAGCAAGAACAATTGCATGCTCTAAGTTAACTAAAATAATGACAAAGTTATTTATAAAGACCAGATATTGCGCATGTTACACACCATAATTGCAGTAGTTGAAGTGTGCAATTTACTACTAATAAATGTGCAATAAAAAAATTATATAACTGCATCCATTTAGCATGAAAAACCTAACAGCACAATTTGGGATCTTAAAAGCTCACTATCATAAGAGGTTCAACTGCTACAACTCTGAAAAAATTGAAATTCAAACATCAAAAATGAGGATTAAATAAGATCTGTGGTAAGATATTGATAGGAGTAAGTCCATGATCACGGCACTAACATTACAGTGTTCCACCAATTAAGACAAAATAATTTGTTTTAATACATTGTTTAGTCAGAGAGAAAGAGAGGTGCCATTAGAGCTAAGTAAAAAATCAACAGGAAGGCCAGCACAAGGTAATATACTTAATGTTGTTTTCCCTGGCCAAGTGGCCATGGATGTTCAGGCCATTCTATATGAGAATGCATAAAGGTGTAAAAACCTGGATGATCCCCACATTTTATGCAGAATAAAATAAGATGATCCTCGATATCAATATAAGTGTCAAGGTAACAACAACAGACTTACCTAAGGTGTTCCAATGTGCTCTCTCCCACATAAGCAACAGCTGCAAAGTGCATCACAACATCAAATGCATTTTCAGCAAATATCTTGTTGACCTAGGAGCTAGTTAAGTGAAAAGAAGACTTTAGATGTAACTCTCCATAAGCAGAAAAGGTACAAGCAAAGCAACTTTAGAAGCATAAATAAGGATACAGATTTCTGGTCCCCCAGATCAGCAAAGATGAATTATAGTCTCCCAGGCTACGGAAATAAGCCCTGCAAAACCTTTATTGCTCCCATGTTTCCTCTAGATAGATTATCCTACAAGATGAACCAAACTGTGCATCAGCAGAACGCTTAAATAACAATTAGTTCACACATTTAGTACAAAGAAAAACTTGATTACCACAATGGTAACTCGATAGTTATCCTTTAAGAGCCTTAAAGCAGCATGTGAACCAATATAACTAGCTCCTCCTATAACTAAGACATGGGTAACCCTAGGTTCATGGCGAGAAAACTGCAGGAATATACACATCACCGTCAGCTTTAAAGTTGGGAATCGGAGTACTATCAAATTCATCTAAGTTTTGTATACAAAGCACAAATCAGCATTAATTATCTAGATTGCTTAGGTGCCATGAAACAAAACACTAACTCTAGGCAGATAGCCAGATAGCTGAAATTGTCATGATGTCACTCAGGCCTTAACTGCCACAACCAAGCAGTGGCAACAAACACATGCATGAAAGATCAAGTTGGAACATGGCCTAGGGTAAAAGGAACTGCAATAACAAAGATTATCGGCTGGAGGGATGTCACTTTCGATCTTTCATCATCTGCTCGCTAGCACCACCACAAGAAGGTACAGAGATATGTGAGGCAAATGAGTAGGATGGTGCTCTTCACTTTTGTTTTCTCATTACCCAAGTGCGTATTCCATGACAAGATACCAGACAAGCTTTGTTGCATGTTCTAAAACTTCTTCAAACTAACATATCTAGTTGATGAAGTGCATTGCAAGAAAACAAAAGGAGGGGGAGTCTCAGAAGAGGTTACAAAGTTACTACCTACATGAACATTAATTGATTTGTAATTTATGATATGAAACATGAGTAGAAGGTGGGTTGGAAAAGTTTATTGAAAGGAATATGATAGGATGGAAAAGTCTTACCACGCTATTGCCACCAAAACCATGAGATTGCTTCAGAACAAATATACAGAGTGTTGTGAGGACCAGGGCTACAATTATTTTCCCAACATTATGAGGCTTTCGCCTTGCATCAAAGTACTCCATCCCTGTCAACAAAAGAAACATACAAAGGGACCAGTCATACATTCAATCATTACAAATGAAGCACACTTATGATCAGATAGATAGATAGATAAATACCCAAATAACCCTGCTGTTATTTATAATATGCAGCATAAGTATACTCTGGCATTGACTTGGAATGTGATCTTAGCAAAGTGGCTGCTCTTTGCTTACAAATATATCTAAAAAATCTAAATAAAGAGTTATACACATCCACCTGACTTCGATTGAAATATTGCACCTAATAGCTTTAGCTCCACTTGCCTGTCTTTCTAGCAACTGAAATCTTAATGTGCACATAACAAGTATTACTTCAGGCAGAAGAAACACATCATTTGGATCACAGAAAGGAACTTTTGCTCAGAAACATTCAACAAAGGAAAATACTATCAGAAAATATACTAGTTGCCATACAGAATCACAGTTCCACTCATAGAAGTGCTTAAATAGCACCTTTGAAAGCTAGCGTGTGCTTTGTACACCAAGTGAATCCCATTGTAAGGCAAAAAAAGGAAGCTTTTCGAGTGGAGCACTAAAATATATTCAGTTTCCTTCATGGGGGAATGCATTAGATGGTCCAACTAAACATAAACAAAGCTAGTGGTGGTGGGCACACATGCTTAAGGGACCGTGGGGGTTAGGAGTGCATATCACTAGTCACTAGTATATCTAAAGCAATAGTAATAACCGAGAAAGGGGCATCGAGATCTACCAGCCTTGGGCAGGCTTGCCCTCCGGTTTAAAGGGGTCATGAAAGAATTTTGCTCCTTGAGATGAGGCTACCGATGGTAGAACCCCTACTCGCCATGATCAATGTGATTTTCCAGCCAGAAGATCAACTGTAGAACCATCACATGGTATACATCAATTGTACTAGTACAGAATCATTCCATCTCAACGAAATGCAATGAGGATCAGCGACGGGACAGGCAAAACAGGTCATAGAGAAAGATTACAATTCAAACAATAAGCAACAATATCGGATTTGTCTCAGGCAGACCACCCGATAATGTTCACAAAAACTCAAAGTTAGCAGGTATCATGTGTATACGTATATTGGGGTCAGATCCAAAACAAATAACTTACATTAGAGTTCGGGGTGCTCGGCTTCGCATAGAAGGAAGGGGACAGAACGAGGCAGGCATACCTGGTGGATGCTCGTCATAGGTGAAGACCTAGCGAAGGACGGCGACACCCGCCTATTCGTCGTCGAAGGAAACAAATGAGAGAGAGATGGGGGAGGAACGGATGAATAGGAGAAAGAAAAAGGAACGAGTGTACGTGCTCTTCCGGGCCGTTTAGATTCTGGGAAATGCACAACAGATTTCTGCGTGGCGCGGGGGACGGACTGGGTGGAGAGCATGTCAGTGTGGGACCCACGAGATACCCTACAAGGAAGGGAGAAGACCTAGTCTAATTAGGATCCTTCCCCGGTAATCTTAGTAGCAGTGTTACTCCGTAATCCTACTAGGAATTCTTATTATAAACCAACTAGGACTCTGACCTCCTGACTATATAAAGGAGGGCAGGGCTCCTTAGATTGAGAGTTGAAGAGATCAATTGTACATAACACAACGCTTCATAATCAATCCAACGCAAAAGCTAACATCGACTGGACGTAGGGCTATTACTCGATCTATGATTGAGGGCCTAAACTAGGATAAATCGACTGTCTCTTGCATTAACCATCAAGTTCTACATACGCTGAAACCCGAACATACTGCCCTGGGTACCCCCATGGCAGGCTATCGATGGTCAAACATCGACAGCACATACAACCTGGTATAATGCTGCCGTGGGATTAGCCTACCTCTAATCCCTATCACAAGACTTCCTCCAGCTACGACAAGACACACACGAACTATGAAACACGCCCGGGGGCTTCTCTACTTCACAAACTACCATGTTAATGATCATAAAGGTTTCAACAGAATGTTCAATGGATGAAAGCAAGCACTCCGGGAGGGTATTTATAGATCAAAGGAGCGGTGCACATGGACTAGGAGTACCAACAAAATAAGCCTAACAAAGGACACAGTGAAAAGACATGACTCAATAATGGAAGACTCAGGCGAGAGAGAACAGTACTCGAAGACGGGTATATTCGAAAGAATATATCGACATAGTACAACCTGTGAACAAAAGGCATTCACACTCAAACACCACCATACAACTACATCTGACAACAGCAGACTACTAGAGAATATGCCAAAACCCTGCTTCCAAGTTCTTCCTGAATAAAACAACCTGGATATATGCTCGGGGGCTGCAAAAGGAGAGGTATACAGTTCTATCAAATAATTCAGATTCAAGACCCTCCAACTTTTTGTTCCAAATAGCAAGAAGCTCGGGGGCTACACTCAGTGAGTGTACTTTTTTCTCCAAAAAAGCGCAAATCACTCAGAATGCTTCTTCAAGACAGACGGCTTTAGGGCCACAAGACAAAAAGAACCCGAACACAGCTAAATCAGAGCCCTTTTTCAACAAAGAAGTCAGGGAGCCTTTCGACAAAGAATCAGGAGGGTTACAAGAAAAGACCCTCAAGCTCTTTGTGCCAAACAGCAAGAGGCTCGGGGGCTACATCCATATGGGAGTACTTTTTTCTTCAAAAAGGTACACACCACGCAAAGATCTCATGAAGTGCTTGAAAGGTCCTTGTTTGGTTTTGGTAATTGAGTGACAACCTAGGTGGACTAATTGTGTTTATGTAAGATACACAGGTGATTAGTCCACAGGTACATGTGTGTGAGCAACATATGCCATGAAGGTGAAAATGGCTTGGAGATGTTGCAAAGCTCACACATGTGATGATGAAGGAGCTTAAATGCACATGAGACATGACAATGAGTCATGTGATCAAGGTGGAGAAGATCAAGACAAGACTTAGCTTGATGGACCGGTTGCAAGCGTGAAGGGCAAGTCGAAGGCTTTGGAGTGATGGACCGCGTGGTGGTGAAGCTTGAGCAAGACTTGGCGCCGATGGATGATGGCAATGGTGAAGAGCAAGTAAAGTCAAGATCGATGAACCAATATGATCATGTGATGATATAAAGTGGATCATATCATTGTTGATCGTGTTGGTGCATGTGTTGCATCGACATTGGAGGAGATGGAATGGAATGCGCAAGGCAAAGGATAACCTAGGGCATTTCATTTCACCGGTCATAGGTGTGTAGAGAAGTTTATGACCGTGTTTACGATAGATGGCCATACTATCAAGAGGGGCAAACTTGTTTGCATATCGGTCATTTAGTGCCACTCGAGTGATTTAACTTTGCATTGTCGCTAGGATCGAGTGGCGTGGCAAGTTGAGTGGCTAACATCCTTTGGGAAATGATTGTGAAAATGCTAACACACATACACATGGTGGTGTACACTTGGTGGTGTTGGCACATTCGGCGCTTTCGGGAAAATGGAATGCCTATTTTCTATTGCGTCGGATGCAAATTCTTGGTGGTTAGATCATTGGAGCAAGGGTGAAGAAGTTAGAAGTGAAAACATGTTGGTCGCACTGACGTGGAGTGTAGCAGTAGCTAGAGAGTGACCGAACGCTGGTGCTACGTCCGATCGCGTTCGACCGGACGCGTCCGGTCATGCTCGGGAGCTTACTGGAAACGACTGGACGCTGGGGGTTCAGCGTCTGGTCAGTTGAGTGCTGCTGCGTCCAGTCAAGTCAAGTGACCGTTGGAACCGGGACACGTGGTCGTCTACGAGCGACCGGACGCTGAGGTCCAGCATCTGGTCAACACAACCGGAGCGTCCGGTCGGCCCGACCGTTGCCCAGTGAAGGGGTAACGGCTAGTTTAGCCCTTGGGGCTATAAATAGAAGTGGCCCTCGGCCATGGCTAGTGTGGAGCACCTCAAGGGACTTAGTGTCCATGCTTGTGAGTGCTTGGGATCCCTCCATCTCACACATACTTGATAGCGATCATCCGATTGTGTGAGTGAGCGATTCTAGTGCGATTGCATCGTGAGGTTGCATCGAGTGGCACTAGGTGATCAAGTTGCAAGCCGATGGTGCTTGTTACTCTTGGAGGTTGCCACCTCCTAGACGGCTTGGTGGTGGTCTCCGTCGAAGCGCGCAAGAAGCTTGTGCGGCGCTCCGGAGAAGTGCTTTTGAGGGGCATTGTGCTTGCCCCGCGGGAGCCACGAAGAGTAACTCTAGTAAAATGTGTCATTGAGCTACCCTCACTCAAGGGGTAGGTTCTTGCGGCGCCCGACATGCGGGCTTAGCGGGTGATGCTAATTAGCCGCCGAACCACCAAGTGAGCGGTCGACACAACGGGGACTAGCGTGTTGGCAAACACGTGAACCTCGAGAGAAAAATCATCGTGTCAACCTTGTTCTTCCCGTTGGTTTGCATCCCCATTACACAAGCTTGCAATTACTTTTATACATATTAAGCTTGTGTAGTTGCTCTTGTAATTAGATAGCTTGTGTAGCTTGCTAATTACCTTCTTGCTTATGTAGCATAGAAGTAGCTCCCTTGCGTGGCTAATCTGGTTTTAGTAACCTTGTTAGTCACATTGCTTAGTTTGTGTAACTAAGTATTTGCGCTCTCTAATTAGGCATTGGTTGCCTTGTTATTGAGCATTGCTAGTGAGCTTAGTTAGCTTTGTGCTTTTGCTTACTAGCATGTGTAGGAGCTCCCTTGTTGCTTAAAGTATTAGTGGCATAGGTTTGTGTAACCTTGCTCCTAGAATTGTTTAGGAGAGCTCTAGCTAGCCCGGCACCTTTGTTGCATAATTGTTATCTTTGCAAGGTGCTAGTGAACATATATAGTGGGGTATAGTCTTGGCTAGAACGATAGTTTTAATTCCACATTTGTATCGGTTAGCCGACGCGATTAAGTTTTAGAAAAGACTATTCACCCCCCCCTCTAGTCACCATCTCGACCCTTCAGCGCTACACGGTTTCAATCAAGAAAGCACTCAGACGACGCTTGTTCCTGCTCAACAGGACTTGAAGGAACAAGACGAGGCTTTCAGAACTCAACCATGAAGTGCTCGGGGGCTTATCAGTGCGGGACCCATGGGATACCCTGCAAGGAAGGGAGAAGACCTAGTTTAATTAGGATCCTTCCCCGGTAATCTTAGTAGCAGTGTTACTCCGTAATCCTACTAGGAATTCTCATTATAAACCGACTAGGACTCTGACCTCCTGACTATATAAAGGAGGACAGGGCTCCTTAGATTGAGAGTTGAAGAGATCAATTGTACACAACACAATGCTTCATAATCAATTCAACGCAAAAGCTAACATCGACTGGACGTAGGGCTATTACTCGATCTACGATCGAGGGCCTGAACCAGGATAAATTGACTATCTCTTGCGTTAACCATCGAGTTCTGCATACGCTGAAACCCGAACATACTGCCCCGGGTACCCCCGTGGCAGGCTATCGGTGGCCAAACATCGACAGAGCGCCGCCGGGACGATCCGGTGGGTTCCGCCGATGGAGCCAGGGGGGACGGCCTAGGCGGAGAGTGTCGACGGGATCCGGCGGATTCCGTCGGTGCAGCCCGGGGGGACGGCTTGGGCGGAGAGTGCCGACAGGATCCGGGTGATTCCACCAGTGGAGGTCGGGGTCCGGGGGCTGGAACGGCGCCGGGGTCCGGGGGCTTCCGCCGGTGGAGGCAGGCGGGGGCTGGGACAGCATTCCCGCGAGCGGCGGAGTCGCGCGCGCGGCGTCGCGGGGCAACAAAGAGTGCGACAACGGCATACTCACAATAGGACGCTCGTCGGAGACGGCCGGGAAAACAACATTCAGAAGAAAGGGGACAAACCAAAACACACTAGAAATCGCCGGTCGGCCCTAGCATCCATGGAAGACACGAAGGGAGCGGAGAGAACTTAGCTCGACGAACCCTAGAAATCGCTGGTCGGCCGCCGAGAGTGGCGCGTCACCTGGAGTCGCCTAGAAGAAGCCAAAACGAAATAGAAATGGGGGACGGACGCCACTGAATCGGGAGCGACTCCCAAAAAATCAAAACTAGCGCCGACGTCTAGGACCACAAGTCAGAGGCAAAGACAGCATACCACATCCAACATCCCGCAGACGCGCGCGATATGATCCGACGGACAGAAAATCCATATGCCAATAAACCAAAACACACACATGTATTGTATAGCATTAGTGAAGAAAAAAAGTGAAAAAGAGAGAGACGTAATCAGATAACATTATCCTCTCAGGATTTGATTACAAATTACAGCAATCAGTAATGCTCACGAAATTTGGTATATATACATCTTCTCGTCACAATTCACAAGCCGGTGGCACCGAAGGGAACTAATTCAACAATTAATAATAATAAATAGGATGAAAACTGAAGTATACGTATACATACATAATGATAAGATTATACCAAATGTGTCTTCCTGCACAGTAGGAGTATCTATCAATCTATGTACTGTACCATACCAGCATTTTTATTTTTATTTTACAGCAAGCATTATTTTTGTTTTGGTCTGTACAAGAATGGCGCATTGACATAAGCATCTGTCAAATTGTGTTGGTTGCTGAGGGAATGAACAAATGAATGGCAGAACAAATGCTGAGCTGCAGAGGAGACTGCAGGCAGAGGCAGAGGAGCCGAGAGGGGGGGCGCTACGGCGACTTGGAGCGGCAATCGATGGGCATGGCGGTGCCGTTGCCGGGGTAGTTGAAGAGGAAGCGGCAGGAGATGCGGGTCCAGAACTGGAGCGAGGCGAAGATGCCGACCTTCCAGGTGGTGCGCGCCTTGCCGAAGAGGTCGAGCGGCACGACGGCCTCCCGGAGCGCTCCGGCCATGGCCTCCATCCCCTCGGGGCTGAGCTGCCGCCCCGCCGACACCACCCGATACCGGAGCGGCAAGAAGCTGCGGCGCGGCACGGCGAAGGTTCCGGCCCGCAGCAGCGCCACATCGGCGCCGCGGAACCCGACGGCGAGGTTGACGCGGGAGAAGGTGGCGTCGGTCTTGGAGTTGGAGTTCTCCGCCAGCACCGTGAGCGCCAGCTGCAGGTCCCGGATGGTGCCCGACTGGTCGTACACCAGCGTCTCCAGCCGCGCGTCGGAGACCAGCAGGTACGGCGTCTTGGGCTTGTACAGCAGGTACACGGCGAACACGGTGGTGCCCGTCACGATCACGCCGATGGCCAGCACCGTGCACAGGATCACCAGCGCCCACGCCAGCCCGGAGCTCGGGCGCTGCTCCTCCTGCCGGATCTGCTGCCGCCTCTTTTGGTGCCCGTGGCCCTGCGCCGGCGCCTCGACGCCGCCGGCGGTCGGAGCGGCGGCGGCGGCAGCGGCATAATGGATACCGCGGGCTGGCTCTGTGGTGCTGGGCATTGCTGCTCACTCCGGCGCCGCTGTGCCGTGCCGGCGGGGCCGGGATGGAAGGGATTAATACTGGAGGAGTGGCATGGGGGCAAACCGGCAAAGCAGAGGGAAGTATGGTTAAGGTTGGGGAAGGGAAGGGTTTGGTATCTCCGCTTCATTCCTTGCTCTCTTCCCCAGCTTCCTTTTCCGGAGCTGATCTGCAAGCGCAAGGTGCCTCCTTGCTCTCCTCGCTTGCTTGCTTTAGACCTTCAGTCTTGCGCTACTTAGTTTTAATTTTAAATCATCAGACACATCAGATCTGGGCCCCTGCTGGCTTTCGGCATGTCCGGGCCGGGTTGCAGGAAGAACGACACATCATCAGTGAACAGTGATGATCACCCATGGGCTTTCTCAGTTTCTCGCATCTGGGCCCAGCAGCTGGTCACTGACAGTCTGACATTAGCAGTAGCAGTTAACCCCAAGTGAAGTGATGATTAACGGGTTTCAAACTTTCAAATACGTACACACCCCACCATCAGGAATCAGGAAGACTCCCCTCCATTTCACATGGTCCATCCGGCACACATACCCAGATGGAAGAATACTTGAGCAATGTTTAATGAAATTAACTCCATGAAAAAATTATGTTTTCAGCTCGGAACTAAAGGATGTATGGTTCTTTCCAGTGTGGTAGAGAAGATGCCGTCGGAGTGAAAGGGAGTGGCCATCGGAGTAGGGCTTCGAATCTGGGGAGGATGGAGGACGTTTGAGCCTTGAGGTAGAAGATGCCGACGAAAAGGTGAACACCAAAGAAGAAGCGACTGACGCCATAAATGGGCTCTTTGTGGGCCAGACTCTCATAACAGGCCCAGGGAGATTCACAACTTTGAAATCAGCAACCTGCAGTTTGCTGCATTTTGTAAGACTAATTTTTTCTCCTTCTCTCCTAAGATTATATTATATTAACAAATAAATCCATGCGTTGCAACGATACTTATATCATGTGTCATACATTCTGATATGTTTTTGGAACTCATTCTAATACGTTTTGGAAATAGACTCGGTAACGTGGTTAGAGGTGGGCTATACAAACTCGTATAAGCATGAGTTGTGACTTTGGATTACGAATGAGACATAAGCCAACCCTAATCTCGAATTCATCACGGTCCTAAGTTCAGGTCACAGGACACATGAATTATTACTCTTAGTAAAACTGGGTATGACTCTTATGCTCTGGAGAGTGGAGGGACACACAGATGATGAGAAGAGGGTGTGATGGACGAAAAAATAGAAGAGAAATTTCGAAATCACATACACTGAGGAATCTTTTCGCTATATCTTCTTCGTTCTAGTTCCTATCTAGTTCATTCTTACTCTATGATCAGGTGAAAAACGTGGGATGGCTGGTCGAGGACACGCGCTGCGGAGGCGTCCAACGGTGGCTTGGTCGCAGGTGTGTCGGGGACACGCGCTGCGAAGGCCGGAGGCGCTGAAGAACCGCCAGGTGGTCAGGTCAGCGTCAAAGCAAACGGCGAACTTTCCATCTTCGTCGTGCACCAACCACTACCATACTAGCCCGTGAGCTGCGCACCCATGTGGTTGTGGACTGCAATTGCAAGCGGGGCACGCGTCCGCGAGCGAGCCGCAGACCGCGGTGGCCTCCCGCCGGAGCAGTCCCGGCCGCCGCGCGCCGTGGGCTAGCTAGCTGATCTCGTGCGCCGGCCGTCGCCGTTTGTGGTGCCGGGTCAGGCACCTACCACTATTGGCGCTAGTCCCCCCGGCCGTCCTCCAATCTCTACGACCTCGGACGGGAGATTGCTTGTGACGACGATCGAACTGACGGCTGGAGTCGAGGCCGTCGAGGGGCACCAGGCACTACAGGACAGTCGGTCTCAGTCCATAGCCGCCGTTGGATTTGACATTTGACCACGATGAGTTGAGCTAGCAAGCTCTCGCTTTCTTCGTTCCGCGTTGGTGCCTCTCCCTCTCCGACGACGACCCCCACCCGGAACGGTGCAAAGCTGAGTGCCTGTTCGCTTGCTCATAAATGATCGTAAATTTTCAGCTAGAAACAGTGTTTTTCTCTCACACCAAACCAGCCAACAGTAAATAATCCACGATACGATACGGCCTCCCGAACAGGCTGAACTCAGCTGTCCTGCACTCGCTTCTGACGGTCAGGTCAACACGCCTGCCTATACATTTCCAGGCACATTGAAAGGCGTGCCCAGTTCGTATGGGATCGTTGGGTGGTGTGAGAGAAAAATGCCGTCCGTTAGCTGATACTCCACCAATTAATGTCAATGTCAATAGGACCGCCAGACATTGGAGTATGAGTCAAATACCACCAATGTCAATGTCAATAGGACCGCCAGACACGCGTCTCCGGCCGGCCGAGTCGTCATGCTTGCGCTCATCGTCAGCTCGTGCGGTCCAGTCCCATCTACGTCGAGCCGGACGAGACCCACGTGTCCATTGAGCGGAGCGGAAAACGTGTGAAGCAAGGACTGGCTACGGCCGTTTTGCAGGTTCCTCTCTGACTCTATCGGCTTGTTCGGTTGGCTAGTTCGTATTGTTGCTGGTTCGTTTACGTGAGAGAGTGGTACTGCTGGCTGGTTCGCTGCTACAGTGCTCATGGGAGGGGGCTGGCCAGCCAGCCCCAGCCCAGCGAACGAGCGGTATAGCCCCAGCGCATGCAGAAAAGTCCTACAAAATAGTTTAGTAGTAGGAAGCGTTTAGAGTAATTTTCCAGTGAAAACAGAAAGAATCCTTAAAAAGAGCCCTTTCAAACAAGACCTACATATACATATACACGACCAATCGATCGAACTTGTTTTTCATGCAGGCTCGTCATCACTGTCGCCTTTATATATAATTTGTGGCCTTTTATATATAATTTGTAACGATGCAATGAACGTCGATCCGGTGATGTGTACGATTGGGGCCATGTTTTTCAAAAAAAAAAAAAAAAAAAATCAGTGCGACGACACTCATGAAGCAACCATGGGCATCCGTGACACATGTCCATACGAACGCATTCAACATATGAGAGAGTTAGTTTTTCTTTCCAATTATTCCTCCTAATTTAAGCAAGAGTCTCATACGTTCGATGCATGCACATAGGCACGTGTCATGAATCCGGTGAGCCCATGAGGACAGTTCCCGCTGATTTTTTTTCCTATTTTTCATGGTGCATAGCACGCATTCGTTAAGGCAAACATGTGCACACTTTTTCACCTATCTAATCTCTATATTTTTCTATCCACGAGCGCCGTACGATCTAAGACTATAGAACCGGTGACAGAGCTAGAGCAAAATAAGGAACATATACTCGCCTTGTGGGATATTGATATTATGTTTTTGTTAGTCCTGGCAAAAAAAAAAAAAAACAACAAAAAAATTATAAAATTTGCTTGGAATTTCGGCGTAACAAAGCCTTTTACAACATATTATTTTTTTAAAAGCGCGAAGAAGCTAGGGGGGAACATGCATGTAATACAGTTTTCCATTGAAGTTAGAATGGTCGTCGCGTATGAACCAGACTAGGCAACAAACTTGAAATAAGCTCAGCTAATGTCAGACTGGATTGGTGGGTTGGTGCTACACCGGATTACTAGTGAGGTAAATGATGGCACTAACATTATCATAATAAAACAATGGTAGCTCGATGAAATGGGGTGTGTAGCTCCATATAGCAACTGGCACAACCAGATAGCATCAGAGACATGTGCAGTGATACTCAATACGGGTTTAATTTGTAGCTTGTATTGTGATAGCCTACATAAGGGTCTAGTGTTTGATATCCAATCTAGCATAGCCTTATGCTTTTGAGCAGTATTTGGTTATCCTGCATTTTGACTTTGCACAACTTAAAACTCTGTTTTGTTGCCTACCCTAGATGCTGAAATGCGTACACTACTACACAAATGATTTTGCAAGGCGGTGGCCAAACATTAACCGAGACGGTCACAAAATTCAACCGTCTCCAAAAATGCCGGCCGATTAACGGAGGCGGTCGTTTTCATTTACGGAAATTGCCCGCCTCGTAAAATCGATTTACGGAGGCGGTCAAAAAATAACCGCCTCCGTAAATGGATTTTCGGAGGCGGTCATCTTAAGACAACCACCTCAAAAAATGGTCTATTTTCATAGGCGGTCGTCTTAAGATAACCGTCTCCATAAATCAAAATCTGGAGGCGGACAACTATAAAGCCCGCCTCTGTTAATAGCCGAGGCCCAGCGCGCGGCCTGTTTCCTCTCTATCGGGCCTATATATATACCTAGCATTAGGGTTTTAGGGTCACTCATCCCCTCCCAACTCACTCAGCCGGCGCCTCTCTCCTCCAAGCACGCGACTCCCACTCTAGGCGCGCTCCCTCCCCTCTAGGCCCGCGGCTCCCTCTCCTCCCTCTCCTCCATGTCCTCCCTCTCCTCCGTCCGCAGGAGGGGGCTCGCACCAGGGGCCTCGCGGTGGTGGGCCACGCGCCCCTGGCCGGCGGCGGCATGTGCGGTGGGAGCAATGGGGTGGAGGCGGTGGAGTCCCGGCGATGGAGTCCCGGCGGTGGCAGCGACAGCGGGGAGGTTGAGGTCGGCCGGATCCAGGCGAAGGTTGGCCGGATCCAGGTCGAGGTCGGCCTGCTGCGCCTCCCTCTCTCTCTCTCTCCCATGGCGGCGGCTCCCTCCCTTCCTTTGCCATGGCGGTTGCGCGGGGCCGTGCCCAGATCCGGACGGCCATGCCCAAATCCGGTGGCGCCACACCTAGATCCGACGGGGCCGCGCCCAGATTTGGCGGGCCCTCCTCCGATGGATGTGGTGGCGGTGGCGCCAGTGACGGGCTCGATGGTGGGCTCGATTGGGCTCGCTTGGTTTTTATTTTAATTTTTTAATCGATTAACAGAGGCAAGCAGCTTAATGCGACCGTCTCCATTAATCGATTAACTGAGACGGTTATTGCAACCGCCTTGCCTCCATTAAGTTTTCTGTACTAGTGGTAATTGCTCTTTTTTGTTTGGTTGCATAACATGTATATGCAATTCTTAGAGATTGGTAACATTACCCATTCTCCATTCTTGACCATACCACCTCTACCTCTGTGCCCGCTTTCCCTCTCACGGTCTCGCACACTGCCATCTCTGCCTCACTCTTGTGTGGTCTCACTCTATCTCTCTTGTCGGTCTCTATTGGTATGTAATTAAACCTTCGAGGGGATCTCCCTGAGAAGCAACTCCTTGAGGAGGAGATCGCCTGAGCTATAGCGAGGGCGTCCCCTGCATACACTCTGACGTCTACGGCAAGCTCACAAGTACATTGTCATCCCACGCGCTGGGGCAAGAGAAAGAGATACAACCTTGCTTTCGACGACGCCATTGCCAAGATCCCCAAGGTGGCTAAGTTCCTCAAGGTGAAGGACAGGTACGACCCGGTCGGAATCTTCTCCATGCGCCGTGCATAGAGAAGATGGCGCATCTCAAACATCATCTTCTCTAATGTTAGAGGCCCTAGATGATGTCTCCGTGTTTGCTGTGACAACTATCACTGCAAGGGCTACTCCTCCTCAGCTAGCCCGTGCAGCGGCGACGGCATGCTCCTCGGCGGTCCATGCAATGGCAGCAGCGCGTGCTTCTCGGCACCCCAAGCGCTGTGGTCATCTCATTGATAACCTATGTGGCATAGTTTGCTCAACGGTAGCCCGTGTGGCACTGCGTGCTCCTCCTAGGCGGCAACGAGCTCCTCGGTAGCCCTTGCAGCGGCGACGTGCTCCTTGGCAGTGGCAGTCTTCACGTCGTGCTTCACGGGGCCGAGGCACTATCGAAGAGGGGAAGAGGGAGGTGTCGATACTCAGCCTGTTTGGGAGGCCGTATCGTATCGTGGATTATTTACTGCTGGCTGGTTTGGTGTGAGAGAAAAACACTGTTCCCAACTGAAAATTTACGATCGTTTACGAGCAAGCGAACAGGCTGACTATCCTACATTGCAGGTATAGGTTGCTGCATTGCGGGTGCAGGCAATTGTATTGCGAATGTTGCATCTGACGATATGGTCAATTTGGGAGAATCCGTGGATGCAAGTTTCTAGTGCTTCGATTATAGTACTTGCCTATATAAGGAGATAACTTGTACTGCTGTAGCCTAGGGGAAGGAGTTGTACCTAGGCAACCGATGAGACCCTACATGTAGTTCTCATGTGTGAGCATGTGTTTGCACTGTATACATCTAATGTTTTTGAGTATTTTAAACCTTTATAATATTATGATCATGCGTATCCGCACGTTAAGTGGGAGGTCATGAAACACCTCCCTTTGGGCCTGTTCGGCTGGTATTAAAGCCGGCTGGAGCTGTTTTGTTGTGAAAGAAAAATACTGTAGATTCTAGCTGATAAGCCGACTGATAAGTTTAAGGGAATAGGCTAAAGAGTCACTTGTCAGCTTGTACATTACAGCTTTGATATACAAAGGGAGCATACCTTATTGCCATATTCCCTACTAGCTAGAACGCACATGCACTGCGTTGTCGACTAGTATATGTGGTCAATTAATTGAGGGAAATATTCTGTCCACGTGTACAATCCGTTACTACGATCTCGGCTATGCATGCTCAATTAATTGACGCCGGCCAGTTTAGCGCGAGTCAGCCCTCTTCGTTAGAGAAGAGCGACGACGACTAATTCAAACCCTGGCATCAGACATGCATGCATCTTACGTCACCGGCTAATAATTCGGCGTGCATCTCTTCAAAAAAAAAAAAAAAATCGGCGTGCAAAACGAATGGCGCGTCGCAAGGGCGGCAAATATAATGCACGAGCGATGGAACGTCAAGGAGAAGAGAAAAGTCCCCTCTTACGTACTTGATGGCCTGTGCTGACTTGGCTTGTGTCATTGTGACTGCTCGTGCCAAACCCACTCTCCACTCAGCTCACATCCATGCATTGGGCTTGGGGTCTTGGGCTCGATCTGCCAACGTTGGACTGACTTGCATTGGATGAGGATGATGACTTGACCATGCTCCATCTCTCTATCCATGCATATGCATGCATGCATGCTGCCTGCCACGACCACGGTTGGCTGGCACTAACGAACCCCCTCCTTGTAATTAATATATACAACTATTATTGTCCTAATAAACTGGAAAAAGTAAACAAAAAAATAGATTTCGACCCTTGTTTCACTGGCGGATACAGCAACTTTGCCGAGTGCCAAGGGCACTCGGCGAAGCCCAAAAAACACTCGGGAAAGGGTTTGCTGAGTGTTACACTCGACAACCCCTTTATCGGCAAACGCTAGATTGCCGAGTGTTTTTTGTCGGACACTCGACAAAGACGTTGCCGAGTGTCCAAAAAACACTCGGCAAACTTTTTTGCAAAAAAAAGACACGCCGACACCACGCCCGCACCACCAGCACCGCCGCTGCCACCACCATCCGTGCCGCCGTCCCCTCCGCCGCCTGGGGTGCGCCGGATTTGGAGCTCAAGGTGGCGGAGCTCGCCGAATCTGTAACACCCCGGTGTTATGCCTGCATTTAGGCACTGCAAATCACGCATATCATGCATCATCAAGCATCCAAATCATACATGCCTAATCATGTGAATAACAATTGAAACATTGCTTTGAAACATCTGAAACATGCGTGAAACCTGAATGTTGCATACACCTGTTTAAGAATTGTTTTGCCCTGAATTTTTCTTGCTAGGTTAGTAAAACATGTTTGGCTACTATTGTAAATCATCTAGCAATGTTTAGTTCAATTTTTGGAGCAATGTTTGTATTCAAATTAATTCAAAATTTGGCTTCAAAAATAAATTCCAAAAATTAGGGTTTTGAGCGCTATAGGTGGTTACCTGGATCTGCTTGGATGACTATGAAGTCATGGTATAACTAAGTGTTAAATGAAGTTGAGACCGGACGGAGACTTGCAGAGTTTTGGACTGTAGTGTTTTCCGTCTGTGTCGATTAAGGACCGACCGTTGTTGGGCCTCGAGTCATGTTGAACGCATGTCTTACATTTAGCTGGCCGGATAAAGTACCTTCCGATAGCGAAGCTGGGAGATTTTTTGGGCCGAGTAGATTGCCCGCAACGCACTGTGCCGGAGCAGGTGTGGTAGGACACGGGGGCGGGATAATAAGATCAAAGTGCAGTCGGTCGGCCCCCGGGTACATGTGGTTCCTGGCAAACTCGAGATTCCTGGAAAGTTGACTCGGTGATCAATATCTCACTTTAGCGGGTGAGTGAGGTTTGTGTAAGGAATAAATCACCAGCTGGTTAGGAATCGATTCGAATCGCCATCGCTCCTGGATAGTGAGCACTTGACTTGAGTTACTTCATCGTAGTAAATGTTATGGAACACTTGAACAGTTATAATGAATATGACAGTATGGAAGTTGTTTAATGATCATTGGTTATCATTATCTGCTTAATCACATGTTTACTCTAGTATAGGTGCAAATCTAGTCGATAGGTTAATAATAATTAACTTGGCAATAATGCTTTTCGAGAAGTTCTTGAAATGCTAAAAATGCTTCTTTTTGCAAATGAGTCAGCTACCCTACTATAAAGCCCTTCATAATCCTTGGTGTCGCTTATTTTCGGTTATGTCGGGTAAGTCTAGCTGAGTACCTTCTCGTACTCAGGGTTTTATTCTCACTTGTTGCAGATGGGCAGATGTATTACGGCTACTGTATCAACTGCCTCTATCCTGCGATGGGTGATGCTTAGGACCATGGGCATGGTCATTCCTTACGTCTCATCTGATGCTTTTGTTGGAGATGATCATTCGCTGGCACTATATTTAAACTCCGTGTGAGTGTGTGTGTGGTTTGAACAAATGACTTCTGCTACTTTTATTCGAACTGGTTTGTAATAACTATGTTGAAACTCTGATGTATCTGAGATTGTGAACTTTTATGTAATATGTGATGGTGACCGCTAAACTCATTACGATCTTGGCTGGAATGGAAGTTGGTTTGAAATCCTTCGTGATTTCACGGACTACCGGGTTATACGGGCTTAAGTTTGCTAAATCGTCTGCTCTGGCGGATGATTTTCTTACTTAATTTCGTATAATTGGTCGGTTCTGTTACAGATGATTTTCTTACTTAATTTTGTATAATTGGTCGGTTCTGTTACAGCTGGTATCAGAGCATGGTTTAGCGTGTTACTGTTCACAAGTGTATTTAAAACAAAAAGGCATTTGAAAAACGTGATTTCCAAACCATAAAGTGTGCCAGTGGTCATATCCTCTATGCCCAGTTAAGGACTTTAGGTGGCCTAATTAAGTACTGACTTGGGGTTCTTGCATCATATTTCTCTTTCGTCGCTCATACGGCGTGCTATTGTATGAGTGCCACTTGTTTGAGTGGTAATGAATGGATTAGTTGCCTCTACGCGTCGGTAAGTGTGAGTTGTGAGAGCATGATCGGATACACCGCCGATCTAGGGTGAATGCTTATATGATGCTGGAGTAATTACATGTTCTACGCATGTTTTACAAAGGTATCTCATGTATGGGTCTTCCGTCTATGGAGGCGATGCCGTCAATAGGACGATGATTCGGGTAGTTACTACCGTTGTACACGTATCTGGGGATTCGTATAGAGCGTGTAGATAAAACTTTACTGCTTTTATGCATTCATTGGGAATTGGGCTGGAATGAATCTTCTGCAGGTACATAACAATGCTATCGTGTAGAACGTATTAGCTATGTATTGAGAGATCGTTGTATGCCATCGAATTCGTCATTAGAAATTATTTATTTCCTAAGTTTGTGAGAACGTACGGCACGTACATACATCATGTTACTTGTGCATTTCATTCATGTCATGCATTCCTCCCCTTATAAATTGATTATCTCTTTTGATAAAAGTTGTATCACCTAAAATATGTTTTCCCCGAGGTAATAAAAGAACTTTTGCTACAGATGGCCCGCACGAAGCAGACCGCCTGTAAGTCCACCGGAGGAAGAGCACCTCGACGTCCGTTGGCCCTGAGGGAGCACCGCACCACGGACACCTTCTTGAGTGAGTTTGACATGTCAACTTTGCTTTGGAGAGTGCTCCATGATGTGGGGTACCCAGAGGGTCAAGAGCCGGTGTACTCTTGGAATGAGAGCCAGTTAGCAGAGGATGGACTTGCAGTGGTGGAGATCACGGTTCCTGCTCTCGGTGATGCTCCAGATTGGGATGGTTGGCATTTGGAGTTTGAGGGTCGCACTCCAGCTGAGGGTGCAGAGGGAGCAGCCTTCCGTGTCATCAGGGACATTATGAGCAGATTTCCCAGTGAGCTTGCAGCAGCTCTAGCTGGTACTTTTCCTAGGGATGATCCTCGTGATGCCATT
The DNA here is from genome assembly GCF_019320115.1 of Miscanthus floridulus. Lineage (NCBI taxonomy): Eukaryota > Viridiplantae > Streptophyta > Magnoliopsida > Poales > Poaceae > Miscanthus > Miscanthus floridulus. Next base: position 105,311,152 of record NC_089598.1, read on the forward strand.
TGGGTTCAGCCTCAAGGAAGTGCATTGGTCAGAGGTCCAGCTGAAGGACAGGCTAGCGACAACCTGGCAATGAGTGCTATGTTCGCCGCCATCAGAGCATATGAAGGTCTCGAGAGTACCTACTGGACTTTGACTGGCTTGCGTAGTGAGGATAAGCTAAAAGGAAAGAAGCAGAAGAAGAGACAGGCACGTGCTATAGCTAGCTTGCAGGAGCAGTTGGCTGATATGAACTTACAGCGAGATCAGGCGGTTGAGAGAGGTGATAGAGCTATGCAGTGAGTGCATACGTTGACTCAAGCCAACAACAATGCAGACCGCATGATTGGACAGCTGGTTCAGGAAAGGAATGAAGCCTGGAACGCAAGAAACCTTCTGCTGCAGAGGGTCGATGAGCTAGAGGAATACAATGGCTACCTGCACGAGGAGTTTCATGCGCTCTACAATGGGGTTGGCCCATATGCTCCACCAGACGCCGCTGGCATGGACATCGACGATGACAACGAGGACGAGCCTGCAGTTTCACCTGGGGGCGATGGTGACGTCTCTGATCCCGACGATGGCCCCGAGGAGTAGGCTAGTTGCCTTGCGCTAGTATCTAGGTCCTGCCGTGATGACCTTTCTTTTGTTGGCATGTAACCTATTGTATGTTGCTTCGAACGTATGAGACTTGGCATGTGGTTGGAACTGATTTTCGAATGCGATATCTGAACGCATAAAAAGTCCAGTGTATGTATGCTGGCAATTTAATTGTATGGACGCGATGTTTGCCGTTGAAGTAATACGATTAAGTGATGTTGTTTTAATTGGGATGCGATTGTTGTGCCTCTGTTTTATTGCATGAATTTATTCTCTCTAGTAAATTCAGTATGGCATAATTTTTCCTTCACTCGCAATTATTACAGCTTCACTCAATCGTTATTTGTTGCTGAAATATGCAGATGACAAACACTCGCCGAACCACGTATGAGGCCGCTGAGCCCGGTGCTAACGGTGCGGGGACTGGTGGTGGTGGTGGAAACCACGGCAACAACAATGACTCCCCATGAACCACATTTGCCACCTCCCCCGTTTACCCCTGAGATGTTCCTCGCACAGCTGCTCGGGAGTCAGCGCAACGTGGAATAATCCCGGAAGAACATGGAGGATCTTCTGCGAACCATCGCCAACAACGTTCAACGTGGTAACAATCAAGGTGGTGGCATGGGAGTGAACCAATATAGCACCTTCAAAGATTTCATGGACACCAGGCCGCCAGTATTCAAGGAAGCAACAGAGCCACTCGATGCTGAGGAATGGATCAACATGATGGAAGATAAATTCCGTGTGTTGAGAATGACTGAGGTTCTAAAAACGGAGTATGCTGCACTTCAATTGCAGGGACCGGCGGGAATATGGTGGAAGCACCATCGCACCACCTTCCCTCCAAATGCTCAGATTTCTTGGAGAGAGTTTGCTGAGGCCTTCCGTGGAGCCTATATTCCACCAGGGCTGACCGAAATGAAGTTGGGAGAGTTTCTGGCATTGAACCAGGGCACCAAGACCGTGACACAATACCTGCATGCCTTCAACAACTTGTGTCGCTATGCTCCCAACATGGTTGACACAGATGCTAAAAGAATAGCCAGTTTTAAGAGGGGTCTCAATCCAAAAATGATGAAGCATGTTGGTACCAACAACCGCGTCAGATTCAATGACTTCATCAGCGACTGTCTGAAGCAGGAGAAGAATAACAACGCCAGCACCGTAGCCAAGACACGCAAGAGAGCCTTTGAAGGTGGGCCGTCTCAAGCTAGAGCCCCTATGGGAGGTCGTCCCCCATATCGCCCATCGGCTCCTGGCGCTAGGTTCAGGCCACCTCAGCCAAGAAGTCAGAATTTCCGTGGACCTCAAAAGCCGTACAAGATGGCAGTACAGCCCAACAAAGCAGCCGCAACTGCGGTACAAGGCAGTTCCAAGGGAGCTGTGGGATCTGCCGGGACAGTGAGAGGACCCTGCTATAACTGTGATCAACCCGGCCATTTCTTGAGGTTTTGTCCGTACCCGCCCAAGAAGAAGCAGCAGACTTATAATGCTAGAGTGCATAGTACAACAGTGGATGAAATTCCTGAGGGAGAGCCCATCACTGCTGGTAAGTTTCCCATCAACGAAAACCCTGTAGTTGTTCTATTTGATTCTGGATCATCGCATTCTTTTATGAGTCAAGCATTTGCACAGAAACATGGATAACTATGCACAGAATTGGGTTATGGGTACCGTATAAGTTCAGCAGGGGCTAATGTTTTGACCAACCAGATGGTTCGAGGGGCAACCCTTGAATTAGGTAGCAGGAAGTTCCGAGTGAACTTGATAGTTAGGCCTGGGTTAGTCTTGGATGTCATTATAGGGATGAATTGGATGAAGGATTGGGGAGCAGTCATAGATACTGGAAGTCGAGTACTTACCCTTAAGGATCCCCTGGGTGAGGGTACTTTCCAAGTACCATTGCCTCAGAGAACAGACCTTATAAGTGTTACATGTGCTACAACAGTCATTCCTATTCATCAGATTCTGGTAGTGTATGAATTTCTGGATGTATTCCCGGATGAGCTACCTAGTCTTCCACCAGATAGGGAGATTGAGTTTGGAATTGAGCTAGTCCCCGGAACAGCTCTGATTTCAAGGAGACCCTATCGGATGCCTCCAGATGAGTTAGCTAAGCTGAAGAAGCAATTAGAAGATTTGTCAAAAAAGGGGTTTATTTGGCCAAGCAAGTCTGAATGGGGATGTCCCGCTTTATTTGTGAAAAAGAAGAAAGAGGGCACGTTGAGAATGTGCGTAGATTACAGGCCACTCAACGCTGTGACCATCAAGAATAAGTATCCCTTGCCACATATTGATGTTCTGTTTGACCAATTATCCAAGGCCAAGGTGTTCTCAAAAATAGATTTGAGATCCGGTTATCATCAGATCAAGATTAGGCCACAGGATATACCAAAAACTGCATTTTCCACCAGATACGGATTGTATGAGTATCTTGTCATATCCTTTGGCTTAACAAATGCTCCTGCATACTTTATGTTTTTGATGAATATAGTTTTCATGCCAGAGTTGGATAAGTTTGTGGTAGTGTTCATCGATGACATTTTGGTGTACTCCGAGAACGAGAAAGATCACGAAGAGCATCTGAGAACTGTCTTGACCAGACTTAGAGATCATCAATTGTATGCTAAGTTTAGCAAATGCGAATTCTGGTTGAAGGAAGTTCCTTTCCTTGGTCACATTCTGTCAGAGAATGGAGTTTCAGTCGATCCAAGTAAGGTGCGAGAAGTTATGAATTGGAAAGCACCGACCACAGTTCCTGAGATTAGAAGTTTCTTAGGACTAGCCGGTTATTACCGTCGCTTTATACCAGATTTCTCGAAGATCGCCAAACCAATGACAAGCCTCCTACAGAAGGATCACAAATTTGTGTGGACAGAGGAGTGTGAAGCAGCTTTCCACATGTTGTGGAACTGTTGACCACTGCTCCTATTCTAGCGTAACCAGATATCGAGAAACTATTTGATGTGTTTTGCGACGCATCGAAGACTGGATTGGGCTGTGTTCTTATGCAAGAAAGGAGATTCATTGCTTATGCATCACGACAATTAAGAAAGCACGAGGTCAACTATCCAACACATGATCTTGAACTTGCTGCAGTTGTGCACGCCCTAAAAATTTGGAGACATTATCTACTTGGTAATGTGTGCAATATTTTTACGGATCACAAGAGTCTTAAGTATATCTTTACCCAACCAGAGCTAAACATGAGATAGCGTAGATGGTTGGAATTGATAAAGGATTACAACTTGAATGTGCAATATCATCCTGGTAAAGCCAATGTAGTGGCAGATGCTTTGAGCAGAAAGTCACATTTCTTGAAGGTGCAGCCATTACTTGAAGATGGATTCGATCTAATGCATCCTGCTGTGTTATATAGTATTCAGATTAGTTGCTCCTTGGAAAGTAAGATAATAGAATGCCAGAAAACCGATAAGGGGATATTCCACATCAAAGAGAAAATAAAAGAGAAGCCGTCTCAACACTTTAAAGTGGATGAACAGGGCGTGTTGTGGTTTGACAACCGTCTTGTGGTTCCCAAGGATCGAGAGCTTAGGAATAAACTCATGGATGAAGCTCACCTTTCTAAGCTATCTATCCATCCCGAAAGTAGTAAGATGTATCAAGAATTAAGATCTCGCTATTGGTGGACCAAAACGAAGAAAGAAATTACAGCATATGTTGTCAGATGTGACACATGTTGTCGAGTGAAAGCCATTCACATGAAACCTGCTGGTATGTTGCAACCCTTATCAGTCCCTAGTTGGAAGTGGGATGATATCAGCATGGATTTTATCACGGGTTTGCCCACTACTCAAAAAGGACATGATTCGATTTGGGTGATTGTGGACCGTCTTACCAAGACCGCTCATTTCTTGCCAGTCAAAACAGATTATCGACCACCTCAATATGCCAAGAAGTATATCACAGAAATTGTGAGGTTGCATGGTATACCAAAGACCATAGTATCTGATAGAGGCTCACAGTTCACGGCTCACTTTTGGGAACATTTACACAAAGGCTTAGGAACTAGTTTGATTCGCAGTACCGCTTATCATCCTTAGACAGATGGTCAGACTAAACGAGTAAACGTTGTTTTAGAGGATATGTTAAGAGCCTGTGTATTGTCTTCTAAGGGATCATGGGAGTCATGGTTACCGTTAGCTGAGTTTTCTTATAATAATAGTTACCAAGAAAGCATCAAGATGGCCCCATTCGAAGCTTTATATGGCAGAAAATATAGAACACCATTGAATTGGGTCGAGCCTGGAGATAGAAGGTATTATGGCATTGACTTTGTAGAAGAAGCCGAGAAGAAAGTTCATATTATTCAACAGAATATGAAAGTGGCCCAATCACGTCAGAAAAGCTATGCAGACAGAAGAAGGAGACCCCTTATGTTTGAAGTTGGTGACTATGTTTATCTGAAAGTCACGCCAATGAAGAAGAAAAGGTTTGGAATCCGAAGAAAGCTTGCCGTGAGATTCGTAGGACCGTACAAGATCTTGGAACGAAGAGGTCCGGTCGCCTACAAGTTAGAGTTACCTGAGACAATGAGTACCATTTTCCCAGTTTTCCATGTATCACATCTCAAGAAATGTTTGCGTGTTCCGGAGGAAAGAATAGAACCTCGAGGTATTCAACTCAAATTAGATTTGGTGTATCGTGAGTAACCAGTCCGAGTGTTAGACACGAGGGAACATGCTACTCGGAATAGTGTGATGAAAACATACAAGATACAGCGGGATCATCATGATGAGGGAGATGCAACTTGGGAAACAGGAGAGTATCTACAAAAAGCTTATGAAGATTTTTATAACAAATGGTTCGTAACCCAAATCTCAGGACAAGATTTTTATAAGGGGGGAGGGCTGTAACACCTCGGTGTTATGCCTGCATTTAGGCACTGCAAATCATGCATATCATGCATCATCAAGCATCCAAATCATACATGCCTAATCATGTGAATAACAATTGAAACATTGCTTTGAAACATCTGAAACATGCGTGAAACCTGAATGTTGCATACACCTGTTTAAGAATTGTTTTGCCCTGAATTTTTCTTGCTAGGTTAGTAAAACATGTTTGGCTACTATTGTAAATCATCTAGCAATGTTTAGTTCAATTTTTGGAGCAATGTTTGTATTCAAATTAATTCAAAATTTGGCTTCAAAAATAAATTCCAAAAATTAGGGTTTTGAGCTAAACGTGGACTTGATATTATAATTCAAAATCTATCAAGAATTGGACTTTGGTCTTAAAAGCAAAGTTGTAGAGGATTTAATTCTAAGCAACTTTCATTTTTTGACTATTTTAAAAAAAAATCATTTTCTTGCTCAAAAGGGTATTTGAAAACTGATATTTGAAATTTCCTTGAAATCCGAAAATTGGAAAAATATTTTTTTCTCTTTCGCGGGCTGCCGCCTCACTTCCTGGCCCATGGCCAAAGCCGCCCGCAGTAGCACGCCTCCCGCGCCAGCCCACCTCGCCTCGGCCCAGCCCAGCCCCGCGCGCTGGCTCCTTCTCCCGCGCGCCGCGCCCGTCACCACGCCACGCTCCCGACCGCGTCAGGCGACGCCCGCCGCGTGGCGACCATGCGCCGGCGACGCCCGCCGCGTGGCAGCCACGACCTAACTCCGCCCCATGCGCGCGCCTTCTTCTGCCTGGCAGCGTTGCCTCCTCCTCAATCCCCCACTTCACTCTCCCGCGCGCCCAGCAGCAGTGACAGCAGCAGAGCGTGCCCGCCATCGCCATCGCGCGCCGCACCTCACCGGGACCAGCTCGCCTGACCACCACAGCTCACCATTGAACCCTCCATCTCGCCCGCAGCACCGCCACCTTGCGCACCACGCTGCCGACCAGCTCGCCACGCGAATCGACCGGAGGTGAGGCCCAATCGCGCATTTTTCCTCCACGCTGTCGCTCATCGGAGCTTGGCCGTAGCGCACACCATCGTGGCTAGCCCTGCTCCGCCTCCCTCTCTTCCTCTTTTCACGCACACCATGCCCGCCTCGCAATGGCAGAGCTCGGTTGTGAGTCAACGTCGCCGCTCCGGCCACCCTTGCGCCGGAACGAGCCCGCGCCGCCGCTCTACAGCGCCGCCGCGCGCCATGGCCACCGGCCACCTTGCTTCGGTGGTCCTCTGGCCTTGCAAGTAGTGCCAACGGGTGCGCATCGCCTTGGGGAGTCTGACGGTGCCGACCACGCCGCCGGCGACCTCCCCGCCGGTGAGATTCGGCCGGTCAGCGCCGCCCCTGCTTCGGCCTATCCGATAGGTGGGGTCATTGACCCGCTGGGTCCCGCCTGTCTGTCTCTCTGGCGTGGGTTGTGGGTGGATAACCGGGTGGATCTAGCAGAATTGAGCATGAAGTTTAAAAAGGGATTTCAAAAATGATTTTTCAGAATTCAATTTGAAATGGTTTGAAAAATGTTTGGGTACTCAAATTTGCTCTAAATTTGTTGAAACAAATTTTTCTAGGTTCCTTATCATCAGATCTACTTGGGAAAAATTGTGCATGTCGTTTTTGAGATACTTTGCTGTAGAATTTTATTTAATCATGAATATTGCTGATAACTTGAAAAATATGTAGAAAAATCTATAGTCTTCAGAAAAATATGATTCCAAGTTTGTTAATCTTCTTATGTCATGTACTTCCTAGGAAAAATATGTTTCATGCATGTGCTGTGGGAAAATTTTTAGGTGTAGTTCAAGTACCTTTAATAGCTGATTTTTTATTATTTTTGCTAGAGAGCAAACTTTATATAAAACATGCATGTGATAATTTTTGTACAGTCATTGTATGCTATGAAGAACATAGAAAAAATACTAACTCTGTGGTTTGACACTTTTCACAGTACAAAGTATTTTCATGTATAAAATCATGTCATAGCTTGTTATTTTTGTGTAGGCTAATCCACTCATTCAAACACCATGAAAATCTGATGGTAGTCTAATTAGAGTAGTAACATGCTACTATAATTTTCTCAGATTTTTGTAAGCACCAGAAATATAGATTGCTATTGTAGCCCTAATTAAAAAGGAAATAAAACAATCCTCTTTAATACAAGGTTAGTTAATAATAATAGCTTTGGTGTATCTTTGAAGCATTTGATAAGGTGTGTTGACTTAAATATATTAGTAGTAGAAGAGAATGCAGTAGATGACATGTGCTTGTAGTATAATTTCTTGGATGATGTTGACTACCTTGCATTTAAACATATCCATTGCATTCATCTCATTCGATGCACCGTTTGCATAATCACTTACGCGCATTGCATCGTACAGGATCGCAAACCGAGAACCCAGTCATTATACCCGAGGAGCCCGAGGAGCAGTGCGAGGTGCAGCCGCAGGAAGTGCCAGAAGCCGACGAGGAGGACGTTGAGGAACTTTCGGAGTGCCCCGATCACCGTCTGAGCTCCTTCGAGAGAGGCAAGCCCCGGAGCATTTTTCTCCCGGTTTGCAATGATTTAATTAAATGCTTTACTTTAATTGCTGCATTACGTTCAGGAGTTGTTTACAACAGTTGCTGCATTATACCTTGTCTACCTTTGTTATACTATATCCTTGTTACCCGGGTATCCACAGTCGAGTCAATGTTTAGCTGGCTTAGACCGGTAGAAGTCGGGTGATTTCCTGTCACCTGCGAGCTATAGGTGGTTACCTGGATCTGCTTGGATGACTATGAAGTCATGGTATAACTAAGTGTTAAATGAAGTTGAGACCGGACGGAGACTTGCAGAGTTTTGGACTATAGTGTTTTCCGTCTGTGTCGATTAAGGACCGACCGTTGTTGGGCCTCGAGTCATGTTGAACGCATGCCTTACATTTAGCTGGCTGGATAAAGTACCTTCCGACCGCGAAGCTGGGAGATTTTTTGGGCCGAGTAGATTGCCCGTAACGCACTGTGCCGGAGCAGGTGTGGTAGGACACGGGGGCGGGATGATAAGACCAAAGTGCAGTCGGTCGGCCCCCAGGTACATGTGGTTCCTGGCAAACTCGAGATTCCTGGAAAGTTGACTCGGTGATCAATATCTCACTTTAGCGGGTGAGTGAGGTTTGTGTAAGGAATAAATCACCAGCTGGTTAGGAATCGATTCGAATCGCCATCGCTCCTAGATAGTGAGCACTTGACTTGAGTTACTTCATCGTAGTAAATGTTATGGAACACTTGGACAGTTATAATGAATATGACAGTATGAAAGTTGTTTAATGATCATTGGTTATCATTATCTGCTTAATCACATGTTTACTCTAGTATAGGTGCAAATCTAGTCGACAGGTTAATAATAATTAACTTAGCAATAATGCTTTTCGAGAAGTTCTTGAAATGCTAAAAATGCTTCTTTTTGCAATTGAGTCAGCTACCCTACTATAAAGCCCTTCATAATCCTTGGTGTCGCTTATTTTCGGTTATGTCGGGTAAGTCTAGCTGAGTACCTTCTCGTACTCAGGGTTTTATTCCCACTTGTTGCAGATGGGCAGATGTATTACGGCTACTGTATCAACTGCCTTTATCCTGCGATGGGTGATGCTTAGGACCATGGGCATGGTCATTCCTTATGTCTCATCTGATGCTTTTGTTGGAGATGATCATTCGCTGGCATTATATTTAAACTCCACGTGAGTGTGTGTGTGGTTTGAACAAATGACTTCCGCTACTTTTATTCGAACTGGTTTTGTAATAACTATGTTAAAACTCTGATGTACCTGTGATTGTGAACTTTTATGTAATATGTGATGGTGACCGCTAAACTTATTACAATCTTGGCTGGAATGGAAGTTGGTTTGAAATCCTTCGTGATTTCACGGACTACCAGGTTATACGGGCTTAAGTTTGCTAAATCGTCTGCTCTGGCGGATGATTTTCTTACTTAATTTCGTATAATTGGTTGGTTCTGTTACAGAATCCACCACCCGCCCACGCGGATCTGGAGCTCAAGGTGGCGGAGCTCGCCAAATCCGCCACCCGCCCACCGGATCTGGAGCTCGAGGTGGTGGACCTCACCAGATCCACGCTGCTAGGCCGGAGGGAGCTCGTCGAGGGAGAGAGGAGAGAGGGTTCGCCAGAGATGACGTAGAGCTGAGGTGGAGGAGCGTCGTATCGCTGACCCAACGCCGGAGGAGGAGCGCCGCCAACTCGCTCGCGCCTACCGGATCCGAGCTACTCCACGGCGGATCCGGGATGCTCCTCGCTGGGGCGCGCCAGATCCACCATCGGAGCGCCGCCGGAGCAGACCTCCACCACTGGGAGACGCGCCGCCGGAGCAGACCTCCATCCCGAGAGAGAGAGAGAGAGAGAGAGAGAGAGAGAGAGAGAGAGAGAGAGAGAGAGAGAGAGAGAGAGAGAGAGAGAGAGAGGGCGAGCGTGGCGGCGCCGGAGATCCGCCGGGAGGGAGGAGGAGAGAGAGGGGGTGGGCGGATCTGGGGAGGGAGGAGGAGAGAGAGGGCACGGAGGAGGAGAGAGGGGGTGGGCGGATCTGGGGAGGGAGGAGGAGAGAGGGCGTGGGCGCGACGGCGCTGGAGATCCGCTGGGAGGGAGGAGGAGAGAGATAGGGCGGGCGGGCGCGGAGGAGGAGAGAGAGAGCGCGGGCGGTTCTGGGGAGGGAGGAGAGAGGGCGTGGAGGAGGAGAGAGAGGGCGCGGGCGCGGAGTTAATTAAGTTACTTTTTTTATTTGCCGAGTGTCCTAGATCTAGACACTCGGCAAAGTTTTTTTTCTTATACTTTTTTCCTAAAAAAGCTTTTATTTCTTTGCCGAGTGTAAAAATAAAACACTCGGCAAACCCTCTCTTTGTCGAGTGTTTTTTTGACACTTGGCAAACCTCAGCTTTGCCGAGTGTTTTTAGCACAGCACTCGGCAAAGAACTTGTTTGCCGAGTGCCCGAAGAATTACACTCGACAAACCTAAAAACACTCGGCAAATTTGATGTTTCCAGTAGTGTTTCAATTACAATATATTATTATTTGCTAAAGAAGCAATATCACCTTGGACGCACTTTAAATACAAATATATTGATGCACGTTTTATACCCAAAGCTTGTACATAATTTGACTAGTTATTGACCATAGTTTCTACACCCTCTGCCGAGTTTCTTTTTTTTATAGCCCTGAGGCAAGCTTTATTGATTGAAGATAGTTACATCGTCTGATAATAATTGAAGAATAAAACTAGAGGGGTCATCGTCCCAGATACAATTTGTTCTAGAAATCATAGCTTGCCTAGCTAGCTCATGTGCCACTTTGTTTGCTTCCCTATTTAAGTGCTCAATGAAAATCTCTTGGAATCCATTCCAGACTATATTGCACTCATCATAAATTGCAGCAGCTGAGTTCACAGTAAATCCTCCATTCTCCATAGTTTCAACGACCTCCAAACAATTAGATTGAACAAACAATCGATTACCTCCAATCTGTTGAGCTAGCATCAGTAAGGATGAAAACGGAAAGGAAATATCCCGAACCGAACCACATCGTTTTCTACATTTGACCCGGGCGAATTCGTATTTTCGGACAAAATACGGAATACTAAATTCGAATTCGAAATTCGGAACACAATTCGAAATCGGATCGAATTCGGTTTAGGCTTTGTTCGACCGATTTTTACTTTTCTACTTTTAATTCGGAATATCCCGAATTCGAAATTCGGTTTCAAAATTCGGTTTAAACCAAATTTGGCCCACTACAAGTCCAACCTTAGAAAAATTATATCTTTTTCATACGATCTCGGATGAAGATGTTTTTTATATGAAAATTGTAGCTCACAATGAGATCTACAACTTTCTAGTTCTTAGATTTTTCATTTGATGTCTTGAAGATGTTCAAAAAAATTAAACAAAGTCAGCGATATATTAATCGCGTACAAGCGCTTGTTGCCTTAAAAAATCATATCTTCCTTACATCGTGTCAAATGGAGATACTTTTTAAGAAAGTTGTAGGACTTGTTAATTATTATGTACTTGTTAATTATTATGCACTTGGTCCTACGGGTCAATATTCCGTATTGATTTTTCGTATACCGATCGTGTTCGACATAATTCCGCTCGAATTAGTTCGTTTTCGAAATTTTTGATATTCCGTAAGTTCGTGTTCGTTTTCGTGTCCGGCTTTACCGCTTTCGTTTTCGTTTTCGTATTTAAAATGTAGAAGTAGAAAACGGTTGAGAGGTTTTTCGACTGTTTCCGACCGTTTTCATCCTTAAGCATCAGTCCCTCCTTAAGAGCAAAAGCTTCGGCCATTGGTGCATCAACAAGATAGGGGATAAAGGTATTTGAAGCTGCAATCATACCCCCAGAACCATCTCGAATAATAGCACCCGTACTGCCGCAGCCATTATCCTCATCAAAGGAAGCATCAATATTAAGTGAGATATAACCCTCCCTTGGTTTTTTCCATTCCTGCTTTATCTTAGCATCTTTCTTCATTGTCAACTTGTAATTCTTTGTTAAAGAAACAATCGCTAATCCTGATCTTGAACGTGGCTGTACTGTTTCTCCATGAGTTAGCTGTCTTCGTTCCCACCACATTTACCATCCACCAGTCAAGAGAAGTTCAGCAAAACCCACATTTAGATCATAAATCTGCTCACCTCTATTAATTATTTCTTCCAACACAACAGATCCCGATTGGTCAGCCTCCAGCAGATATCGAATTTTCTCCTAGATTCCTATCAATCTCCATACTGCTTTGGCTCGATCACAAGTGAAGATCAAGTGTTTAATGTTTTCTGCTCCATTCTGACAGACCGGGCATCCTCCATTAGGAACAATATGCCTATTTGCTAATATAGTATTGCACGGCATCATTTCCTTAATAGCTCTCCAAGCAAAATCTTTTTATCTTCCCCGGCAAATCGAGCTTCCAAAGATTCTTCCAAATCCGGCAATTGCTAGTACCACTATCCTGCATAGTAGCCATTCTAGCTCCAAATTTCTTTTTCCATTGGACATGATAAGCTGATCTGACTGAGAACATACCGTTTCTATTATAGTGCCAAGCAACGCAATCATCTCTCCCTGAAGTAATAGGTATCTGTAAAATGCGATTGGCATCAACCTCCAGGATAGAGCGTACCAGATCCTCATCCCATGAAGCATTCACTGGATTAATAAGCTCATCCACTGTACTGACTAGATTGTCCCCTCTACGTGTCTGAACTTTCATGTTATGGCTGCCAGGTATCCAATTGTCCTTCCATATTTTTATCTGTGTTCCATCACCAACCCTCCAGATATATCCCAATTTAAAACAATCAAGGCCGGCTAAAATACTTTGCCAAGTATAAGAACTACCACTTTTCATTTTTGCATTTAGCAATTTACTATCAGGATAATAACGTGCTCTCAATACTTTAGCACATAATGAATCAGGCTCCCTTAACAGTCTCCATACTTGCTTTGCCAACATTGCCAAATTAAAAGATTGTATATCTCTAAATCCCATACCTCCTGATCCCTTTGGCATACACATTTTCCACCATTCTTGCCAATGGATCCTCTTATGATTATTGTCATCACCCCACCAGTACTGCGCAATAGCATTTGTTATTCCTTTGCAAATTTTATTAGGAATTTTGAATACCATCATCGCATACACCGGTATAGCTTGAGCAATAGATTTTATCAGGATCTCCTTGCCTCCTAGACTCAAGAAGCTTCTCCTTCCATCCATTGATTCTAGAATTCACCCGATCAATAAGATGCCGGAAGCAGTTACTTCGATCAGTCCCCACAATCGCTGGTAAGCCCAAATATTTATCGCCAAGAGCTTCAGTCATGATATTCAGGGCTTCATAAACCTCCACTTTTGCATCAACATTAGTGTTGTTTGAGAAGAAAATACTTAACTTTGCTTCACTGGCCTTCCGCCCCGAATTTGCACAATATCTATTCAAAATATCAATCAAACAGTCCGCATTCTTCTTATCAGCATGCATTAAAATGAGAGAGTCATCTGCAAATAGTAAATGTGAGATAACAGGAGCTGCCCTACACACCTTGACACCCTCCAATTCCCCTCTTTCCTCAGCACCCTTTAACATAGCAGATATGCCTTCTGCAACTAGAAGGAAGAGGTATGGTGACAATGGATCACCCTACCTCAAGCCCCTTGTTGGTACGATGGCGTCAGTTTCCACGGAATTGAAACGAATCGTATACTTAACCGATTTCACACAAGCCATAATAAGCTTGACCCATCTTTGGTCAAAACCAAACTTCATCATAATTTTTTCAAGGAAACCCCATTCAACCCTATCATAAGCCTTCTGCATATCCAGCTTAACAGCACATAAACCTCTATTTTCTTTTTCATGGTATGTATGCATTCATACGCCAATAAAATATTATCTGTAATCAGTCTCCCTAGAACAAAAGCACTTTGATGGTGGCTTATGATATCCGGTAAAATAACTTTTAGTCTACTTGATAAGATCTTTGAGATTACCTTGTAAACCACATTGCAAAGAGAAATTGGTCTGAACTGAGTGACTTTATCTGGATTATCCACTTTAGGAATCATGACAATAGTAGTGTCATTCCACCCTTCTGGGATAGTAGAGGAGTTTATGGCCTGTAGCACCTCATCAGTCAACTCTTCTCCCAACATGTTCTAGAACCGCTTAAAGAAAATTGCATGGAGCCCATCAGGTCCTGGGGCTTTAAGATCACCAATGCTGAACAAAGCTTTTTTCACCTCCTCCCTAGAAAAAGGAGCTAGGAGTAGATGATTCATATCACTAGAAACCTGCAATTTATGTCTCTCAAGACCTCCTGATCGACTTCGTGCACTTCGGATGTAAAGAGATTTAAAAAAAAAAATCCTTCACCATCACCTTCATCTCCCCAATATTCTCATGTCTTACCCCAAACTCATCTACTAACCCCTTAATCATGTTCCTCCTCCTTCGGGTCGACGCATAGTGATGAAAAAAGTTAGTGTTTCGATCCCCATGTTTGAGCCAATTTGCTCTAGCACGCTGAACCCAGAAAATTTCTTCCTGCTCCAGTAATAATTCCAGTTGCAGAAGAATCTATTTTTGTGCCGCTAGCGTTTCAACCATTAGCGATCCACGTCTCAACATCTCAAGTTCCCTTTTCAGTTTTTTCATTCGCTGAATAGGATTTTTCAAAACCTCTCTATCCCAATCATGTAAATTATTATGCACTGCATTCACCTTTGTCATCAGACTTGGCCTGCTGCCCTACGCCATAGCACATGCCCAGGCTTCCTGTATAATCTCCTCTACTGTCTCCTCTTTCAACCATCTAGCTTCAAATTTTCTTTTCCCTTCCCTTTGGTGGTATTGCCCACCAGAAGCCTCTGTATTGATAATGAGAGGGCGGTGGTCAGATTTCACCATCTCCCCATTAGTTAGCTGAGCTTCTGGAAATAAAATATTCCACTGTGTATTAGCAACTCCCCGATCTAATCTTTCTCTTATCTTCCCTCGTTGCCACGTAAAAACATCTCCCAAAAAACTAATATCAGCTAATTCACAGTCCATAAGTGCATCCTGGAATGCTTGCATCTGTGCTTGTGATCTCACTCTACCTCCCTCCTTTTTATGATGATATAAAATCTCATTAAAATCTCCTACCGCCAACCATGGGAGGTTCAAATTGCCATGCAAATCCCGCAGAGCCTCCCAGGTCAAATGTTTATGATCCCATCTCGGCTCTCCATATATACCAGTTAACCTCTAGTCCTCAGAACCCTGAATCACCACATCAATAAAATACTGTGAAATACCTTTGCACTGAATCACAGTCTCCTTCTTCCACAACATAAGTAGACCTCCACTTCGTCCATCACTTTCATGAATAATGAACTGATCACAACCCAACTTTCTTTTCAAATTCTCTGCCTTTACCTTACCTAGATGTGTCTCAGACAGAAAAAACACATCTGGTCTCTCCCGCTTCTGGATTTCCAGAAGCGCTCGAACTGCCCGGGCACTAGCAAGGCCCTGGCAGTTCCAAGCTAAGATTTTCATTGTGCCCGGCCACTCTCCTCGAAGGAGAGCGCCGATCTCACATTTGTATTATTTGAACCCTCCTCCCCCTCTCCATCCCTTCTCAGTCTCTTTTTCTCCTGTTCCTTTATAGGACTGATAGAAGCATTTGGATCAGCCAACACAACTTGCATATCTTCTGCTCCTCCTCCCCCTGAGTTGTCCTTCTTATCAGTCAGAGATTTCTCTAAATTTTCCTCGTCCCCAATAGAAGTTTCCATCTCTTCAGCATCCTCATCAAACCACTGACCCCTTCCACCACCTCTTCCTCGCCCTCTCCCACGTCCTCTGCCTCTTCCACTGCTAAAATCCTCTCGCCCTGGGACCATCGCCTGGAATGGAATTCGCAGCCAATCGCCCCATTGACAACTGGCTTTGCTGTGCACTCCGTCTCCACATTCCGTTACTTCATGCCCCATGCAGCCACAAAAGAAACAAAAACTTGGGAGTTTTTCATATTGCACCAAGTATTGTTTCCTTTCCTTCAGTGTGATCGGCACCACTCTCACTAGGGGTTTGTTCAGGTCAAGCCACACCCTTACACGCAAATATGCTGTAGAATTAATCTGGCCCTCATTTACCACCACCGTGATAATATCTCCAACCTTCTTCGCTACCCTCTCCGCTAAATCTCTTCTCTTCATCAACACCTCTGGTACTCCTTGAATTCTAGTCCACACAGGGATCCTGTTCAGCTTGTACTCAAAAACATTGGAGAAACCATCATATTCCTCGAGCACAATTGCTACTCCACGAAACAGCCAGGGACTCCCTTCCATCACCCTTGTCCAATCACCAAGACAGTTCAATTGTACTAGAAACAGATTCGGCCCTTTGGCCTTGAAAGTCACCTCTTTCGCCGCGGACCATGCGTTCCTCATGGCGCTGAACAACGCTGCGTGACTGAAAGGCTTCAGGGTGTTAACCCTAAACAAAGCAATCCAGCGAACATCCTTCACAAGTTCGTCAAGTTCCCCCGAGAAATCGAGGTCTTCATCTTCCTCGCCTTGTAGATTCAGCCCCTCCAGACGCTCTTCTAGGCTCAGCACATCTCCATCATCACCCATCTCCACGCCCTTCCCCTTCTTCTTCAAACTATCAGCCATGTAACCTGCGTAGATGACTCCCCGGCTCCTTGCTGAGGAGAGGACGTCCCGGACGCAGGGATCGGATAGAGTGATCACGACCTCTGCCGAGTTTCTACTTTCGTTCCAAACGCGTGGCGTTATCAGCTCCGGCGAATTAATGCCCTGCAGTTCTGGCCCTGTAACTGCAATACCGTCAATTTGATGGCATACAGCTATAGCTAGCTCTAGCGTTGGAATATACTCTCTCGGCTCCAGAATATATCATTTTTTTGTACTAAGTTAAAAGACCTAGTTTATATAAAAATATAAAAACAATTATAATACCAAATAAATACAGTATCAAAATACATTTCATGGAGAATTTCATAATAAAAAACATGATCCAACTTAGGAGGAGCAAGGTGTTCTTTCATTAAAAAGAGAAAATAATAATCACCCAGATTTAAGCCAAGAGAGGATTTAAACTTGGATGGTTCGGCGCATTACCACATCTTCCAACCAACCAATTCAGCTAGACTCTAATCTTGTCATGAAAAAGATAAGAACAGTTCGTATGTAGGTTAGGTCAGAAATATCTTGAACTAGTCCATTCTTTGTTTGATGCCATGCTCCGCCACTGCTTTTCGGGATTTAGTAATACTTGTTGTTGGTATTGGTATATTTTTTTTTGAGAAATGCTACAGGACACTCGGTTGTTTTGACCGGTTCCCGCACCCGATTTTTTCAGGCCGTGGCTCTTCGCTCGACGCCGTTCCGCATTCGCCCGTGACCGCGAGTGCTCCTCTGCCCGCCGGTCCCCGCACCGATGCACCCTCTCCTAGCCCCGGTGATCGCCCCCGCACCGCCGTCGTCATCCCCTCCGGCCCTGGCGCCCGTCCTTCTCCCCTTCGCCGCGTCCCCCCCCCCAGGTCGCCCCCGCTTCGTTGTCGTCATCCCCTTCGGCCCCAACGCCCAACCTTGTTCCCTCCGCTATGGCTCCCCAGGTCGCCCCCGCGCCGTCGTCGTCGGCCCTCCGCCGCCACCACCGCGGCTCCCTCCGCCCTTGCTCGCCCGCTCTCTGTCCATGCTCTGGTTGGATGGTTGTCTGCTGTGGAATATGTGAACAATTTGTGAAGAATTTGATGACATTTGTGCACAATTTAGCATATATTTCTTTAATATCTGCATTGCATAGAAATAATTTGTAAATATTTTTGAAAAATTGTATATATTTGTCTAAGATCTATAATAAGTTATGTTATCCCAAATTACGTCACTCTGTTCAATAAATTACACCGTAAAATTAGTGTAAATATAGTAATAAGACATTGTAAATATAGTTAAAAGATAGTGTAAAATGCATGGAAAAAATGGGTGCTAGGAGCTCCCAAAACACTCGGTTGTCGGTTGTCGGATAGACAGATTCTTTTTTTTTTTTGTAAATTTAATAAAATTGGAGAAATTTGATTCATGACAAGAATTCTATATTTTACGTTTGGAGACAGTACACGAGGTGATATTGTGATGCTGACGGGGGACTGTCCCATCTCCCATGCATTCTTTCTTTCCCGGCAGCCAACCCCACCTTCCTTTACTCCCACTTGCTATAAAAAGGACCACCAGCTCGCTCAACAGCATGCACCACAGCTAGCTATCACGAACAAGATTGTACTCCGTGCACACGTGACGCGCCTCTGCTCTCTGCCTCTGCCTCTGCCTGACTGCCTGTGCCGTGCGCGTGCTCGCATTCGATCAGTCGCGCGCTCCGATAGATGGCGTCGTCACTGCTTCCGTTCACGGTGCGCCGCGGGGAGCCGGTGCTGGTGCGGCCGTCGGCGCCGACGCCACGGGAGACGAAGCTGCTGTCGGACATCGACGACGCCGAGGGCATGCGGTTCTACAGCTCCGGCATCCACCTGTACCGCGCCAACCCGGCCAAGGCGGGGCAGGACCCGGCCAGGGTCGTCCGCGAGGCGCTGGCCAGGGCACTCGTCCTCTACTACCCGCTCGCCGGCCGCCTCCGCGAGGAGGCAGGGAGGAAGCTCGTCGTCGACTGCGCCGCGCAGGGCGTCATGTTCGCCGAGGCCGACGCTGACCTCACCGCCGATGACTTCGGGGACGTCAAGTGCCCGCCGTTCCCGTGCTTCGAGCAGTTCATACTCGAGAGCACCACCGTCGCCGGGGTCGAGCCCGTCGTCGACCGCCCGTTGCTCTACGTCCAGGTGACGAGGCTCAAGTGCGGAGGCTTCATCTTCGGGCAGCGGATCTGCCACTGCGTGGTGGACGCGCCGGGCGCCATGCAGTTTGAGAAGGCCATCTGCGAGTTCGCGCGCGGGGCCACCGAGGCGCTGCCGTCGGTGACGCCGTCCTGGGGCAGGGAGATGTTCATGGCGCGTCAGCCGCCGCGGCCGTCGTACCCGCACCTCGAGTACCGCGAGCCCGCGGGCGGGGCCGAGACCGACAGGATGATGACGACTCCCCCGGGCGACATGGTGCGCGTGCCCTTCTTCTTCGGTCCCCGGGAGATCGCGGGGCTGCGCCAGCGCGCGCCGCCCGGCATGCGCTGCTCCCGCTTCGAGCTCGTCGCGGCGTGCATCTGGCGCAGCCGGACCACCGCGCTGGAGTACGCCCCGGAAGAGGAGGTGCGGCTGTCGTTCATCGTGAATGCGCGCGGGCGGCCCGAGATCCCGCTCCCCGAGGGATTCTACGGGAACGCCTTCGCCTACTCCGTCGCGGCCACCACCGCCGGGGAGCTCTGCGGCGGGGACCTCGGGTTCGCGCTGGACCTGGTGAGGAAGGCCAAGTCGGCGGTCACGTACGACTACCTGCTGTCGGTGGCGGACCTGATGGTGCTCACGGGGCGGCCGCTGTTCGCGCTGTCCAGGACGTACATCGTGTCGGACGTCAGCCACGCCGGGTTCAAGAGCGTCGACTTCGGCTGGGGCGAGGCCGTCTACGGCGGGCCGGCCAAGGGCGGCGAAGGGCCGCTCCCCGGCGTCACCAACTACTTCTCGCGGGCCAAGAACGGCAAGGGGGAGGAGTGCATTGTGGTGCCCGTCTGCCTGCCCAAGGACGCCATGGAGAAGTTTCTGCTCGAGGTGGAAGGCCTCACCGCGGAGCTCTAGGCTTCATGCCTTCGTTTCTGTGTGTGTGCATGGCATTGGCATGATATATAAGCCTACGCACAACTAGTTATTAATGTTGATCGTCACAAGCAGCGTGCATGCATTATTATTATGTATTCATAATTCATAATCATCCTTTTATTCAATTCCATGTATTCAATTCCACGGACAATGGTTGTTTGTTAATTTTTCCTTTCACTTTAGAAGTGCTAATTTAGCTTAACAGCTGTTTTGACTGATATCAAGGAATTAAAACAAAGGCAAGGCCTCTGTCAAAAAAAGGGAAGAGAGTTTAGCTAAAGAATTGGAAGATCTAAAACTGAAGCTTAGCGAAATTGAGCGGCTTGGGCAGGGCCTGACAAAGAATCTTGAACTTGAAAGGGGTCCATGGGGTTGAAGGTGGCAAGGCAACAACATCAACATATGCATGAGTAAGCAATTTGGCTTTGGTGCAACAAAGTAGGATTCCTTGTTGCCCCCATTATTTGGTGACACTTGTTGCCATGCCCACCTATTCTATGGTGCTCATATTAGATCTAAATTTCTAGTGGTTGATCCATATGGACAACCTCAGAGAATAATACTGTGTAAGAAAGAAATTAAATCGCACTATATATGTATATGTGCTACTCGTTGGTGGCAACCACGGATGAATGTAATCTTGCATTGCATTGGCCTGCTGCTAACACATAAAGTTCAGAACACAAGTAAATGTTTCAACTGGCTTTGTATCTTCTCTTAATAGACAATACATTTGCCTGCAAATTATTTTTCAGTTTGAGGCGACATATGTGTGTGACACTGCTGTATGTTCATACGTGTTGTGCTGCTCCAGTAGATATGGAGATGGCATAACCTTTTCATTTTCTGACCTGGCAGGGTATTTGTTGTCCAATAATACAACAAATTAGAAGTTTCCATGCCCCTGAACTCTTGCTGTGAGCAACCTAGAAAGCAGTGACCCTCCTTTCACCTTACTGTCTTGTATTTCCCTTCTTGTTCCAAGGACTCCCCATATATGCATGCACATGCCTACGCAGGCAGCTCTCTCTCCCTCCCCTCCACCTGCACTTGCAGCGCGGGGATGACCGGCGGCGGCAACGGTGGCCGCGGCGCGTGCGCGGTGTGCAAGCACCAGCGGCGCAAGTGCGAGCCCAACTGCGAGCTGGCCACCTACTTCCCGGCGCACAGGATGAACGACTTCCGCGCGCTGCACCTCGTCTTCGGGGTGGCCAACCTCACCAAGCTCATCAAGGCCAACGCCAGCGACGCCGCCCGCCGCCGCGCCGCCGAGACGCTCACCTGGGAGGCCCGGTGGCGGGAGCGCGACCCCTCGGACGGATGCTACCGCGAGGTCTCCTGCCTGCGCCGCGACAACGCCGTGCTGCGCGCCGAGAACGCCGCGCTGCGAAGGCAGCTGGCCGAGCAGCAGCAGCTGCTGCTCTGTTGGTCGAGTGCCTGCAGCACTACTGGCGGCGCGCTCCTGCACAGCGCCAGCGCCATCAACGGTACGCCTCCGTGTGGGGGCAATGGGCTTTTGACGGCGGCGAGACCTCATCATGCACCGGCAGCTCCGGCGGCAATGCACACCACGTTGGCCTACCGTGGCATGCCGGTGTGTACTACGACAACGGCCAACGGTGGTGGCAGGAGGCCGGCACCGGATGCTGCGGCCATCGCCGTGAGAGGAGGAGGTGGTCAGGTCGACGCTTCTAGGGATAACAAGAGCAGCGCCAGGTGAGGATGCTAGCTTCCTTGTGCTCAGCTACTGCAAAAGCTAGCTGTTAGTTGCATCCTGGATACTTGTATTGGCTTCTCTCCATTGTTTCTGCAACTGCAGGTGATGCTAGCTACTGCCTACTGCTAACAACTGGGCAAAGAAAGGAGGATACCGTACCCCAAGTGTTGATTTTTGGTTACATGTGCACTGTCGACAGCAAGCTAGCTATAGGCGGCCCAATAGAAATATATCGACGAGAGCTAGACTACTTTTATATGTATACTGATTGCTACTTTCAGTCATACGATCCTAGAAATTACATTACACTAGCATTGTGCCCGTGCGTCGGGAAAAAAATTAACACCATGATGATTGTAGTTTGCATGTGTGTTTAGCTACAAACGACGTTTTCAATGCTTTTGTTTCACGCTGATTTTAACCCAAGAAATTATCTAAGACATTCTTCTGCTGATAATTAAATCGAAACCACGCTATTTGATGACAATGTTCAGTAGCAATATACTCACGCAGTTAAGGCGTTAAGCAGTTGTATGCAAGAAAGAACCCCGAACTTGCAGAAAGTTCAGAAAGGCGTCACGGTCAGCGCAGTCACGATTGGGCGAGTGCTGAATTTCTTTCTTCCACGAAGGGCAGCGAAGATGGCTTCGGCTATCTTTCAATTTAGAACTGGGACATCTCATTAGATACTGGCTGGTATATAATCGCCCGTCAAACCATGCATGTACAACCATTTTGGCTGGACTCTCAATAGAAGCGCAATGCATAAGAGCAACTCCAGCCCAGCATGCAAATTGGGCCCCTATTTTTTTCATTTGCATGCTGGCCTGCAAAAAATAGGGACCCAAATTTGCTTCCAACTCCAGCCCAAGACCCTATTGCTACCCCTCCAGCCCAAGAACGCCGCCAGCACCGGCGCCCCGCCCGCGCGCCGCCGGCGTCCTCCCGCGCGCCGCCAGCACCTCCCGCGCTCTGCTATCAGCTTAGCTAGCTCACACACTCAAGCAGATGGAGGGCAAGGAGGAGGATGTCCGCCTGGGTGCCAACCGCTACTCGGAGCGTCAGCCCATCGGCACGGCGGCGCAGGGCACGGAGGAGAAGGACTACAAGGAACCCCCACCGGCGCCGCTGTTCGAGGCGGAGGAGCTGACGTCCTGGTCCTTCTACCGCGCCGGGATCGCCGAGTTCGTGGCCACCTTCCTCTTCCTCTACATCAGCATCCTGACGGTGATGGGGGTGAGCAAGTCGCCCAGCAAGTGCGCCACCGTGGGCATCCAGGGCATCGCCTGGTCCTTCGGCGGCATGATCTTCGCGCTGGTCTACTGCACGGCGGGCATCTCCGGCGGCCACATCAACCCGGCAGTCACCTTCGGCCTCTTCCTGGCGCGGAAGCTGTCGCTCACGCGCGCGCTCTTCTACATGGTCATGCAGTGCCTGGGCGCCATCTGCGGCGCCGGCGTCGTCAAGGGGTTCCAGCAGACGCTGTACATGGGCACCGGCGGCGGCGCCAACGCCGTCAACCCCGGCTACACCAAGGGCGACGGGCTGGGCTCCGAGATCGTCGGCACGTTCGTGCTCGTCTACACCGTCTTCTCCGCCACCGACGCCAAGCGCAGCGCGTGTGACTCACATGTCCCCATCCTCGCGCCGCTCCCCATCGGCTTCGCCGTTTTCCTCGTCCACCTGCGGATCCGCGAGCTTCGGGGAAGACGGTGGACCTCGCCGGACCTTCTACATGGACCAGTACCTCGCCGGATCCGCGAGCTCCGGGGCGGAGCTCGCCGGATCTGCGGGGTCTCGCCGGACCGCCGGGAGGAGCCCGGAGGAGTCGCTGTGGGGAGGAGCTTCCGCAGTGCTCGTGTGGAGAGGAGAAGGATGCGGCCGCGTGCGGGAAGAGGAGCGGCGGTGGAGGAGCGGCGGCCGCGTCGGCGGGGCGTCGGGGGCGGAATAGGAGCCCCTGGTTCCTGGGGACCTGAAACTAAATTTTGGGAGTTCTCCTAAAATGGGAGTCCAAGTAGGAGCCCCATTGGAGTGGTTTTTTTTTTGCTCAAGCCCTTAAAATTGGAATAGGGGCTTGTTTAGGGGCTCCACTGGAGTTGCTCTAAGAGGTGTACGAACAGCCATAATCTCTCCCATCCATCATCCATCCATCCATGAGCCAGGCAGTCAAAGCAACAACTATCTTTCGATGCGCAAGGTCGCAAGGACCTGCCCTGCGCCACACTCCCATTGATCCCGCCATCCCGGTTCCCATCTGTGCCATGGCTGGTTCAGCCGCCAGTGCGTTTCCAGCTTTGACTGCTCTCGCACGCGTGCATGCAGTCTCAAACCGCGACGTTAGGGATTCCAGCGATGAAAAATCATCAGCTGAGCCGGTAACCGATGCAGACCGTCCTGTCGTTTGTAGCGAGTTAGGGCGTGATTAGTTCCCCGAATGAGACCCCGGCCAGGCCCATGGGATGCTGGGTTTGGGTGTTTGGATGCCTGTGCAGCAGCTTGGGCGGTGGGCCTGATTGCGCGCATGCAAAAGCGGCTGCTTGGCCTGGCTGGGGAGGAACGAAATCAGAATCCGTTTTCTCCGGGGCAGGCTCGCGCGGGCGCATCTCGTGACTCGTGTGTATGGAGTGCGGTTTCCTAAGGCCACGTTCGTTTGAAGGGGAATGACTCCCTGGAAATATTCCTGGCTGGATTTGTTATCTAATTTGAATAAGCTTCAGTGAACAGGAATTATTCCTGGACTGGATTCAGCTGAAACGAACGAGCCCTAAGTCGTCCAGCCAAAAACTTGCTTCACGCATGCATCCAAACAGTTGTGTGCTCTGTGCCTTTGCCCTGCCTCTAACCATCCAAACAAATTGTGCTTGCATGTTAGGAGCCTGGCACTCGAGAGACAGGCAAGTAGATACGTGCCTGACTGAGTTCCAACGTGAACCAATCACGCCCTTAACTGCCTTGTTGTCGCGCTTGCAGGAGGACAAAGAGACCGACAACGCGTCGTCGTGCCTGCGGAAGGGTGTCTCCAACCTGGCGTTGTATTGAATCATGCTATATCCAGGTTGCGGTAACGACAAGGCTCGGAAACGGAGAGAATTCGGAAGGAACCAAGGAGTCGAACGACAACACAACACAGGGGCAGGGTCATGTAGGCAAAGAGCCGTGCGCGTGCGCGAAACGCCACAGGTGGACGAAACCTTTCTCTTTCTTACAACAACACATAGATTTTTTTGATCAATACAACAACACATAGATTGGGCCACGTAGTCAATGAGCTAGGCGTCGTGGGCGCGTGCGCGAAACGCCATCGATGGACGAAACCTTCTCTTTCTTTTTAGGTGTATATAGAAGATGAACCCCAAGATCACTAGAGCAGCATATAACGACCCAACCCTCAACAAGTTAATTTTCCCAAAGGAAACAGTAGTTCCCTATATATAAATTCCACCGCCTCATACGCGGATGCGTCACAATGGTCAGGATGACGTGCCCGTCATGTGCAAAGTCTGGAAGACTTCGGATACCTCTCTTTTTAGGTGTACTAGGTAAATGCCCGTGCGTTGCAACAGGAACATATAATACCACGATAACATATGTATGGGCATGTGTTATACTGTTATCTAAAATAGATACCGTAATCATAATGTTCCAATCAATATTACATAAGTCTTCACGAAAGATAGATAGTTAAAATATAACTCTAAATTTGAAAGCAAAACTAAAACATCAACTTCAATTGTTGCATCACTTCATGCCTATGATACGCGAAAGATAAGCTTACACTTCTTTAGGAATCAAGTGCTACGGAAAGATAATCATAACAAGTTTGTGTTTCACAATACATGTTTTACACTACTAGAGAACAGACTTTAGAACGATGTCCCAATTTGGCATTAGCCTCGGCATTTTTTGCCCCCGGAACTAGAGAGGCCTTTAGTCCCGGTTGGTGTCTCCAACCAGGACTAAAGGTCCCTGCCCAATGGCTACTGCGCTCGGCACAGTGGCAGGGGACCTTTAGTCCTGGTTGGAGACACCAACCGGGACTAAAGGTGGACCTTTACTCCAGGTTGGAGCCACCAATCGGGACTAAAAGTCCTCCAACCTTTAGTCCCCGTTGGTAACACCAACCCGGACTAAAGGACCATTTAGTCCCGGTTGGTAACACCAACCGGGACTAAAGGTCCCCCGAGTTCAAAAGGAAAGCATCCCATCCATTGTTACATATGTTGTGTAGGTGGGGTGGTAAGCTACGTGCGAGGCAGTGCATGAGGTCTTGGGTTCGAATCTCACAGGGCGCAGCGGTGGGAGGTATTATTTTTTTTAAAGCTGGGAGAATCTTTAGTCCCGGTTGTGATAAACCGGGACTAAAGAACAACACCTTTAGTCCCGGATTGCTAGTCCCGGTTGGGAAACCGGGAGTAGAGCTAGTTCCCAACCGGGACTAGATCTCATTTCTGTAGTAGTGTTAGAATCTATTCTACAATTAAGAATATAATCTCTCAATAGTTCGACTAAGAGAACGTGCTTTGCACGAATACCAAGCTGCAGTTGGTCAACAATCAATGATGATCCAGAAGATTTTCTAGTCCAAGATGCGACGTCTGACTTCTTGCAGCTGAAGCATGCAGATGGCTGAAGCTGTAGTTAGAAGTATTCTGCATATAAGTTGTTTGTTAATTTTTAAAGTTAAAGTACCATTTGATATCTAAAAAATATATTGCAATATTGTGTTCTCCTTACCAATTCGCACAGGTTGGTATGACTGGTTAATATGGAGCCAATCATTATTCTCGGTGTCAACTGTGTTTTCAATATCGGTTGCAACGTCACCATCTACAAACAAGTTGCATGCTATTTTATATTATTAATATTAAACACACGGGCATTACAGGCAGTGTGAGATAATAAAGCTAAGAATGTCACCTATAGATAGTTTATCGTTTTTAGAATTGGCTTTTTTCCTATGATATACTTCACATCGCTTTCTATTAATTTCACTCCGTTGTTCTTCAGTCACTGCCGCACGACGCTCCGCAAGCCTTGCTCTGTCCCTTTGCCTTTTAAGTTCCCGAGGATCGGAGACTTGTGTAAGTGGATTAGATCCACTTTCAACGCCTGCTTTTTTTAGAAGATAAACTTAACATCATTAATTATCAGATGTTAAAATTTTTACATACATATACACATCGACATCAGTATTTACCTTCATTTATCTGGTTTGACAAGTCTCACAATGGCATGCGACAACTGTGATTTTCATTAGGCTCCATGTAGGAAAGATGTTTAAAAATACATGAAGACATTTTTTTAAAAGAAAATAGTCTTTTAGATATAGAAATAAGGATCTTATAAAAATGTGATCCTTCTTACAGTTGTAAACAATAAACTGTGAAACCAAAGCGGCTATAAATTATTTCATGCTAGCAAGTTAAACAAAATGATGACATATTTTCTCAAACGATAAACAAAATGATGATATACCCTATTTTGCTAAATTAGAAATAATATTTTATGCATGTACCTATTCACTCATATGTACATGTGATCAGTCTGAGAATTGTCTAATACTCATAGGTTTAATACTGTACCTCTACACATTTGAAACACGTAATTTTTTATTCCGGTTAGATTGAAAGAAAGTAGGTAAAAGTATAAATATGTGTGGTTATTACATTAAAATAGTCAAAAGACGAATGGATCATATATCGAGAACCTTTTTTTATCTTCAGTATAAACTCCCTCTGTTTATTAGGTTTAAAAGGGTTAGGGGCAGAGAAACGAACTTCCTTGTCTTCGAAACAAAGTAACTTTAGTACCTGAAAAAGTTGATAATAAATTGAGGATCTAAACAACACCATAGATTTCAAAATTATCCATCCCCAACCATAGAAAAGCATGGCTGAATCTTTTGTGTTTTAGAGGTGGTTGCAACAGCCGGGGCATATGAGTTATATTAACAACTACCAATTTGCCAGTGATCACAAGTTTGGATTAAAATCAATTTCAGCAGAGAAGACTTATTGCAGTCATCGGAGCCTTTCCCTAAGGGGAGGCCTCAACAACCAATTTTCTATCGTGCTTCAATCATTAGGTGCTGTTTGTGGCCGTTGTCCCAACGGACCTATTAAGATGACACGAGCGATCCGTATTTGCATATCATCAAGGCAACTCTATGAACTTGCAAGTAAATAGCAACAGGTGTTCAGGGAAAAAAGTTTTGTTCCACTTAGTTTTTTCATGCCCAATACCTATGTACGAGCAAATTTTGTGGGCAAAAGAAATGAAATGTGGTTTGCATGGTAGGATGAGGACTAAATTAGCGATCATCAGGCAGTGCAAAAAGCTCAAAATTCCAACCATAATGGATGGACTAAAACCAAACAAACTCACTGCAAATGACCCAAACAACACGACATATGTTCTTGTTCAAACAAATGAGCTCACTCTGAACTATCCAAAATGCACTAAATCTAAAGCATTGCCATATTGCAGAGATAGAAAAAAAGAAAAGGAGCACATTTAGCTTCGTTGAGTAGTTGACCATGGTGTAATGAAAAATGTAATTATAAACATTATGGTCTCGATAACCGATCATGCAAAGGGAGACTATTCTAGTTTCATAAACATCCTCAGAAAATTGTCAACAACTAACAGGATGTTTATTAGAATGTCCACATAAAAAACAAAACACTGACAGGTCCATGAACCATGGATCGGTGGTGTGGTGTGTGAGCGGTCCACCATGGACCGAGTCCATGCTGAAGGGTATGGGTCCTTGTATTTCCAATGTATTTCCTCTTTTATTCTTCTGAAGGAAAACGGCAAGAAAGTGTGGACATGTCATCCTGATATCATCAAGCTAACAAGCTAGGAACGCTCATGCAAAGCAGAGCACGGAACAGAGCACGACCGGTGCTCGGCGGCCATTTCCCAGCAACGCGAGCTTGCGGTTGCGCCGTGTGCCTTGCGCGCGCGCGTGCGTGGAGAAGGAGCGCAGGGGTGCAGGGAAGCTCACCTGCGGCTTACCAAGGGCGGAGGAGCAAGGCCGGGACTGGCTGTTCCCCGGAGCGAGCTCACGCTTGGCAATGGCGGTGCGACGCAGGAGTTCGCGGGCGTGATGCTTGTGCTGCCCAGCTGGTAGTGGTGGGCTGGTGGTTCACGCTAAGGAGCTCGGTCGCTCGCCATGATCACCGATCTATCGCAGGCTCCGCAGACTGCAGGTGGCGAGATCAACGACCTATTGCAACGGACATCGGAGCGACGTCCTGATTCCGCGTGCCTGATGTGTGTCTGCGGTGGTGGAGACCTGAGCCCACGGCGGCGCAAAGCAGCAGTGTCAGTGGGGAGGGCGCGGCGCCACGGAGACTTGAGCAGGGTGATTTGGCGATGGCTGCGCTGGTTGTCATCGTCCATGTGCTTCTGCTAGGATTAGCCGTGGTCGTCTTCACCCACGTGCTGCTGTTAGGATTTGGGTTTGGGTGTTCTGTCTCGCATAGCTATAAGGGAAGACAAATGGGGATATAGGGTCCTGGTGACGTACCTGGTGGGTGCTCGTCGCTAGCTCGGCATTGTGACAGGGTACGCCAGCGTCAGCGGGCAGGGCGGCGAGGCGACGGGCGCTCCAGCGGCGTCGAGGCAACGGGGACAAGACGGAGCGTCAGATGGGGCCGGTACGGGGTAGGACGTGGACAGGGCACGATTGAACGATGGTGTTGATCGGCGGACAGCGTGTGCGATGGCGAAGGTGGCGCGAGGGCCAGACATGAGGAGGTGAGGACACGGTGTCGTGTGACTGTAGAGTGCCAGGGAGGTCGCGGTGTAGGTGACGGCGCGGTCTCGTGTGATTGGCAGCATGGGGTGATCGCGGAATTGATCACGATTGTTACGGGAATTGATTTTTGCCTTCCTGATTTGCTGCGACTGTTATGGGGGATTGAGCTGATTGCATGGAGCGAGTGCGCGTTGCCTTCCTGATCTGATCGCATGGAGCGGCTTTGGTGTCGCACCTATGGACGGAATAGTTATGAATGTTTTAGTTGTAGAGATATAGAAGATGAACCCCAAGATCATTAGAGCAGCATATAACGGCCCAACCCTCAACAAGTTAATTTTCCCACAGGGAACAGTAGTTCCCTATATATAAATTCCATTGCCTCACACGTGGATGTGCCACAATGGTCAGGATGACATGCCCGTCATGTGCGAAGCCTGAAAGACTTCGGATACCTCTTAGCCACGTGCAAGCCTCTTTGTTAAGGTGTAGGTCTAACTTGCGTACTAGGGTGTGTGTGAGTTTCTGTACGTGTGGTGGTGTGATGTGAGTTAGTGCGTGAGTTCAGATACTACAGCTTGTACTTGAAGAGTTGAGGCATAAAAAAAACTGTTATGTACCGGACATGACGATGACGTTACGAATTGTATCCTCATCTATCATCCTGTACATTATGACTCAAACGTGCAAGAATTTCTGGCACAAAACCACTCATCATCTAACAACAGATTAAGCAGCAAAATGGCATCGTCTTTGAATCCATCAACTGAACAACCATCGTATCATCTGAAGACACAGTCTCCTCTCCTAGCATGCTTTCACGTTTTGAAGAGATCAATTGATGCTAGTTACACAACTTACTTTGCAATCAGATGACCAGCTCAGCTGGTCGCAAATCGACTCATAATTCGGACCACCAATGTTAGGAGGATCCTTCCCCACGTGCCAAACCTTCAATCTAGATACCACATGTTAGTCAACATCATTAAGACTTAGTCGGTTTCTATAATGTGTCACAACATAATTCTTTTTGAATGGACACAAAAGCTTTACCGCATTTTTATTAGTAGAGGAAAACAAAAGGCAACAAAAACTGGCCAAGTGGCTAGCAACACTTAAAACTGTCTTACCACTTACTCTAGATACATTGTGGAGAGATGAGGGGAAAAAAGGAAAAGAGACTACTAAATATTTACAAAACTGACCAAAACAACTAGAAAATATTACTTGATTGTACACTTCTGCTGCTTCCTTTATCAGAAAAGGTGATGTCCAAAGGTTGCTTTGATAATTGCTGAATCGTCCTTCTATTGTGTTTATTACAAATGTGTTCCATTAGAAACAATCAATTAAGCCATTGAAGTCTGTATTTTTTTTTGTCTTGTCAATCTTTAACCTTGCCTTTCTCCACCAATTGTATGGTGAACCCCTAAAATTCACGTAGCTCACTGAGGAGAGATTTCCCTAGCCGATGAGGATGTTCTAGACCTGTTCTATAAATGGGCAATCCATGCAGAGGTGATTCACCATTTCATTAGTCATATGACACAATTTGCAAATCAAATCATGCTACCAACCTTTCTTTTGGAGTTTTTCAGCCATAGGAATCTTCTTGTAGAAAAGGGTCCAAACAAAGAAACGACATTTAGCTCCACCTTTGCTTTCTATATAATCTTCAGCTTGTTTGCATCTCCAATGAATTGGACAATATAAGCATTGCGGGTTGAGTATTCACAACATAAAAAAAAATCACAAGCACATACATCATGGCTAGTGCCTATCACAAGATAAACACCAACAGGAAGGTGGCAGGGTGGAGTCGACTTTTTTGGGAGAAGATGGTCTAGATCATAGATGAGAGCGAAAACAAGAGGGAACTATATTTATTTCTTGCTTGCTTTTGATTGATATATCTCCCCTCCATTTATAGAGAGATTGATTTACTCCTAATGAATATATCTAACCTACTACTAAATACTAACAAACCTAATCTTATCTCTAACTAACCCTTAAGCATAAGGAGGGGCACAACAGTAAGGGTCCTGTTACATAGTCAAACTAGCCTAAGGACTCCATTTGGCTGCTTATAACACTTCACGCCTCGTTTCGAGCAGCTCATCCTCAAGCTGCATCATAATCATCTCTCTCAATGACTCAATGTGACCCAAACCTATCACCTAAAAGCAAGCCTTTTACGTTTCGTTGCATTTTATTATTCTTGACAAAAGCATGAAATAAAATAAAATTCCTGATATGTGACAAAGTTCCCAACGATGGTGGACCCCATCCTAATGCAAGAAGATATTGAAGACCAGGTCCCCATGTAATTGACACCTCAAGATAGCTTATCACTGTGATAGCCTTGCCTACTGTACTCCAAAATTACCTTCATATGGCCTTGCCACCTCCAATGTGCATGCCTTGACCTTGGATGCGACTAGAGGCGGGGCTTGGGCTGTGCCGTGCTGGCACGACATGGTCCTCTCGTGCTTCGTGCTGTTTCGGGTCGTGCCCTCTAGGCACGGGAGGCACGTCGTGCCGTGCCGACATGGCACGGTGAATCTTTTCATTGGCCCAAGCACGGCCCGTGGCACGACGGCACGCCTTCGGATCGTGCTGGCCCAAGCACGGCCCTCAAAATATCTCTAATAGTTTTCTTTCTCTGTTCATGATACGAAATATATATATATATATATATATATATATATATCTTGTGTGTACTATTTTAATAAAAGTTTAATGATTTTTATAATCTATTCAAGAATTAGATGAGAGATAGTATAGTAATTGCTAGAAAATTGCATTGTATAGTTGTAGAAACGTCTACGTGCCATTTTTGTGCCGTGCCGGCCCAAGCACGGCTCAAAATAATGCGGGCCGGGCCATGTAGCCCGCCGTGCTGAGATCCTAGGCACGACCCAAAATATTTCATGCCGTGCTTCGGGTCGTGCCAAAAGACCGTGCCATGACTCGTCCTCAAATGGCACGACCCAAGTCCTAGCTCTAGATGCAACTAAAATGAAACAAATTGTATGTGTAAATGCAGATGGATGCATATGGCCTTGAGAAAATTTTGTATTTGGCCCTAAAAATAATGCTCCTTTCTTATTTGACATCGAAACTGAAAATCTTTCCTACATGTCCCGAACTCGAGTTTTTCTTTTCTATTTGACACTTCCGTCAGTTTGGGTTGTTAACGGTGTCAAGTCCTATGTGAAAAGTCTGTTTTACCCCTAGAGTTTTTTACTAGTCCTGGCATTCCATGGTTAATATTGGTATCTTTTATGAATGTTTTTATCTTAAACTGCAATGTTTCAGTTTTTGCTTGTGTTAAATAAATAAAGGATCAAACATCATCTTATATAATTACGTATAATTATATTCAGTTTGAAATTAATTATTTAGATACATGAATAACAACAATAAAATAGGTCTCCAACAACATCCAATTTGAAAATGACATGCAGCAGAACAATAGCACATTTATTTTAGAAAACTCACATGTTCAAGATAAATGCAATATTTAGCATCCATGATCACAATAATAGTCGAGATGCATTCAGGTTCACATGCACATAAACATTTTCACAGGATTGCATCCATTACAGACATCTAACACAATACACATTTAGGAAATTTTCTCATACAAGAATCACAAACTCATCCTTCTTTTGCTTCTTGTACTCAGTGCCGGACTACTAGGCTGAAGTCTTTTGCTCCTCGTGCCCATTGCAGGGCTATCAAGTTGCGACAAAAGATTCTTTGCAGCTTTTTTATCTACTTCTTTCTTCCTCCTTTTGCCTTTTAACTTGACAACAACAGCTTGTGGTTTATCTTTGGATGAGGGAAGCTCAATTGAAAGTGGTTCAGGTTGATTTGAACCACTTCTGGACCTATACATGTTCATGTGTATGAAAACATTATTTGAGATATATTTGATATACATTTCGGTAATAAAGAACTTATAAATATATTGGATATACATTTCATATAGAAGGGGCTGGAAAATGCAAGCATATAAAGTTGACCATGGGAATTTACTGTTAGATAGAACTGCTTGCAAAATCAACAAACTAACCATGCAAAATAAATTCAGATTTAGTATAGGCTACCTTTTTGATGCTCCAAAGTTAGAGAAACCCTGCTTTCCCTTTTTCCTACTTGTAATCTCCGAGCTTATACTACAAAAAAGAAGAGAGTTTGGTACTTAGAAGTCACCATTAGCTTTCTATTAGTAGAATATTTATTCAAGTTTTTATTAATTACCTTCCTGTTGGTCTAGAATTAGAGGCAGCACCCTTTCTCTTCTTACTAGCTGTGGGTTCAGGTTCCAAGTTTTGACTACAGTAATATTGAAAGTACTGGGATGAGACACCATGAATTGGAATCTAAATACAGAAAGTGGAAATTGAGCTAACCTTGGTGGAAAAGTCATAGAACGTGTTGGTGCTTCATCCTCCATTGGCACAATGGAACTCTCTGTTGATTTGGTAACCTTCTTCCTCTTTTTTGGTGTTCCTCTACATAAGCAAATAGATAGTAAAGAATATGATCTAATTAAAAAATATGCATAGAAGATGAAATGTACCTAAGAGTTTTCATTGCTTCAATATCTTCTTTGCTGCCCTTCCTGCAGTTGTGCCAGTGATGCCCATATTCCTTACAGATAGGACATTGGTGCTGCCCTTTTTTACCCTTCTTGTCACTACGGCCTTTGTGTCTCTCGGTTTTATGCCTACCAGCTACAGACATTAGTAGTGGTCCATACATGAAGAAGCCATGGGTAGATTTAGGCCACTGTGTCTTGTCAGGAATAGTAGGGATTAATGCACTATAGGCTCCTCTAAATTTCTCAATGGAGTAGTAGAAGTCAACATATTTGTCAATAGGTGCATTAGGTAGTGCTGTAATGAATGCAAGGGCATGTTTGCAAGGAATGCCAGAGACTTGCCATTGTCTGCAAGAACATGTTCGATCAACCAAGTTCACCACAAACCTAAAGCCGCTGCCACCAAATAAGGTAATTTCAGCCACCTCTTCTTAGCATTCTGATAATCCAAGTTCAATTCTCTACTCTGTTCATTTAGCTTCTTAATT
Organism: Miscanthus floridulus; assembly: GCF_019320115.1. Classification (NCBI taxonomy): domain Eukaryota; kingdom Viridiplantae; phylum Streptophyta; class Magnoliopsida; order Poales; family Poaceae; genus Miscanthus; species Miscanthus floridulus. The sequence continues at coordinate 105,345,532 of NC_089598.1, forward strand.
ATGTGGGGAAGAATGAAGCCATCTAATTTCTTTCCAATTTTTCTCCTTTGGTTCCACTTGATCATAATTAATTGTCTGATCTTATCCATCAAATCATCCAAATTCATGGACTTGTACTGCTTAATCCAATTGTTGAAGCTCTCCGCCAAGTTGTTGGTCACATAGTCCACTTTGCAAATTGTTTTGAATTGACTTCTAGTCCACAACTTCTTGTGACATCTTAGGTAATCAGTTGCAGTAGGCTTTGCTTTCTCCATCTCAGCCCAATGCTTCTTAAACAAGTATGGGTTCCATGAGTAAGCTGCTGTCCAGAGGTGATCATCAAACACCTTCCCACGGTACCTCTTTTTGAAATTAGTCACCAAGTGAAACATGCACTCTCTATGCTCTACCTATGGAAATACTTTAGCAACAGCTCCCATGATTGCCTGGCCTGCATCAGTGCTTATTGCCAAACCCGGAGGTGACCCAATAGCCTCTCTAAGCCTACTCATGAACCAGATCCAATTGTCATTAGTTTCGGAATAAAAAAACTCCAACACAAATAGGATACAACCAACTATGTCCATCAACTGCACAAGCACTAGCCAATTGCCCCTTGAACTTGCCTGTCAGGAAGGTGCTATCTATTGCCAAGTAAGGTCTACAACCATTAAGGAACCCATCTATGCAAGGTTTCATGGCAAAAAAGAATCTCCTAAATCTGAATTCCCCATTTACTATGTAATGGTCAATAATTACTTTGCTACCGGGACAAGAGCTCTCAACTTGTGCTTTGAAACTAAACAAATTATTAAAACTGCTATCCCAATCACCATAAAGTTGTTTCATTACTAGTTGTTGACCCTGATATACCCTCTGGTAGTTGATGCTCACCTTGTGGTGTTCTTTAATTTTCTTTTGCAATGCTGTTGCTCCCAAAGTAGCATCTTCTATCAGAAAGTCCTTCACCTTCCAACATATCCAATGTTTGGTAGCATTCTTTATTCTCTTCTTCCTTCTAGTGCTAGAACAATCATGAGCAAAGTTATTCTTCTTTACCTACAAACGCATTCAAGATAGCTAGTTAGTAAAACATAACATTGTCATACTACATGTAGTAGCAACTAAAAAAATTATTTTTACCATAACAGTGCATTTGTCCACCGTGGTAGATGCATGTAGCCTCCATGGACAATTATCCTCCACTTTCCTTGAACAATAGGCTCTGAACCTACTTTTTGAGCTTTTCTCTATGTTGAATTCAAACTCATGTTTGATTGCATGTTGACAAAGAGCCAACTTGAACATGTACATGTTATGATAAGTAGTGCCTACTTCCATAGGAGGATCTTCTTCATCGAAATCAGCAATTGGGTGATGATTTACTTCTTCATATGGCTCATCCTCATCAGCCTCTAATTCATCCTCATCCTCAAACTCCTCCTTTGAGCCATCCTCAGACTCATCCTCTAAGCCATCCTCAGCCACTGCTTTTTCCTTCCCTTTTTTAGAACATCCAGGCACATCTACAGCATTCAGAGGTACAATGTCCAAGTACATGATCTCCTCATCAACACCAACATGTTCATTCTCTGGTAAAGGATTTCTAAGGTAATCATCGTCATCCTCCTCTATATTGTTTGTAGGCTGCCCTTCAACATCAAACTCCCACTTAGTGATAGGCTCAAATTTTTCTGAGGGATCACAATAAGCGACAAACATCTCTACAACTTTCTCCTTACTGTGTACATCAAACATAGACATCAAATCCTGATCTGATTTTACTATTGGAAAATTCTTAAGAACATTATCATAGTACTGAACATGTGGAATTTCTAAGTAGCCTGGAGGGTACTTCTCTGTAACTGAGTCAATGAAATCCTTATAATTCGACAGATCTGAGTCAACAACCATCTCAAAACTAAAACATTTGACATCCTTTCTAGCCTTTTTACGATTGCCAAGCAAATGAATTTTCAATAGAAAATTAGTAGCTACATCCATCCTGTGAAAGCACAATAACGTCATGCATGAGAACTTCTTCAACCTATGGCGAACTTTGTACTACTAATTTTTGCAGTGGTGTGATGTTATAGGAAATATGTAATAATATAGCAAAATAATATATTTATACTAGTATACCATGTCACAATATCATAAGACATTTAGAGTACGTGTTAAATTCATATAGAGTACCTCTTTGCCCACAACTATTAATAAAAAAGTATTGTATCAAACATTCAAACATCAGCTGTTTGTGGATCAATTTCACTACTACAGCCTATAGGAGAATCAAATTTAGATTTTGGAACACTGAATTGACACAAGGGTGGAATGCCAGTTCATAGGGTCACATCTTAGTGCTACTCATGCTGAAGATACAAATGATCATCTAGGAATCAGATCATACTCTAGAGATCTCCATACTCTAAGGATGTTACTGATAGTTGTAGCAATACTGAAAGGGTTCAGTGCAGCAGTCAGGCATGCAGCAACAAGGCCTCTCTTCAATTTAGTTCAGGGAGGAGGAACATAAAATCAAGTAAAACACCAAGCTACATTGATTTGACTGTGTCTAATAGAGTGAGAGGTTCCAATAGGCACAAGAACAATGGAAAATATAGTTCAGCGGTGTGGCAGAAGGTAGAAAGAAATGACAAGATGATATCTAAAGCAGGACATTTGAGCAATTCATCTATTCATGATAAGGGTGCACATGAAGTTGGTAAGAAGGGTGTATAGGAAGATCCAACAAGAATTCAGGCAAAATGTAATCAGAATAGGAAAATGTGCAAACATGATTCCTCAAATGGGACAGTTGAACTGGAGCCTACCAAAGAAGAAGATGCATTGAACTCCTGCCATACATTTTCTGGACCTATCTACAAGAAGCAGGCACCCTTTCTACGCCAGCAAAGAAGCTCTTCTTCAAAACAAGGTTCTCAGTCATCGAAAAACTACTATGCACTAATCCTTTTGTTGCAGAAACAAGGGTGTATCCACCAGTCGGAGCTCCAAGAACCTGTGCACTGATCCTTTTGTTGTAGAAACAAAGGAAGCTCGATGTGTGAAGTTACTAACAGAGAATAATTCTCAAGAATGTTGTAAGTGGTATTCTGGTGCTGGACACTTGTCACAGAAGTGGATTCCTATTGGTAAGAAGGAAACTTGCAATGGGATCTATTTGGATGTCTCAGCTAATGGTGAGGACAGCAACTTACCTAGTGAAAGGACTTATAAACTGAACTCATCTGAACATGTTGATTTGAAATTCCAAGCAGATAATGCAACTGAGACCGATTACAGCAAGATGAAAGAGGCTATCAGTTATGTTTACACAGCACAGCAGCAAGTCGAAGATATCCAACTTCGCATTCGAAGATAAACTCACCCTGAAGGGAGTTGGTGCTGTGTCCTGGATGTGCCGCCTTCCACTATGGCCACGACGCCCGTCTCCATGGCCACGAGTGGCGCTTCCGTGGCCGCGTCCTCCTCCTCCGAGGCCGCGCCGCGAGGCAACAAGATCATGTCGCCCACCACCAACGCCACACGGGGTGCTTGCTTGGCCACACGAGGCGCGTGCTTGGCCGCGTCGCCTGCCCCAGTGCCCACGTCGCCCGCCTCTGAGCCCGCGCCGCACGCCTGCTTGGCCGCTCTGCCCCCCACCGTGGCCGCTCCATCCTCCATCTCCATGGCCGTGCAGGAAGGCTGCTTGGCTGCGTGGACATCCATCATGGTTGCGCCGACCTTCGCCATCGCCGCGCGGGCCGCCTGCTTAGCCGCACGGACCTCCGTCGTGGCCGCGCGCGGTGCCTCCGTGGCCACGACGCTATCAGCCGAAGCCGTGCCACCCACCCCAGAAGCCGTGCTGCCCTCCCTAGAAGCCATGTCGCCCTCTGCCTCCATGGCTACGCCGCCCTCGATCTAGGGTTAGGGGAGGGAAATGGCCTGTATGACCGTGACTCGAGACGAGTCGACCAAGTTACGAACTACCACAGCGGACTTCATTTTCTTTTCTTTAGTGATAGGGCATTATGGTCTTTTTGCGTTGCCTCAGTTGGACAACTGACGATGTTTCCTCATAGATCTGACGGAAGTGTCAAGTAGCTAACAAAAACTCAAGTTAGGGACATATAAGAAAGATTTTTAGTTTTGGTGTCAAATAAGAAAGAAGCATTATTTTTAGGGCTAAATACAAAATTTTCTCTATGGCCTTGCCACCTCCAATGTCCATGCCTTGACCTTGGATGCGACTAAAATGAAACAAATTGTATGTGTACATGCAGATGCATGATGTGCTCCTCTAGGATCCCATGGAAACAACCCCATATGGTATGAGAATCCTAAGTGCCTGACCCTAGCCCTATCCATCTCATCCATTCTGGCATGCCCTAGGCCCAACCGCCTTTCCCTTGGGGCTTTGGAATGGAGAAAATGGGTGTTGTTGTAGTTGCATCTTGCCCAGGAGGTTGCACCGCCTGTCGTAGCTAGGCTACCGCATGTTGGACCCAGTGCACATCCGGACCATGGAGGTAGGTCCAAGTTTCTCACCCTTAGACTTGTATGTGTGCAAAATGAATTTCTGGATAAATAGTCGTTGGCTCTCCGATATGTTTAAGTTTGTGTGTATGAATGATTGGACTATCTCATTGAATGCAAGGTTTGAGGCTATCTACGCGCAAATGGATTGGGCATGTTCCTATAATAGCTAACTTGTTGTTTGAAGGTTAATTCCATTGTACTTACATAAAGGGAATGGGGATTGTCAAATGTGCAAGGGAAGAGTGATAAATGTATAAACCAAAAATTGTTGAGGCATTTGTAATTTGGTTGAAATTATTGGTGTTCATAGTGCATTACCAGTTGCATTTTGTTGGCAGCTGGCTTAATAGTTGGGCATGTTCCTTGCCTTGACTAGTAGGGTTGCTTTTGAAAAGAAAAATGCTATATAAAACAGTGGTAGACAACCATGTTAATGGACCATGACGCCTAAGAGGGGGGTGAATTAGGCAACTTAAAAATCTACTTCTAACTATGTCCTCTAATTCCACTTATTCAAAACCTATGTAAGAAAGTAATCTATCTAGATGTGCAACTATGGTTTTGCTAGGTGTGTTGCTATCTCTATCGCAAAAGAGTTATGCAACCTAGGTTCCAATTCTATCAACTAGTCTATCAACTAAACTAGGAAAGTAAAGCAGTCAACCAATGTAGCAATGTAAATGCGGAAGGTAAAGATGATGTAGAGATGCAAACTCTCGTCCACGACTCTGGTATTTTTACCGAGGTGTCGAGAAGCGCTAAAGCTTCCCCCTAGTCCTTGTTGGAGCCCCTCGCAAGGGCCAAGCTCCTAGCCGGGTAACTCCGTGGATAGAATCAGGCCTTCCCCACATGCATGTGGGTCTCCAGTGTACCTTCCAGCAAGCCTTTCTAGGACCACTCCCCGTCGTCTTCACTATCAAGCTTCCGGTCGAACCGCCATGGGCCTTATTCCCATCGATACACGATGGCGGCCATACCACAAACATGGTTGGTGTGATCTCGCAAGACTACAAGCTCCGATGTACAACAATGGTGCACGCAAGCATCGAGTGATAAGAGGTGTGTAAACCTCACTAAACACTAGGCCTAAACCTAGAGCAAGTGCATAAGCGGTGGTCTAATCAACCTAAGCACTTCGCAAAGCACCTACGCTAATCACCTAATGAATCACTAAGCACTATGTAAGTGGAGATCACTAAAATGGTGTATCAACACCCATGGTATGTTTCCTCAGCTCTCCACCCCTCAATTGGCCGGTTGGGGGGTCTATTTATAAGTGTCATGGAGAAAGTAGCCGTTGGGGACGAAGCCCAGCTTTCTGCCATTGACCGGATGCGTAGGTCATCTTGATCGGACGCGTCCGGTCGTCTTGACCGTTGAAGCTAACCATTGGCACTCACTATTGATTGGACTCTCTGGTGAGTCCGGTCGCTTACCATCTGACGCATCTAGTCAATGTTTTGCCGTTCTGGAACCTCTCTAGACTCGATCGGACGCCACTGCCTGGCATGTCCTATCGTCCACAGCTACTGCATCTGGTCCTCACTGAGTTGTTGCCATGATGATGAATAATGAAGTTCATGCATCCGATCACTACCTCGCTCAATGTCTGGTCATTGCAGCTGACACCTACTATTGCCAAGCAACTGATCGGATGCATCTGGTCCTCATAAGGGCCGCGTCTGGTCACCTCTACCGAGCTCGTTTCTTTGTGATCTTGCATCTGGCTTGGTTCCTATCTTCGTGCTTGGACTTTGCTTGGTTTCTTGGGTCTTCTCTTGTGCTTCTAGGGTCTTGCTTATGGTGTTGATCATCAAATCATCATATCGCATTCGTCCAAGTCACATCTTGCACCCTAATGAACTACAAAACAATTACTTGCAAATTCATTAATCCAATTTGGTCATGTTGGTCATCAAACACCAAAATCCAAAGTAAATGGGACTAGGGTCCATTTTCCTTACACCGTCATGAAACGTTAAGACCTGACAAACTCAAATGAACATGGCCCAACTATTAGAACCGAGGTTGCACTACTAGAAATATCCACTTCTATGACAAAAATCTTAATGATGAATCCGAAACAGTCATAGAAGAGAGCTTTTTATGATGAATATTTCTGTTTCATCATAGATCATTGGTGACGATCCTATAACCCCCTATTTCTATGACAAAATCAGGCATCATCATAGAAAACATCATAGAAGAGCACATGGTTTCGTCATAGATCACCCTCACGACTCATCTGTGATGATCTCCTTTAAAACTGCGACGAACAACGCTTTGTTATTGAACTAATTACACATCTATGACGAACAATATTCGATCTGTAACGAATGGCTTCATCATAGATCTCCACAAGGTACTTTCTCCATCCAACGTGTAACTATGGGACCTGCAGTTACTCATTCGTGACGCTTGCAATTCATCATAGAAGTCTCCGCTCGATCCTTTCTCCATGCGACATGTACCTGTGGGACCCTTCTCCATCCGATGTGTACATATGGGACCTATAGTTACTCATCCATGATGCTCAGAATTCATCATAAAAGTCTCCGCTCAGTCCTTTCTCCGTCCGACGTGTACCTACGGGACCCTTTAAAAGCTCTAGTTTGGTTTTGGTGAATTGATGAAACTCTAAGTGCTAACCTAGTTTATCAAGTGATCATGAGATAGGTAGCACATTCCAAGTGGTGAAGCAAATGAATTTCATGACATGATGATGGTGATGCCATGGTGATGATCGAGTGCTTAGACTTGAAAAGAAGAAAGAGAAAAACAAAAGGCTCAAGGCAAAGGTATAAATGGTAGGAGCCATTTTATTTTGGTGATTGAGACACTTAGTGAGTGTGATCACATTTAGGATCGATAGCCGTACTATTAAGAGGGGTGAAACTCATATCGAAATGCAGTTATCAAAGTGCCACTAGATGCTTTAACTCATTGCATATGCATTTAGGATCTAGTGGAGTGCTAACACCCTTGAAAATGTTTGTGAAAATATGCTAACACATGTGTGCACAAGGTGATACACTTGGTGGTTGGAACATTTGAGCAAGGATTAGGAACTTCACCGGTGGAGTGTCTGCCCATAGAGTGCGGATAGTCCGATGGTGCCACTGGCACCCTAGATAGAAAAGACGAAGGTCACTGTAAGTGACCGGACGCTGGCCTCGGTTGGACTGGCGCGTCCGGTCAGTAGAAGCTATAAAGACGCTGGTGTCGGTCTCTGACCAGACATTGGGTCACTTGGTGACCGGACGCTGACAGGGTGCGTCCGATCTAGCTGATGTGGTAGCGCATAGGGGAGTCACCATATGACCGGACACTGGGTGTGTTCGATCGAGCATGACCGAACACGTCCGGTCGTGAAAAGTCGTCTCTAGATGCTTACTGGAAACGACCGGACACTGGGGTTCAGCGTCCGGTCACTTTGTGCTGCTACGTCCGGTCGTCACTTGACCATTGAGATCGAGCGATCAACATTTGAAGAGAGGGGACACATGGCACGTATCGCGTGACCGGACGCTGAGGTCCAGCGTCCGATCACCCCGTGTTGTGCCCAGTGAAGGGGTACGACGGCTCTATTTCATGGGGGCTTCTATTTAAGCCCCATGGTCAGCTCTAGCTCACTCTCTTGGCCATTTGCATTAACATAGCAACCTTGTGAGCTTAGCCAAAGCCCTCACTCATCTCCATCATTGATTCATTATCTTTGTGAGATTGGGAGAGAATCCAAGTGCATTGCTTGAGTGTTTGCATATAGAGGCACTTGGTGTTCGTGTTTTGCTATGGGATTCGCTTGTTACTCTTGGTGGTTGCCGCCACTTAGATGGCTTGGAGTAGCGAGGATCGTCGAGCGGAGGGTGGTGATTGTCTCCAGCTTCGATCGTGGTGATTGTGAGGGGTTCTTGACCTTTCCCCGGTGGAGGGCCAAAAGGTACTCTAGTGGATTGCTCGTGGCTTGTGTGATCCTCATCTTGTGTTGGTTGTGCGGCACCCTATTGAGGGTTTGGCGTGTGATGCCAATTAGCGCGTGAACCTCCAAGTGAGTGAATTGCCACAACGAGAAGTAGCTTACCGGCAAGCAAGTGAACCTCGGTAAAAAATCATTGTGTTCATCATTTGATTCTGAGGTGATTGGTCTTTATTCTTGTGATTGATTGGCTCCTTCCTCGACACGGCAGTATAAACAAATTGCTCACTCTCATTACATTACCGTAAACTAGTTGTCAAGCTCTTTAGTGTAGCTAGTTGTGAGAGCTTGTTAATTTGGTTAGTGTGGCTCTTTAGTTAGCCTTTGAGAGCACACTAACTTAGTGTGGTGACATAGCTATTGTGTGAATAGAAACTATATAAACTAGAATTATGGTAGGTGGCTTGCATTTTTAGTAGGCTAGCGCAACACTTGCTTCGCCTCATAATTGTCTAACCGGTTTGTTAAGTGTTGTTGTAGAAATTTTTAATAGGCTATTCACCCTCCTCTAGCCATTAGGACCTTTCACCCTTCAGCATCCAACCTGTGGGACCCAACGGCTTATGAGTCAGGTGTACCTATGGGACCGTTCTCCATCCCCACCCAACGTGTGGGACCCAACGGCTTGCGTATCACGTGTACCTATGGGACCATCCGACCTATGTGACCCGATGGCTCACATGTCACATGTACCTATGGGACCATTCTCCATCTCCATCCAACCTGTGGGACCCGATGGCTTGCGTGTCACTTGTACCTTTTGTGCTGCCGGGGTCTAATAAATTAAAAAAACCCTCAATGCCTAGGAGTCAAACCCAAGACCCGGAGGAAGGAATGCACGGTCTTTACCATTGCGCTAGATGCCTAGTTCTATTGACATGTCTTTGGAGTCGTTATAGTATTATATTCTCTGTGTGGATGCCCTATAGGTTGACCTATATTGGATATTTTCCCTTCAAGTGGAAACAAATCTATGCCCGTTAGACTAGCGGCGGCAGTGGAGGATCCCTGGTGTGCTGTGGTGGCTCTGGCATCCTTTTGGAGGCTAGGCAGCAGGGCTTGCCAGTGGAGCACAATGGCATTGGTGTCCGTGTCCGTTGTGTGCCATGGCAGAGGCGACATATCCGATCCACAGGTCTTCTTTCTCGCCTTTTCTTATTTTGCACATTATGGGGTACTCGTGGGGCTGTCAGATACTTGCTGTGGATATGGAGGAAGAGACATGAAATAAAATTCTTTGCCCATGTGGTTCTGAAGGTTCCATCCATCAAGCTCAGGGTCACTTGTGTGTATGTACTATTCGTGGTTGCGATATGCCCAAGCTTCACATCTGGATGCTTGAAGACTATGGTACTAATAAAAGGACATTGAAGCATACTGTCAACACTCTGGACGTTCTTTTGGAGACTAACATTGAATTTGGTTACTTGGATGTTGATCAGTACTACACAACGGTTCACCCGAAATGGAATTTGCTTCTCTTTGTTGGGGTTGGGGACGAAAATGACATCATCGCATATAACATGGACAGCAGAAAAGTTCATGTCATACCTACACATTACAATGCATTTTTTAGATGAGATGTCCTGCCACAAAATATCTATAGACCTTACTATCTTCCATATGTTCCCTTGTTCTCGAAGTTGGAGTCATTAGCAAAGGAGTAAATAAAGTTCCATGATGTATCTCTTTGTCATGACATGTTTAAATGGATTAATGTTGTTTGATTATCTATGCATATGTTCAGTTTTGTTACTGTAAATGCCTGTGTGCAACTAGGCCTGTTAATTGTTAAGTGCTTGCTTGATTATACCTATTTATCTAGGTAAATAAACATGTCTATTGCTTCTACCTTCAAAACTATTGTAATTGTTGTCCTCTTAATATTTGTCTGTCTCCTATGGAAGAAGCTCTGAGCTCGTGTACTGATTGTAAGTGTGATGGATAGACTTGATTTAGATGGAATTGTAATGGTTACAACTCCATTAACTACTACTCTAGTTTGAGTTATATATATCTATGTGGTGCTACTCTAAATTTGTTTGAGGTCGTACCATAAAAATTGTTAATGGTTGTTAAAGTTGCAGTTTGGTATGAGTTGTGGACTTCACTGATGGATCTTTGTTGGATTATTTTTCTCTTCAGTGATCTCATTACTGACCAAGCTCTCATCCTACTGCACACAGACAAAATGGAGGAGGCCCCCAACAAGAGGAACGCACTGGCCCACCTCACAGACGATGCCGTTGTCGAGATCCTCCGCTGCCTCCTTGCCCGCTCGTTGTTCTGCTGCAACTATGTCTGTCACTCCTAGAACTGCCACATCTCAGACTACAACAACCATAAGGTGTTGCGCCAGACTCTGGCTGATTCTTCTACAACATCGACCAAGGCCATCGATGCTACACTAGAGTCACCGGTGAACACTCCTCCTTGTCCTTCTTACCCTTCACCTTGGCCAATGTAGCTGTTTCCGATATCTACAACAGCCTCATCCTATGCTGGTGCCGAGGGGCTGATGGATCATACTTCTATGTCATCTGTAATCTGGCAACCAAGGAGTTCAAGGAACTATCGCCTAGCATCCATTCTGTTGGTGAGGCTCGATTGGGTTTCGATCCAACAGCCTCCTCGCACTTCCATGTGATTGAATATATAGAAAAGGAATAGGATGATCAGTACAAGGGTGTGGACATCTACTCATCTAAAAATGTAGTATGGATCTATAAGGAATCTAAATGGGGACCAAATACTTATGTGACAATTGAGAGATCAGAAGAAATAAGATCATCAGAAACTGTGTATCTTAACGGTTGTCTGCACATTATGGGGTACTCGGGGGTTTACCCTCATATACTTGCTGTGGATATGGTGGGAGAGACATGGAGGAAAATTCCTTGCCCACGTTGTTCTTCACCCTCCATCCATCAAGCTCAGGGTCACTTGTGTGTATGTACTATTTGTGGTCATAATATGTCCAAACTTTCAATCTGGATCCTTGAAGACTATGGTACTTGAAACGACCCCGATTTCCGCATAGGGAAATCCATAGCGTCGAAGTGTAATAAGACCATTATAGATCATATTACCCAAATTACAGTCGAATATCACATCCATACAACGATAATATTATAGTACAAATAGTGCGGAATTACATAAATTATTACATCACCGCATTGGCAGAATCAAAAGTAGTATTCCTTCAGAACAGCTTGAAGATAAGATCGCCAAACTTGAGCGTAGGAACAAATCCCTCAACCGTCAAACTCCTCGGAGCTATACTCCTCAGCAGAACCTGTGTGCCAAAATTTATCAGTACGATTTGTACTGGCCACTCCCAACCCTATGAGCATTGCTTTGTGGAAATTAGATGCAAGTTGGATATAGTCAAAAGGAACCTATAAGGCTGGGGTTTCCTATGCATTTAGCATATCAAGTATATATAAAAGTATAGTCAAGTTTTAACACCATTCCCACACACATCCCACCCTATTTCCATTCCAGAGCTAGGTTTCGATCCTAGGATCGATATACCACCATCACCACACCATCACCATACCATAACCATACCATCGCTCAATCGATAGGCCAACTCCCTCTTGGCACTATCTCAAGGCCCGTAGCCCCTGGCTACGACCGACACTCTCTCATAGGGGGAGAAAGAATGACTCCTCTCGCTATCTAGTTTAAGTGAAACCCAGGAAAGGTCCATAGCCGACAAGTCAGCACATGTATCGATCGATCAACCATACACTCTGTAGAGGTTTTACATAACCACAAGATCTACCTTCCTTGCTGACTGTCGTCAACTGGGCTGATTCCGGCCGCTTGCTAGCCTAGGATAATGCCACTCTACCATTCAGCCCTGGTACACCCCAAGTCTAGTCTAGGATGGCTAAAATCGTGAGTCATGAGCTAGGTCCACAAGGTCTCCATGAAGTCTCGGAAGGGTGTGGGGGTAATCCTCCGTGCCCCGTACCTCATTACACTATCCGCTATCAACCTAGTAGTAGTGGCAATATCCCACCAAGTAGTCTGGCCGTCCCGCACCATATAGGGCGAGTGGTACGTAAGGCTTCCCAGTGAATCTGAGTACTAGTAAGTCCTTAGGGATGACCAAGCCAGAATGTCTTCATCAGGGTTTCCATTTATCGTGCCACCACAGCACCTCCATCCCGGGCTCCTCCCATCACAGGTTCACACCTAGGACCACCTCATATACCATTTACCCACCACAGGTATCCATTCCAGGGGTGCCCAGATAGCACCCCATGGCAAGACTTGCCCTAGGCTTGTTGTTTACTCCAACTTGGTCGACACAACCCTCACCCTCCACACACCCAAGTCACACACGCAGCACTCTCCCCATAGTCCAGATAACACCAGTTTCCACCATGCCTTAATGTAGTATAACCGTAGTAGAAGTGTAAGCAATGAATTATAGCAGTAAGCGTGTGTCTAGCCTATTAGCAGGGTATGTAGTGGTATGGTTGCGTCAAGGTAAAGGCCATCAAATAAGCATACTACCATGAAAGTCCTATCATAGTATGATTATAACAGTAAAGTAGAGCAATAGCAGTTCTATATTAGCCATGCGTAATAGGTGCTACGAGATTGGGTGGGATGTGGCACCTTCAGTGTAGTCGTCTCCGTACTCCTCACGGTACTCACAATCCTCGTCCGTCTGGTTCTCCTCCGAGTCTACAATGATCGTATTATAGTCGCATTAGCGACGTCTATAGAATAGCACAAAGAAGCAATGAAAATTCAAGAGAGCCAAATGCACTCAAACATGGGTTCATTGCGTAAAGCTCGATTTTACATGAATTTTGGTCCTGGTTCATATTTTTCTGAGGTCATATGAATTAGTTATGAATTTCTGAAGTTTAAATCATTTCTGAAAATGGAAAAAGGCTGAATTAATCCGAGGCTAACACGTGTCACGCTGTGACTGGTCCATGTGGCATGCTGATGTCAGCATGACCTCATCATCTCGGTTCTGAGCTGACAGGTGGGTGAAAGGTCCTAATGGCTAGAGGGGGGGTGAATAGCCTAATAAAAATTTCTACAACAACACTTAACCAAATGGTTAGACAATTATGAGGCGAAACGAGTGTTGCGCTAGACTACTCAAAATGCAAGCCACCTATCACAATTCTAGTTTAGATAGTGTCAATTCACACAAGAGCAATGACACTACCCTATGTTAGTGTGCTCTCAAAGGCTAACTAAAGAGCCACACCAACCAAGCATGCAAGCTCTCACAACTAGCTACACTAAAGAGCTTGTCAACTAGTTTGTGGTAAAGTAAAGAGAGTGATCAAGAGGGTTATACCGCCGTGTAGATGAATGAACCAATCAATTACGAAGATGAATAACAATGATGACCAATCACCTCAGAATCAATGATGAACACAATGATTTTTTACCGAGGTTCACTTGCTTGCCGGCAAGCTAGTCCTCGTTGTGGTGATTCACTCACTTGGAGGTTCATGCGCTAATTGGCTTCACACGCCAAACCCTCAATAGGGTGCCGCACAACCAACACAAGATAAGGATCACACAAGCCACGAGCAATCCACTAGAGTACCTTTTGGTGCTCCACCGGGGAAAGGTCAAGAACCCTCACAATCACCATGATCAGAGCCGGAGACAATCACCACCTCCGCTCGATGATCCTTGCTGCTCCAAGCCGTCTAGGTGGCGGCAACCACCAAGAGTAACAAGCGAAATCCGTAGCGAAACACGATCACTAAGTGCCTCTAGATGCAATCACTCAAGCAATGCACTTGGATCACTCCCAATCTCACTATGATGATGAATCAATGATGTAGATGAGTGGGAGTCCTTTGGCTAGGCTCAGAAGGTTGCTATGTCAATGAAAATGTGCAAGAGTCTGCCCTTGAGCCGACCATGGGGCTATAAATAGAGCCCCCATCAAATAGAGCCGTTATACCCCTTCACTGGGCAAAACACGCTCTGACCGGACGCTCCGGTCATACTGACCAGACGCTGGCCCTCAGCGTCCGGTCACCCGATGGATGCCACGCGTCACTAGCTTCAAACGCTGTTTGTCAGATTTCAACGGCTGCGAAGCTGACCGGACGCTCCGGTAAAACTGACCAGACACTGAAGCCCCAGCGTCCGGTCGTTTCCAGTAAGCTCCTCGAGGCATGTTTTTTCGACCGGACGTGTTTGGTCCACCTTGACCGGACGCAGCCAGCGTCCGGTGCTCAACCCTAGCCACTGTGCTGTCTGACAGCTTGACTGGATGCAGCCTTTCAGCGTCCGGTCGCTGAGTGACCCAGCGTCCGGTCAGTAGACCGACGCCAGCATCATTTCGATCAACTCCATTTCAACTCTAACTTCTTCACCCTTGCTCAAGTGTGCCAACCACCAAGAATTTTGCATCCGGCGCAATAGAAAATAGACATTTCATTTTCCTGAAAGCGCCGAATCCCATCTCAACCCTACAAGCACCTTGTGCACATGTGGTAGCATATTTTCACAAATATTATCAAGGGTGTTAGCACTCCACTAGATCCTAAATGCATATGCAATGAGTTAGAGCATCTAGTGGCACTTTGATAACCGCATTCCGATACGAGTTTCACCCCTCTTAATAGTACGGCTGTCAAACCTAAATGTGATCACACTCTCTAAGTGTCTTGATCACCAAAACAAAATAGCTCCTACAAGTTATACCTTTGCCTTGAGCTTTTTGTTTTTCTCTTTCTTCTCTTCAAGTTTAAGCTCTTGATCATCTCCATGCTATCACCATTGTCATGTTATGATCTTCATTTGCTAATGACTTTGCTATCAATCATTCCAAACTTCTTGATCATGTCCTTGATGTACTTGCCTTGACTCACAAATGTACCATTCTTCAATTGCTTGATTTGAAGACCAAGGAAGTAACTCAACTCTCCAATCATGGACATCTCAAACTCATTAGCCATCATCTTACCAAACTCATCACAAAATTCTTGATTGGTTGATCCAAATATGATGTCATCTACATAGATTTGCAATACAAATAGATCTTTTCCAATCATCTTGATGAAAAGAGTGGTGTCAACCTTGCCCATTGTGAACCCTTTAGAGAGGAGAAAGTCCCTCAATCTCTCATACCATGCTCTAGGTGCTTGCTTTAAGCCATACAATGCTTTCTTCAACTTGTACACATGGTTGGGCTTCTTATCATCTTCAAAACTGGGAGGTTGCTCAACATATACTTCTTCATTGATATAACCATTGAGAAATGCACTCTTAACATCCATTTGATAGAGCTTGATGTTGTGGGCACAAGCATAGGCTAGCAAGATTCTAATTGCTTCCAATCTAGCAACCGGGGCATATGTTTCTCCAAAGTCAAGACCTTCAACTTGTGTATAGCCTTGTGCTACCAATCTTGCTTTGTTCCTTACAACTATCCCATCTTGATCTTGCTTGTTTCTAAAGACCCATTTGGTTCCAATCACATTGTGTCCCTTTGGTCTTTCTACCAATTCTCATACTTGATTTCTTGTGAAGTTATTCAATTCTTCATGTATAGCATTCACCCAATCAACATCCTTCAAAGCTTCATCTATCTTCTTTGGTTCAATGGATGACACAAAAGAGAAGTGTTCATAAAATGATGCCAATCTTGATCTTGTTTGTATACCTCTTGAAATATCTCCAATGATTGTATCCAAAGGATGATTTCTTGCAATACTTGTTGGTTGAAGGATTGGAACTTGATTGCTTGCACTTGCTTGATCATTTGGTTGAGATGATGTACTAGCCATTTGATCTTGATCAATATCATGAGAGTCACTTGCACTAGCTTGATTTGTATCATCTTGCACATTAGAGTTGGAGAGCACTTGCACTTGATCATCTTCATCATCATTCACTTGCCTAGGCCTCAATTCACCAATATCCATGTTCTTCATAGCATTTGAAAGTTGAATGCCTCTAACATCTTCCAAGTTCTCATTCTCTTCTTGTGAACCCTTGGTTTCATCAAATTCAACATCATGAACTTCCTCAAGAGTACCACTATCCAAATTCCAAACTCTATATGCTTTGCTTGTGGTGGAATAACCAAGTAGGAATCCTTCATCACATTTCTTATCAAACTTGCCCAATCTTGTGCCTTTCTTCAAGATATAGCATTTGCAACCAAAAACCCGAAAATATGCAATGTTGGGCTTTCTACCATTCAAGAGCTCATATGGTGTCTTCTCTTTTAATCGGTGACAATAGAGGCGGTTGCTACAATAGCAAGCCATGTTGATAGCTTCAGCCCAAAAAGATTGACTCACATTGTACTCACTAAGCATAGACCTTGCCATATCAATGAGTGTTCTATTCTTTCTCTCAACAAGGCCATTTGATTGAGGTGTGTACTTGGCCAAGAATTGATGTCAAATTCCAAATTCATCACATAACTCATCAATTCTAGTGTTCTTAAACTCACTACCATTGTCACTTCTAACTCTCTTGATGGTTGTTTCAAACTCATTTTGAATGCCCTTGACAAATGATTTGAATGTTGCAAATACATCACTTTTGTCCACTAGAAAGAATACCCATGTATATCTAGTGTAGTCATCCACTATCACAAATCCATATTTATTTCCACCGATACTAGTGTATTGTGTTGGCCCAAACAAATCCATGTGCAATAATTCAAATGCTTTACTAGTGCTCATCATGCTTTTCTTAGGATGGGTGTTTCCAACTTGTTTGCCGGCTTGACAAGAACTACAAAGCTTATCCTTTTCAAACACGACATCTTTCAAGCCTTTAACTAAGTCATGCTTAATCAATCTATTCAATTGTTTCATTCCAACATGACCAAGCCTTCTATGCCATAACCAACCCATGCTAGACTTAGTGAACAAGCATGTAGACAATCTAGCTTCACTAGCATTGAAATCAACCAAGTATAGATTCTCATATCTAAAGCCTTTGAAGATCAAGTTAGAGCCATCTACACTTATGATTTCTACATCATCTACCCCAAATATGCATTTGAATCCAAGATCACACAATTGAGCCATGGATAGCAAATTGAAGTTCAAGCTCTCTACTAGCAACACATTGGATATGCTCAAGTCATTGGATATTGCAATCTTACCAAGCCCTTTGACCTTGCCTTTGCCATTGTCACCAAATGTGATACTATCATAGCCATCATTGCCATTGGTGTTGATTGAGTTGAACATTCTTGCATCACCGGTCATGTGTTGAGTGCACCCACTATCAAGAACCCAATGCCTTCCTCTGGCTTTGTAATTGACCTACAAAAGAAGATCAATTCTTTTTAGGTACCCAAACTTGCTTGGGTCCTTGAAGGTTAGTAACCAAGCTCTTTGGCACCCAAATGGCTTTCTTCTTTGAGCCCATCCATGGTTTGCCAATGAACTTAGCCTTCACACCATTTGTACCCTTAACAAGCATATAGGAAGAATTAAGCTTAATAGAGGATACATTAGCATTTTTGCTTTTGTTGGTGCATTCATGCTCTCTATGACCAACTTGCTTGCAACTAGTGCAAAATCGACCATTGTTCTTCACAAAACTTGTCTTGTGAGGAGCTAAGGCTGCTTTGCCTTTCTTGGGGGTATAGCCCAATCCCTCTTTATAGAGAGAAGCTCTTTGGCTACCCAAGGCCATAAGCAAGCGGTCCTCACCACCATAAGCCTTGGCCAAGGTGTGAGTGAGCTTAGTTACCTCCTTCTTGAGGTTTTCATTCTCAACCACTAGTGAGGTATCACAAGTGAGACCATCACTACTAGATGAGATAGAAGTGGAAGTGCTACAAGAAGGGTTAGTTGGAGAAATAATGATAGGCATAGATAGTGATGTATCAATTAAATCACAAGTTAAACCTACATTGCAAGTTTCAACATGCTTATTTTTAGTTTGCTCATCGAGTAGAGAGGAATGAGCCTTTTCAAGCTTTTTGTGAGCCTTGTAAAGCTTCTCATGGGCATCCTCTTGCCTCTCATGAGATGCATTAAGCTCATCAAATGCTTGCTTAAGGGCTTTTAGTTCCTTACGCAAGCTTTTGCATTCCTTTCTTGAGATGTCAAAGTGTTCTCTAGCATCTTCTAGCATGTCAATTAATTCATCTTTTATAGGTTCATCATCATCATTATCACTATCACTATCATGTTCACTATCACTTCCATCATCACAAGTTTGTACCTTAGTGGCCTTAGCCATGAAGCATGATGGAGAGTCAAAGAGAGAAGGCTTCTCATTGATTGCTATACTTGCAAGAACCTTCTTCTTGGTGGTCTTGTGATCATCACTATCATCATCATCATCACTTGAGGAAGCATCACTATCCCAAGTGACCACATATGACCCACCCTTCTTCTTCTTGAAGAATGTCTTGTCCTTCTTCTCCTTCTTTTCTTTCTTGTCCTTCTTCTTGTTCTTCTTATCATCATCATTGTCGCTATTATATGGGCATTGAGCAACAAGATGATCTTTGCTTTCACACTTGAAGCATCTTCTTGACTCATCTTTGTTCTTGGATGAAGACTTCTTTCTTCTTGCATGGTAGCCTTTCTTTACCATGAACTTGCCAAACCTCTTGACAAAGAGAGCCATCTTCTCATCATCACTATCATCCCATGAATCATCATCCTCACTTGATGTTTCTTGCTTTGCTTTGCCCTTGGATGATGTGGCCTTGAATGCCACGCTCTTCTTCTTGTCATCCTTCTTCTCATCTTTCTTCTCCCTCTTTTCTTCCTTCTCATCATCATCTCTATAAGCATCATCGGTCATGATATCTCCCAAGATTTGATTTGGTGTCATTGTGTTCACACCACTCCTCACTAGCAAGGTGACCAACATTTTAAATCTCCTGGGCAAACATCTCAAGAACTTGTTTGAGAAGTCCTTGTCCTCTATGTTCTCACCGAGTGCTTTGAGATCATTTACAATCACCTCCATTCGATGGAACATGTCCGGCACACTCTCATCCTCCTTCATCTTGAAGCTTGCAAACTTTTCTTTGAGGATGTATGCCTTTGCACCCTTCACGGCTTGAGTACCCTCAAAAGATTCTTCCAATTTCTTCCAAGCTTCATGAGCCATCTCAATATTTTTGATTTGCTCAAAAGTTCTCACATCAATTGCATCATGAATGGCACTTAGAGCAATGTCATTGTTTTGGAGAAGCACTTCTTCGGTGGCGGTGGGATTTTCCAGATCACCAATCTCAATTTTGGTTTCTACCACCTTCCACACCTTTCTATTGATTGACTTGATATGTGTGGCCATCTTTGACTTCCAATAAGAATAATTTGAGCCATCAAATTGGGGTGGCTTCTTGGTGTTGTTGATTTGAGCCATTTTAACACCGAAGGTTGTTAAGCCTCAAATAACGGTGACCTCGGCTCTGATACCACTTGAAAGGTCCTAATGGCTAAAGGGGGGGTGAATAGCCTAATAAAAATTTCTACAACAACACTTAACCAAATGGTTAGACAATTATGAGGCGAAGTGAGTGTTGCGCTAGCCTACTCAAAATGCAAGCCACCTACCATAATTCTAGTTTAGATAGTGTCAATTCACACAAGAGCAATGACACTACCCTATGTTAGTGTGCTCTCAAAGGCTAACTAAAGAGTCACACCAACCAAGCATGCAAGCTCTCACAACTAGCTACACTAAAGAGCTTGTCAACTAGTTTGCGGTAAAGTAAAGAGAGTGATCAAGAGGGTTATACCACCGTGTAGATGAATGAACCAATCAATCACGAAGATGAATAACAATGATGACCAATCACCTCGGAATCAATGATGAACACAATGATTTTTTACCGAGGTTCACTTGCTTGCCGGCAAGCTAGTCCTCGTTGTGGCGATTCACTCACTTGGAGGTTCACGCGCTAATTGGCTTCACACGCCAAACCCTCAATAGGGTGCTGCACAACCAACACAAGATGAGGATCACACAAGCCACGAGCAATCCACTAGAGTACCTTTTGGCGCTCTGCCGGGGAAAGGTCAAGAACCCCTCACAACCACCACGATCGGAGCCAGAGACAATCACCACCTCCGCTCGACGATCCTCGCTGCTCCAAGCCATCTAGGTGGCGACAACCACCAAGAGTAACAAGCAAAATCCACAGCGAAACACGATCACTAAGTGCCTCTAGATGCAATCACTCAAGCAATGCACTTGGATCACTCCTAATCTCACTATGATGATGAATCAATGATGTAGATGAGTGGGAGTCCTTTGGCTAGGCTCACAAGGTTGCTATGTCAATGAAAATGTGCAAGAGTCTGCCCTTGAGCCGACCATGGGGCTATAAATAGAGCCCCCATCAAATAGAGCCATTATACCCCTTCACTGGGCAAAACGTGCTTTGACCGGATGCTCCGGTCATACTGACCGGACGCTGGCCCTCAGCGTCCGGTCGCCCGATGGACGCCACGCGTCACCAGCTTCAAACGCTGTTTGTCAGATTTCAACGGCTGCGAAGCTGACCGGACGCTCCGGTAAAACTGACCGGACGCTGAAGCCCCAGCGTCCGGTCGTTTCCAGTAAGCTCCTCGAGGCATGTTTTTTCGACCGGACGTGTTCGGTCCACCTTGACCAGACGCAGCCAGCGTCCGGTGCTCAACCCTAGCCACTGTGCCGTCTG
The DNA here is from genome assembly GCF_019320115.1 of Miscanthus floridulus. Lineage (NCBI taxonomy): Eukaryota > Viridiplantae > Streptophyta > Magnoliopsida > Poales > Poaceae > Miscanthus > Miscanthus floridulus. The sequence goes on from NC_089598.1 coordinate 105,366,693, forward strand.
ACAGCTTGACCGGACACAGCCTTTCAGCGTCCGGTCACTGAGTGACCCAGCGTCCGGTCAGTAGACCGACACCAGCATCATTTCGATCAACTCCATTTCAACTCTAACTTCTTCACCCTTGCTCAAGTGTGCCAACCACCAAGAATTTTGCATCCGGCGCAATAGAAAATAGACATTTCATTTTCCTGAAAGCGCCGAATCCCATCTCAACCCTACAAGCACCTTGTGCACATGTGGTAGCATATTTTCACAAATATTATCAAGGGTGTTAGCACTCCACTAGATCCTAAATGCATATGCAATGAGTTAGAGCATCTAGTGGCACTTTGATAACCGCATTCCGATACGAGTTTCACCCCTCTTAATAGTACAGCTATCAAACCTAAATGTGATCACACTCTCTAAGTGTCTTGATCACCAAAACAAAATAGCTCCTACAAGTTATACCTTTGCCTTGAGCTTTTTGTTTTTCTCTTTCTTCTCTTCAAGTTTAAGCCCTTGATCATCTCCATGCTATCACCATTGTCATGTTATGATCTTCATTTGCTTCTCTACTTGAAGTGTGCTACCTATCTCATGATCACTTGATGAACTAGGTTAGCACTTAGGGCTTCATCAATTCACCAAAACCAAACTAGAGCTTTCAGTGGGGTCCAACTGACGTCAGCGATGTCATCAGTTCCGACAGGTGGGTCCAGGGGCTCTTGGGTCACTGACATGTGGGTCCGGTCAAAGTCAACGTCAAGTCAACAGGTGAGTCAATGGTCAACTGTCAGGGTCACTGACGTGTGGGGCCAGGGCTGCTGACGTCAGCAGCTGATGTCATCGTGATGTCAGCATGACGTCACCCCGGCTGTGTTGGCTTCTGACATGTGGGTCCCATGTGACATCAGCGTGATGTCACCATCTGACATGTGGGTCCAAAGTGTCTGTGTCACTGACATGTGGGGCTAGGTCAACAGTCAACGTTGACCGGTCAATGGTCAACATGGATCGGGTCCGAACTGGGCTGGTTGGGCCTGGATATGGGCTGAATTTGGGCTGGGCTCAGCCCGGACACGTGGCATGCTGTGGCGCTGCCACGTCACGGCCTTGGGCCTTTACTAGGCTTCGTTTCCAGGCTGTGGGTGTGAGCGTGGCTCACGGTGGACCAAGAGGCGCTGGTCTATGGACCTAAGGTAGGGTGCATGGTGGACCAAGTCTACCTCTCTTTCCTCGGGCATGGTCTATGAGCACCTGGTTCATGCGCGGGTGGCCGGTGAGGAAGAATCCTCTATTTCCTCCCCGGCATGCTCTCGTCGGTGGCGAGCACCTGGTGAGCCTTGCCAGCGGTGCTGGTGCCCAATTGAGGAGGGGAAAAGCTCCCCCATGCCGTGGCGACTGTGACGGTGGGGTCAAAGTGGCGGCCAAAGCTTCCTAGGTCTCTGGCCACGGCAAATGGCGGCTCGGCGTGGCAGTGCTCATTGGTGAGCCCCTTCCAGCGGCGTGGGTGTTCAACTAAGGTGGGCAACAGCTCAGCCTTACCATGGCGGGTGCCCTGGTGAAGCTAGCAAGGTGGCTAGACGGCCCTAGTTGGCTGGCCGCGGTGGCGGTGCATGGCGAAGCTCCGACCGAGGTCCGATGCTTATGGCTAGGGCGCTGTGGCCGGCTATTGGGGTCTCGGTCTACGCGGTAGTCCTCTAGGCATCACGGTGTTCCTCTACGGCTATGTCCTAGTCCAACGAGGCGGCTGGGTGCGCCAGCGGTGGCCACACCATGACGGCGGCGCTGCGAGCGCGGCAAGCGCGTGCATAGCGATGGTGTCCAGGGGCTAGGAGATGGTTGCGGGTGTGCGTGTGAGTGGGCCATGCTTGTGTACCCAGAGGTCGGGGACGGCCTTGGCCTACGCGCTCACGGTGTGGGGCGCCATGGCCGGAGTAGCAAAGTCCGGCGGCGAGCAGGGGAAGAACCGGGGGCTCACCTTTGGTGTCGTGGAAGATTGGATGGTGACGCAGTGGTGAGCTGCGGCCGTGTAGCTCCGGAAGCAGCGCAGTGCAGTGTAGCACAGCGCAGCGTCGACGTGCTTGATCGGGGTGACGTCCTCTGCTCCGGCGACACCGGTGGCATCGGGCGCTCCTTCTTCTCCCTCTATCCCTCTTCTCTCTTGGCTCGGGTGCGTAGTGGACAGCCTCCAAGTGACGGCGGGGCGATGGGAGAGCTCTAGGTCACCCGGGGCTAGGGCTTTATAGTCGAACTCCAAGCTCCAATGGCGGACGGCTAGTGATGCACCATTGGCATCGAACGGCATCGCGGGCTGGGGTGGTTGGCACGGAGGTTGCGTGGGCACGGCGCCAAGGGGGAGACAGGGTCATGCTCCCAGCGTGACCCCTAGCCCGCACCTGCCAGCGCTGTCGGGACTTGGTCGGAGAAGGGAATCGGCATGGGGAGGAAGATGATCCTGTGGCTGGGAGTGGCTGACATGCGGGGCCAAGTGGCAGCGGCAGCAAGGGAAAGCAGGGAGGCGCGCGGGCGTGGGTGACGCGTTGGGCCGCAAGCTGGGCTGGCCATGCGAGTTGGCGTGCTAGCGCGTTGGGCTGGCGCGATCAGGCTAGGCCTGCTTGCGGCTGCGCGTGGGCCAGCAAAGCCGGGTGAGCGAGTTGGGTTGGCTGAGGAAAAGAAGCAGGTTGGGCCGACCGGTCACTTGGGCTGCGAGGCTGGCTCCACTCTTTTCTCTTCTTTTTGTTTTTCTTTTCTTCTCCTTTGTTTGAATTCAAATTTGGTTTGAAATTTGAATTCCAAATTGGTGTACCTTTTAGATATGATGCCCATATCATTTTTATATATATATAGGGAATTTATTTAGCTATTTTGTATAACAAAAATAGGTGTAGTTTTGATATACAAGAATAGAATTAGTTTTCTCTTTAAACCTTTATTCTCTGGTTTGAGTATTAATTAATTTATGGTGTATTTCTTTAAAGGATTTGTTAGGCATTTCATAAAACAGATGAAAATCCAAATCACCATTTTAGTTAACATTGTATGTTATGTTTCTTTTGTCAGCATTTAAATAAACATGATAACAAATGACATGCCATGCTCATGTGTTGACTTAGGTTGGGGTTAGACCTAATGCATTTCTTAGGTTGGGTTTCTATACATGACACTCATCATCACATGGGAGTTTTGAGAAAATTTTTGTAGTTGGTATTTTTGGTGTATGGATTTTTGGGTTGTTACAGTACTAATAAATGGACATTGAAGCATACTGTTAGCATTCTGAAGGTGTTTGCACAGACTAACATTAAATTTAGTTATTACTCATACTACGATGTTAATGAGTACTACTCAATGGTTCACCCAGAATGGAATTTGCTTCTCTTTGTTAGGGTTAGGGTGAAAAATGACATCGTCGCATATAACATGGACAATATAAAAGTTCATGTCATCCCTACACATTACAGTCAGTTTTTGAAACATGGCATCCTGCCATAGATCAACGGCAGACCTTACTATCTTCCCTATGTTCCCTTGTTCTCGAAGTTGGAGTCATTAGCAGAGGAGTAAATAAAGTTCCATGATGTATCTCTCTGTCATGACATGTTTAAATTGATCAATGTTGTTTGATTATCTTAGATGGATGTTTTTATTATTTTGCAGCAACTTTAACTTGTTTGTAATGTAAGCTAAGGTCTGTACAGTGTGCACCATGAATATTTTTAATGGTTGTTAAAGTTGCATTTTGGTATGAGTTGTGAATTTATAAAATTCACTCACTACCAATCTCAGCATAAAGGGGGTAAGCTGGCCTTCTTTAGATGCAAGGTAACTCTCCTCATAGAACACAGACAACCAAACATCTTCTCAACAAGTTGCATCTGCTCGTGCAACCTAAGATTTAGCATACCGAACACAATCTCAGCTAAGCTTACATCCACAGCTGCAGACAACCAAACACCCTTCACAAATCAAAGACATTAGTTCTTATTCTTCATACATCCTCCTAGCTAGTATGAAATAGAGCATTCCAAATCTAACATGTTGATGACCTACTTCAATACAACATAATACATGATTCCAAATCCAACAACCAGAACACATCAAAGAAAAAACATGTTTAGCTTCCGCTGCAGGTTCTGCATGCTGAGTTCCAATGCTTTCCTGTCACCTCCGCCATTTGAGTGGCCTTCGCTTCCTTCCTCCCCTTTGTCCTCTGAGTCTATTAGCCTAACTTGGATCATGCCTAACTTTTTCAAATCCTCAAGATACTGTCGCTGCCATACGTAGTAACCACAAAGTTTTGGATACTACACAAATTTGATTAAAAAAATTAAACCGAGCATTGCAATAGTTATCGCCGAAAAAGTGACAAATAAGAAGCTCACCCCATTCCTCTAGCACTTGAACTAGACACGGCCAAGGTTCAGGTTTTCTTTCATAGACCATTGCTCAATCACTCTAGCAAGCTTGCAGCGAGGGAAATCACTAATGGAAGGCCGGTCTCTTCACCAACAAGATCAGACAACCGATATGTTGTCCGGGAGCTACTCTGTCCATGCATCCTGTTTGACACGGTGCTACCGTGAGAGGATTGGATCCAGTGGGACATGGTGCTGATAGAGCTGCTCTGAGGGAAGGGGCCAGCGAGAGAGAGAGGGAGGGGTGGTGGCCAGTTTGAAACACAATAGCTACTCCTGCCAATTTATAAAAGAGATGGGGGAGCCAAGATCCTGGACCCAAGTTATAGGAGACAAAACTTTATCTTTTTTGAGGAACTTAAGTAAAAGACAAACAGAAGAAGGTACACCATACACGTGACAATGCCCCTCTATGGGCCTAACTGGTTTGCGGCCAAAATTTGCCATGACAAGGATTTGACAATCCAAAATTAGGTAAAAAAAATTGCTATGGATTTGCAAGCCGAATGTGAGAGGTTGGCAAGTTTTGGTAGCAAACCAATCAATAGCCAAAATCATGGCATGCCAATTCTTTGGTTTGGCAAATTTTAGAAGCCAACCAATCAGGCCTCCTCACTGCAAGATTCTTGTAAGTTGAACAAAGTTTGACACAGAATCTTTAGATCTCCTATTAGGCTTATTATGAAAATAGTATAATTTAAGATCAATGTAATGATACTTATTATGCATCATAATCATCAATACTTCTCTATATATATTTGGTCAAAATTTAGGATCTTTGAGGGAAGGGGGACGCTCCTCCCATATAGACCTTACACGGTTGCCAAGAGTGAAGTGAATGCATAGGAAAGCTAGACACAAGCAGTGTTATAAGAAGAGCCTTTGACCACCATCACACGCTTGAGACTTGAAATCCCAGTGCGGTTATGAAGAGGAATCATAGTAGTCGATGGGTAGTCAGGCAGACCGAAGAGTGAAGAGGAGTTGCTTCCCTATTAAACAATTTCTCTTGGTTGGAGGAGCAGAGCCAGACAGCTAGCTAGAGATGGCAATACAATGGGAGTCAGGTCAGGTGTCGAGTATTAGTATTAAGGATACCTAGAAGAAGGAAGCTGATGGCCACGAACGCTAACTTGCCCGAATGGTCAAGAGCGTATTTTGGTCTCGCCCGACCCCAAAGGTATAGGGCTCCGTCTCGCCCAACCCTGAAGGTACGGGCTCCATCTCGCCCGACCCTAAGGGTGCACGCTCCATGTCGCCCAACCCCGAGGGCGTGGGCTCCATCATGTCTAACCCCGAGGGCATGGGCTCTGTCTCGCTAGACCCCTCGGGTGCGGGCTCCATCACGTCTGACTCCGAGGGCGCGGGCTCCGTCTCGCCTGATCCCGAGGGCATGGGCTCCATCTCGCTAGACCCCTTGGGCAAGGACTTCGCCTCGATAGACCCCTCAAAGGGGGATTCCGCCTCACCCGACAGGGGCCTATACTGCCTTCAACCACTACGGGTCTAAGAGTATGAACCCAGGGTCAAACTTCTAACACCAGAAAGCGAGTAGGCATGTCTTGACATGCCCCGTGGCCATGACAGGCCATACCTGAGGACTCACATCGCCAACAGTGTTGGGCGTGTCGGCGCTGTGCTACCTAATCCCTGTACGACTTTCGATGGGGGTATCTATTAACCATGCTGCCCACTGAGACAGAATGGAGCGCCATGACCGGCTGACAACGCCCGTGTATAGCACCAGTGATGAATAGGGTCACGATGTGGAGCCATCCCCATCATCATCTATAAGGCCGGTGGGACCCATGTAAAGGAGATGAAGGGCGTTGCGACCCCAGAGGCCTTCTTCCTCCTCGCTTTTCTCTCTCTCTTTTTCTCTCATGTAACCTGCGCCTTCCCCTTCATCTATAAAAGGGGAAAGGATGCCCCATGAAGGACAAGGGGCTGAACAAGCTCAATGAGACTCAACTCTGTTCGACCCTTTCACTAGAGACTTAGGACCTGCTCTCTCTCTCGCTCGTTTGTAACCCCTACTACAAACTAGTACTGGTAACACGAGCAGCAGCAGACTGGACATAGCAACATTCTGCCTGAACCAGTATAAATTCTTGTGTCCTCTGAGCACACCATCCAGGCCAGACATAGAAATCACAAATTTACTAGTCAGTGATTCGAGACACCGACAGTTGGCGCGCTAGGTAGGGGCCTTTTACGCGTCTCGTCATCCACAACAGGCCATGGAAGGCTAGCCATGGCGTCAGCTGGGTCCCGGACACGCACGTGCGCTTCGGTAGCCTGGATTTCTTCATCACCATGGAGGGAGAGCTAGCATAGGCTCCTACCCCCATCCAACTTCTTCACTCCACCGGCCTTGACGCAACCGCTGAGGCCCTTGAAGAGCTACAGCTGCACGCCTCGGAGGCCCATGCCCCTAGGAGCGACCAGCTCCTCGGCTTTGATTATAGGAGGCTGGTGTTGATGTTGTCGATGTTTCACCACCGATAGCCTGCCACGGGGGTACCCGAGGTAGTTTGTTCAGGCTTCGGCGTGTGCTGAACTCGACGGTTAACGCAAGAGACAGTCGATTTATCCTGGTTCAGGCCCTCGACTGTGATCGAGTAATAGCCCTATGTCCAGTTCGGCGTTAGCCTTTGCGTTGGATTGATTGTCAAATGTTCTGTTGTACAATTGTCGTTCTCCTCGTCCAGGAGCCCTGCCCTCCTTTATATAGTTAGGAGGCCAGAGTCCTAGTCGGTTTATAATAAGAGTTACTAGTAGGATTACTAAATAGTACTACTACTAGGATTACAAGGGAAGAATCCTAGTTAGACTAGATCTTCTCTCCCCTTTGTGGGGTATCCTGTGGGTCCCGTATCGACAAGCCCCCGAGCACTTCATGGTTGAGCTCTGAAAGTCTCATTTTGCTCTTTCAGGTATTGATGAGTAGTAACAAACATCATCCGAGTGCTTTCTGGAGTGAAACCTTGTAGTGCTTCTTGGGACCTTCGAGTGGTGAGTGCTTTTTTGAAGAAAAAGTACATCCATCTGGTTGTAGCCCCCGAGCCTCTTGCTATTTGGAACAAGGAGCTAGAGGATCTTGTCTTGAAGTTGCTCTGTTTGTTCGTTGAAGTTTTATCAAAAAGAACTCGAATATGGCTCGTTCCGGGTTCTTTTTGTCGTAATGTCTTGAAGTGGTCTGCGTTGAGGAAGTCTTTTGGTGACGTGCGCTTTTTCGAAGAAAAAGGGCACTCACTGAGTGTAGCCCCCGAGCCTCTTGCTATTTGGAACAAAAAGTTGGAGGGTCTTGAATCTTTATGTTGTTTGAAAATTTATGTTCTGAAGTAGTTCCTGAGAGTTGGGTTATGTCATCATCTGAGTAGTTTTGCGGCATCTTTTCGAAGCAGCCCTTTAGTCTTGGATTAAACCATCATCCGAGTAGTTTCGCAGCATGCAGCCTCCGAGCGTATATCCTTGTTGTTTTGTTCAGGAAGAACTCGGATGCGAGGTCTTGGCGTATGCTTTGATAGTTTGCTGTTGTCAGAGGTAGTTGTATGGTGGTGGTTGAGTGTAAATGCCTTTTGTTCACGGGTTGTACTGTGCTGGTATATTCTTCCGAATATGCCTATCTTCGAGTACTGTTCCCTCTCGCCTGAGTCATCCATTATTGAGTCATGTCTTTTCACTGTGTCCTTTGTTAGGCTTATTTCGTTGGTACTCCTAGTTCATGTGCGTCGCTCCTTTGATCTATAAATACTATCCTAGAGTGCTTGTTTTCATCCATTGGACATTCTGTTTAAACCTTCGTGGTCATGAACATGGTAGTTTGTGAAGTAGAGCAGCCCCCGGGCATATTTTGTAGTTCCTTTGCGTCTTGTTGTAATTGGAGGAAGTCTTGTGATAGGGATTAGAGGTAGGCTAATCTGGCAACAGCATTGTGCCAGGATGTACGTCGCGGTAGTTGGAGGAAGTCTTGTGATGTGGGCTTTGTTCCTTCATCTGGCAGTTCTGGGTTGATCCTCATCGCCTGTCTTGAGACTGTCCGATGCAGATCAACACCATATCCAGCATCACATCGGTCTTGGGTAGACAGATGCCCGCTAGCCTTCTCTGCTCCATGTTGCCCTGCCGTGCTACCGATTTCCGCCTTGGGTGCACTGCGTCTGTCCTTTGAAGAAAATAGTGTAGCTGATGGCGGTTTGTCCTTCTGAGTAGCAATTTGGGACATGTAGTTGTTCTAGAGCCTAGCCGTGTCCGTGTTCCTCTTTGCTACTTTGCTTTTTGTGGTACCGAGTTCGTTGGGTCTTGTAAGATTTGTAATATTCTATTTTTGAAGCCACTTGTAATGGAACGAATCTAGTCTTCTGAGTTGTCTTTTACTTTTCTGCTGTGATCCCTATTCGTTCATGAGATTACCGAGTTCTTTCTTAAATAACCGGGTTCCTTTGTTCCTTGTGAGGTAGCCCTTTCTTTCTTCTTGGTTTGACAAGTTGTTCTTGTAGCGATCTGGTAACCCTGCCGTGGTGTTGGACGGATAAGTCTGAAATCTACCCGTTGGTTTGTACCGTTGTGTGGATTTGTGCCCTCCGTTGTTTTAGCTGCGTCGGTAAATGGACCGTTGCGTTCTCACACTACGTTTTAACGGGCCTTGTGGGCCGTTTTTATTACTGAAAAATCTATTTAAAGACCTTTTATCTTCCTTTCCTTTGCTGCCCAGCTCTTGCCTTTAAACCCTAGCTTTTAGAAATCCGCCGCCGTCATCGTCGCTGTCACCCGAGCACCATCATCCTAGCTTCATCTTCCCTAGTGCCTTTTTGCTTCCGCCAGTTCATGGGAAAGAAGAAAACCACAAGCAAGTCCCAGGCGACCTTCGTGGACGAGGAGTCATCCCTTTCTTTGATCAAAAACCAGGAGTTCATGGCCATGAGGGCTGCTCAGAAGGTTTGGCTGGCTCCAACAACAAGCGAAGACCAGCTGCGCGAGCTCGTCAGTGACGGCTTGATCCAAAGCAAAGTCATCGCTGAATGGAGAGTTCTGGGCGAGCATCGGGTTCCAGCTCCGGGTCCTGGTGAGATTGTCCTCTTCGTTTCCTTTATCCACGCCGGACTTTGCCTTCCTGCTTCCACCTTCCTTCATCAGTTTCTTGGTTATTTCGGGGTTAGTCTGAACCATCTAACCCCTAATGTCGTTCTCCATCTTTCTGTTTTTGTTCATCTTTGTGAAGCTTTCCTTGGAATCCCTCCTTCTCTATCTCTTTTTCGCTTTTTCTTTCGTCTGAAACCTCAACCCCACCGCGAAGAAACCAGCGTTCTTGGCGGTTGCGGGATTCAGTTTTGCCAGGGTCTCAAGATTAAGTTTTTTGACTATGACCTGGTCGATTCTGTAAAAGATTGGCATGCCGAGTGGTTTTACGCTACCAATTTGATCTCTTCCCTTGTCGTCCACTCTGAATCTAGTTCTGTGGTGAATGACCGATGGGACAAGAAACTTGAGTCACCTGCTGAGATTCAAGTGATCTAGCCACTCCTTGATAGGATTAGTATGCTAAAATAGCAGGGTTTGACCGGCTTCGGTATTGTTTCGAGCTTTCTTCATCACCGGGTTCAGCCTTTGAAAGAGCGGGAGCACCTTGGCTTCGAGTATTCTGGGGCCGAGGATCCTTCATGCATGGTCCTAGCTCTTGAGCTGACCGGTGAGGAGGTACTCGAGCGTCTCCAGAAGATGCTGAAAGGAGTGAGCGTCATTCCTCCTGCTGTCTCCGAGTTCTCAGCCAACAACCTGCCCCCAGCTGTGAGTTGTCTATCCCTTTGTTTGGGTACTTTATGTACTCTTGCTGCATCCATTTTTGCTTAGCTTTTCTTTGTCTCGGTGTTTTATCCTTTTTCGCAGGAGCTTGGGTGGAACTTTGTCGACCCGATCCCTCTTGATGTTCTCCCCGCCGTGGCGGAGACTGGGGATAAACTTGCTAGAACCTCTGCAACTAGTAAGTCCCAAACCTCTACAGCCCTTCCTGGGGTTTCTTCCAGATTTGTTGATGTATATGAAGAATATGTTCCTCGTCTAGTCCCTCGCGGTCCTCGCAGTGTCCCGAAGAGGGGGCGAACGGATGGGTCTTCATCTGGCCTGCCTGTCTCCAAGAAGCCTCGCAAACCAAGTACTCCCTCAGGTACTCCAGTTATTGCTAGCATGCTCTTAGGTGAGCACATTTAATACTCTTTGTTCCTTTGTTTTCCTGTTTCTCTCTTGAACCGAGTACTTTTTATTCTTTTTTCAGCAGGTGCTCTGGTTTCCTTGGCTGAGGGAGACGAGGGTGATGAAGTACCCCTCATCATGCGGCGTTGAGTTGTTTTTCATATTCCTGTTGCATTGAATTTCTCTTCTTTGTCTTGACTTTTAGTCTTGAACTTTTTGAAGTAATCGAACGTCGGGTGTGAGTTCTTCTGAGGCTCCCGCGCCGACTTCTTCTGAAGCTCCGGTGTTGAGTTCTTTGGTAGCCTCGGTACCAATCTCTACCGCTCCTCCAGTGCAGAGTTCTTCCATGGCTCCAGCCCCGGCTTCTTCCGTGGCTCCGTTGTCGGTTATCCCGCTCCCGTCGCTGGGTGGCGAGGACGTTTTCGCCATCATGGTTCCCCCTGCGAGGCCTTCTTTTGGCTTCGCGAAGAAGAAAGTGGTTGGGTGAGTAGATTCTGGCTTTATCTTTTTAGCTTCTATCTTCCTTCTTCTGGTTCTCATCGGTGCTTCCTTTTATCAATTTTCAGTGTTTCGTCTTCTCTTGTTTCTTCATCGACTTCTTCTCAGCCTTCCACCGTGCCATCGAGTTCTAAGCCTCAGGACTCACAACATACTGTTGTTGAAGTTGCTGCGGGGGCTTCGGAGCTACCTAGCGAAGTTGCGGACTTGGCCGCCTCGGAGGTGATTGTAGCCGTCGCGTCGGGTCCTTCTGAGGGATTGGCTCCGGCTTCCCTGGAGGTTGCTTTGGTCATTCCTTCTTCGCCCTAGCCGGCCTCTCCTTCCCCTTCTCTTGCTTTCAGCGGTCCCTCTTTTACCGGTGACGTGGTGCAACAGTTCGATGCCACCCATCGGCTATCGGAGCTGACCGCAGCCTGGGGGAGCTTGTCGACCCTTGTGACTTCTTTTGGTGAAAAGCTCCAGGTAAGTTTTACTGCCACTCCTCCTTCGCATGCTCGTTTTTCTTCTGTCCTTACGCCTTGTTTCTCTTTGTCTCTTCAGTCTTTCTCTCATGATCATTCTGGCTTCTTTTTCTCATCTGAAAATAAGAGAAAGTTGTCTTTTGAGGTGGACGCTTTGAAAGCCGATCTTGACCTCCTCCGGGCTGAGTTGGAGACAGAGCGTCAAATGCACCAAAAGGAGGAGAAGACCCTTCGTGCCTGGGTAGTAGAGACGAAGAAGCAGAGGGATGCCGCGGTGGAGTCTGCGAAGAATGAATGCAAAGGTGCCGCGGGTTCTACTTGTTTCTTCTTGTATTTTGACTTCTTCTTTTTTTGACTCGTTCTTCGGTGTCTTGTCTAGTTCTCCGAGTTAAAAAGCAGAAGCTTTCGGAGAGTATCAATGAAATGAAGGCTCTTGTCCGCTCTAGTCATAACAAGGCTGAGGAGGTAATTACTCATGCTGAGGAAGAACTCGCCCTTGCTAAGCTGATTAGGCGTGGAGCTGACAGAGATCTTGTGCAGGCCCAAAAAACCATTGAAGGCTTGTCTGGGAAGCTGGCGACGGCCACTGAAAATTGGAACATTTTGTGGAAATCTTTTCGTTCAGTAGCTGATGTTCTCCGGATTCCAGCGGATGATGGGCAATCTTGGGCTCAGTTCATTCCTCGGATTCTGACTCATTTCCAAGAGTTCACGAAGAAGTGTGCTCAAATATGTACCAAGAATGTGCTGGCCTAGGTCCGGGTCCTTGCTCTAGAGGCGCCTCTATCCAAGATAGCAGAGGAAGCTGATAGCCAAGAATACCTTGATGCCATTGAGAGGATGGAGCCTAAGGTCGAAGGTTTAGCCAGTAGGGTTGTAGACAGTCTAAATATTGATATTTCCCTTCCTGATGACAATGCCTGATCCAATTGACCAGCCTCTTGTAATATTACACTCCTCTTTAAATGAAGACTCTTTATTTTCGTTGATGTATTCTTTTGCCTGGGTGTGGTCGGAGTTATTTGACTTGCTGAGTACTTTGTCCCGTTTTCGTCTCTGCTCTGTAAACAACTCTGTGCGTTATCCTGACGAAATCCCCTGATTTGTCGAGTACTTTTCTTTTCTTCCTCTTTTGTGATCCGTCGAGTGCTTTGTCCATGCTATGACTTGTTAGATGTAAATCTTTGTGTTGACAAGCTTTCGTCCGCGCTATGTAAAATGACTCGGCATAGAATGTTGCCTTGACAAACTTCGGCATCCGTCCGCTCTATGTAAAACGACTCGGCATAGAATGTTGCCTTGACGAACTTTGGCATCCGAATGCTTTCTTGAGAGGCGCTTGTGCTTTTCTGAGGAAAAAGTATTCCTATCTGGATGTAGCCCCGAGCCTCTTGCTTTTCGGAACGAAGAGCTGGAGGGTCTTTTGAAGCTCAATTTTGGTCGACTAGTTTTAGGTGTTAGCTTTAGCTACCCTCATCGGTGTGCTCAAGCGTCTTTTCAGCTATTTTGCTCTCGGCCGGGATGCTCAGGCATGTTTTCCGCCATTTTGCTTTTTGTTTCGGGTGTTAGCTTTTAGCTACCCTCATCGGCGGGCTCAAGCGTCTTTTCGGCTATTTTGCTCTCGGCCGGGATGCTCAGGCATGTTTTCAGCCATTTTGCTTTTTGTTTCGGGTGTTAGCTTTTAGCTACCCTCATCGGCGGGCTCAAGCGTGTTTTCAGCTATTTTGCTCTCGGCCGGGATGCTTAGGCATGTTTTCAGCCATTTTGCTTTTTGTTTTGGGTGTTAGCTTTTAGCTACCCTCATCGGCGGGCTCAAGCGTGTTTTCAGCTATTTTGCTCTCGGCCGGGATGCTCAGGCATGTTTTCAGCCATTTTGCTTTTTGTTTCGGGTGTTAGCTTTTAGCTACCCTCATCGGCGGGCTCAAGCGTGTTTTCAGCTATTTTGCTCTCGGTTGGGATGCTCAGGCATGTTTTCCGCCATTTTGCTTTTTGTTTCGGGTGTTAGCTTTTAGCTATCCTCATCGGCGGGCTCAAGCGTCTTTTCGGCTATTTTGCTCTCGGCCGGGATGCTCAGGCATGTTTTCAACCATTTTGCTTTTTGTTTCGTGAAAACAACTCGTTGAAAGTCATGACAAGACATGCTGTGGATGAATATCATCTTTATTGATCATGAATATAAACTAATACATATGTTGTCAAAAAATATTGTCCTTTGTCGATTGTGAACGTTGGTCCCTTGTGGCTTGCATATCTGTTTTTCTTGAGTTGTTTTTACGCGTAGAATCTTCTTAGCTGGCTGATGTGCCATGTATTGCTGACTTCTCTTCCATCTTCGGTTATTAACTTGTATGTGCCTGGTCCGGTGACTTTTGTGACAATGAACGGACCTTCCCATGGACTGAGCAGCTTATGTCATCCGTCAGTCTTTTGTATCCTTCTTAGCACTAAGTCTCTGACTTGTAATGATCGAGGATGGGTACTCTTGTTGTAGTGTTGTCTTAAACCTTGTAGGTATCTGGCTGATTGGAGGGTAGCGTTTATTCTGACTTCTTCTGAGCTATCGAGTTCTAATCTTCTTGTGTGTTCTGCTTCTCCTTCATCGTATTGTTCTATCTTTGGTGATGTCCAGATCAAGTCAGCAGGCAGTACGGCCTAAAGAAGATAGACAAGTTTGAGTGGACAAAGGAGGCCGACGAAGCCTTCAAGAAACTTAAGGCATACCTCACATCCTCACCAATTCTCACACCCCCAAGGAAAGACGAAGATATGATGCTATACATTGCGGCGACTACTGCTGTGGTCAGCACGGCAATAGTCGTAGAAAGAGAAGAAGAAGAACGTGTGTATAAAGTACAATGACCCATATACTACATCAGTGAAGTATTATCTGAATCAAAAATATGGTACCCGCATGTACAAAAACTACTCTATGCCCTATTGATCACTTCACACAAGCTTCACCACTATTTTGAAAGCCACCAGATCACAGTGGTGACAGACTTCCCGCTCGGAGACATCTTACACAACAGAGATGCGATGGGATGCATATCAAAGTGGGCAGTCGAACTCGGAGCTCTTAACATCAATTTCACCCCGTGGAAAGCAATCAAATCTCAAGCCCTTGCCGATTTTGTGGCCGAGTGGACAGAGATTCAACAGCCTTTATCAGATACAATCCTTGACCACTAGAAGATGTACTTTGATGGGTCACTCAAACTAGGCAGAGCCGGTGCAGGCGTCCTCCTCATTTCTCCAAAAGGAAAACAACTCAAGTACGTCCTTCAGATATTATGGCAAGCTACAAATAACGAAGCAGAATATGAAGCCCTCATCCACGGGCTACGAGTGGCAATTACCCTCGGAATAAAGAGATTAGTCGTATACGGTGATTCAGCAGTAGTCATCAACCAAGTCAACAAAGATTGGGATTGCACCAAAGAAAACATGGGTGCTTACTGTGCTGAAATACGGAAACTTGAAAAACATTTCCAAGGATTAGAAATTTTACACGTCCTACGCGATTCCAACATTACAGCAGATGTCCTTGCCAAGCTCGGATCAGACAGAGCGAAGGTTCCACCTGGCATATTCATAGAAGAGCTATCAGTTCCCTCTATCAAACAATCCGGTGAAACAACCCATGAAATTCAGGCTAAAGGTGTTCAAATCTTGGTAATCAACACTTCATGGAGCCAAGTTTTCATCGACTATATCAAAGAAAATAAATTGCCAGCAGATAAAGCAGAAGCCACCCATGTTGTTCGCAGAAGCAAAAACTACGTTCTAGTAGGAGATAGACTTTACAGAAGAGCAGCATCATCAGGAGTACTCCTAAAATGTGTCTCATTTGAAGAAGGCAAAGAGATCCTAGACGAAATACACTCAGGTTGCTGTGGAAATCATGCTGCTTCAAAGACACTGGTTGGCAAAGCATTTCGCACCGGATTCTACTAGCCAACCGCTTTGAAAGACGCAGAAGAACTTGTCAGAAAATGCAAAGGTTGCCAAATGTTTACAAGACAAGCCCATGTACCAGCTCATAATCTTATCTGCATCCCACCCGCTTGGCCTTTTTCCTGCTGGGGGCTGGATCAAGTAGGACCCCTGAAGAAAGCAAAAGGCGGCTTCGAGTACATCTTTGTAGCAATCGACAAGTTCACCAAGTGGATTGAATACAAACCACTCACGAAATACAGCGCAACCAAAGCAGTCGAGTTCATCCAAGACATTACGCACCGCTTCGGCATGCCCAATCGAATTATCACAGATCTAGGCTCCCCCTTCACAGCTACAGAATTCAAAAGCTGGGCACAAGACTGTGGTTTCAGTATAGACTATGCGTCTGTTGCACATCCAGAAGCCAACGGACAAGTAGAAAGGGCTAATGGACTCATACTAGCCGGATTAAAACCAAGGTTATACGAAGAACTAGTGGACTATGGGTCCAAATGGATTGAAGAATTACCAAAAGTAGTATGGGGGCTACGAACTCAAATAAGCAGAGCAACAGGCTACTCACCCTTCTTCCTAGTTTACGGGTCAGAGGCCGTACTGCCTGCCGACTTGATCTGGACATCACCAAAGATAGAACAATATGATGAAGGAGAAGCAGAACACACAAGAAGATTAGAACTCGATAGCTCAGAAGAAGTCAGAATAAACGCTACCCTCCAATCAGCCAGATACCTATAAGGTTTAAGACGACACAACAACAAGAGTACCCATCCTCGATCATTATAAGTCGGAGACTTAGTGCTAAGAAGGACACAAAAGACTGACGGATGACATAAGCTGCTCAGTCCATGGGAAGGTCCGTTCATTGTCACAAAAGTCACCGGACCAGGCACATACAAGTTAATAACCGAAGATGGAAGAGAAGTCAGCAATACATGGCACATCAGCCAGCTAAGAAGATTCTACGCGTAAAAACAACTCAAGAAAAATAGATATGCAAGCCACAAGGGACCAACGTTCACAATCAACAAAGGACAATATTCTTCGACAACATATGTATTAGTTTATATTCATGATCAATAAAGATGATATTCATCCACAGCATGTCTTGTCATGACTTTCAACGAGTTGTTTTCACGAAACAAAAAGCAAAATGGCTGAAAACATGCCTAAGCATCCTGGCCGAGAGCAAAATAGCCGAAAAGACGCTTGAGCCCGCCGATGAGGGTAGCTAAAAGCTAACACCCGAAACAAAAAGCAAAAATGGCAGACAACATGCCTGAGCATCCCGGCCGAGAGCAAAATAGCTGAAAACACGCTTGAGCCCGCCGATGAGGGTAGCTAAAAGCTAACACCCAAAACAAAAAGTAAAATGGCTGAAAACATGCCTGAGCATCCCGGCCGAGAGCAAAATAGCTGAAAACACGCTTGAGCCCGCCGATGAGGGTAGCTAAAAGCTAACACCCGAAACAAAAAGCAAAATGGCTGAAAACATGCCTGAGCATCCCGGCCGAGAGCAAAATAGCTGAAAACACGCTTGAGCCCGCCGATGAGGGTAGCTAAAAGCTAACACCCGAAACAAAAAGCAAAATGGCTGAAAACATGCCTGAGCATCCCGGCCGAGAGCAAAATAGCCGAAAAGACGCTTGAGCCCGCCGATGAGGGTAGCTAAAAGCTAACACCCGAAACAAAAAGCAAAATGGTGGAAAATATGCCTGAGCATCCCGGCCGAGAGCAAAATAGCTGAAAAGACGCTTGAGCACACCGATGAGGGTAGCTAAAAGCTAACACCTAAAACTAGTCGACCGAAATTGAGCTTCAAAAGACCCTCCAGCTCTTCATTCCGAAAAGCAAGAGGCTCGAGGGCTACATCCAGATAGGAATACTTTTTCCTCAGAAAAGCACAAGCGCCACTCAAGAAAGCATTCGGATGCCAAAGTTCGTCAAGGCAACATTCTATGCCGAGTCATTTTACATAGAGCGGACGGATGCCGAAGTTTGTCAAGGCAACATTCTATGCCGAGTTGTTTTACATAGCGTGGACAAAAGGTTGTCAACACAAAGATTTACATCTAACAAGTCATAGCGTGGACAAAGCACTCGACGGATCACAAAAGAGGAAGAAAAGAAAAGTACTCGACAAATCGGGGGATTTCGTCAGGATAACGCACAGAGTTGTTTACAGAGCAGAGACGAAAACAGGACAAAGTACTCAGCAAGTCAAATAACTCCGACCACACCCAGGCAAAAGAATACATCAATGAAAATAAAGAATCTTCATTTAAAGAGGAGTGTAATATTACAAGAGGCTGGTCAATTGGATCAGGCATTGTCATCAGGAAGGGAAATATCAATATTTAGACTGTCTACAACCCTACTGGCTAAACCTTCGACCTTAGGCTCCATCCTCTCAATGGCATCAAGGTATTCTTGGCTATCAGCTTCCTCTGCTATCTTGGACAGAGGCACCTCTGGAGCAAGGACCCGGACCTGGGCCAGCACATTCTTGGTACATATTTGAGCACACTTCTTCGTGAACTCTTGGAAACGAGTCGGAATCCGAGGAATGAACTGAGCCCAAGATTGCCCATCATCCGCTGGAATCCGGAGAACATCAGCTACTGAACGAAAAGATTTCCACAAAATGTTCCAATTTTCAGTGGCCGTCGCCAGCTTCCCAGACAAGCCTTCAATGGTTTTTTGGGCCTGCACAAGATCTCTATCAGCTCCACGCCTAATCAGCTTAGCAAGGGCGAGTTCTTCCTCAGCATGAGTAATTACCTCCTCAGCCTTGTTATGACTAGAGCGGACAAGAGCCTTCATTTCATCAATACTCTCTGAAAGCTTCTGCTTTTCAACTTGGAGAACTAGACAAGACACCGAAGAACGAGTCAAAAAAAAGTCAAAATACAAGAAGAAACAAGCAGAACCCGCGGCACCTTTGCATTCATTCTTCGCAGACTCCACCGCGGCATCCCTCTGCTTCTCCGTCTCTACTACCCGGGCACGAAGGGTCTTCTCCTCCTTTTGGTGCATTTGATGCTCTGTCTCCAACTCAGCCCGGAGGAGGTCAAGATCGGCTTTCAGAGCGTCCACCTCAGAAGACAACTTTCTCTCATTTTTAGATGAGAAAAAGAAGCCAGAATGATCACAAGAGAAAGACTGAAGAGACAAAGAGAAACAAGGCGTAAGGACAGAAGAAAAATGAGCATGCGAAGGAGGAGTGGCAGTAAAACTTACCTGGAGCTTTTCACCAAAAGAAGTCGCAAGGGTCGACAAGCTCCCCCAGGCTGCGGTCAGCTCCGATAGCCGATGGGTGGCATCGAACTGTTGCACCACGTCACCGGTAAAAGAGGGACCACTGGAAGCAAGAGAAGGGGAAGGAGAGGCCAGCTGGGGCGAAGAAGGAACGACCAAAGCAACCTCTAGGGAAGCCGGAGCCAATCCCTCAGAAGGACCCGACGCGACAGCTACAGTCACCTCCGGGGCGGCCAAGTCCGCAACTTCGCCAGGTAGCTCCAAAGCCCCCGCAGCAACTTCAACAACAGTATGTTGTGAGTCCTGAGGCTTGGAACTCGATGGCACGGTGGAAGGCTGAGAAGAAGTCGATGAAGAAACAAGAGAAGATGAAACACTGAAAATTGATAAAAGGAAGCACCGATGAGAACCAGAAGAAGGAAGATAGAAGCCAAAAAGATAAAGCCAGAATCTACTCACCCAACCACTTTCTTCTTCATGAAGCCAAAAGAAGGCCTCGCAGGGGGAACCACGATGGCGAAAACGTCCCCGCCACCCGGCGACGGGAGCGGGATAGCCGACAATGGAGCCACGGAAGAAGCCGGGGCTGGAGCCGTGGAAGAACTCTGCACTGGAGGAGCGGTAGAGATCGATACCGAGGCTACCAAAGAACTCGACACCGGAGCTTCAGAAGAAGTCGGCGCGGGAGCCTCAGAAGAACTCACACCCGATGTTCGATTACTTCAAAAAGTTCAAGACTAAAAGTCAAGACAAAGAAGAGAAATTCAATCCAATAGGAATATAAAAAACAACTCACCGCCGCATGATGAGGGGTACTTCATCATCCTCATCTCCCTTAGCCAAGGAAACCAGAGCACCTGCTGAAAAAAGAATAAAAAGTACTCGGTTCAAGAGAGAAACAGGAAAACAAAGGAACAAAGAGTATTAAATGTGCTCACCTAAGAGCATGCTAGCAACAACTGGAGTACCTGAGGGAGTACTTGGTTTGCGAGGCTTCTTGGAGACAGGTAGGCCAGATGAAGACCCATCTGTTCGCCCCCTCTTCGGGACACTACGAGGACCGTGAGGGACTAGACGAGGAACATATTCTTCATATACATCAACAAATCCGGAAGAAACCCTAGGAAGGGCTGTAGAGGTTTGGGACTTACTAGTTGCAGAGGTTCCAGCAAGTTTATCCCCAGTCTCCGCCACGGTGGGGAGAACATCAAGAGGGATCGGGTCGACAAAGTTCCACCCAAGCTCCTGCAAAAAAGGATAAAACACCGAGACAAAGAAAAGCTAAGCAAAAATGGATGCAGTAAGAGTACATAAAGTACCCAAACAAAGGGATAGACAACTCACAGCTGGGGGCGGGTTGTTGGCTGAGAACTCGGAGACAGCAGGAGGAATGACGCTCACTCCTTTCAGCATCTTCTGGAGACGCTCGAGTACCTCCTCACCGGTCAGCTCAAGAGCTGGGACCATACATGAAGGATCCTCAGCCCCAGAATACTCGAAGCCAAGGTGCTCCCGCTCTTTCAAAGGCTGAACCCAGCGACGAAGAAAGCTCGAAACAATACCGAAGCCGGTCAAACCCTGCTGTTTCAGCATACTAATCCTATCAAGGAGTGGCTGGATCACTTGAATCTCAGCAGGTGACTCAAGTTTCTTGTCCCATCGGTCATTCACCACAGGACCAGATCCAGAATGGACGACAAGGGAAGGGATCAAATTGGCAGTGTAAAACCACTCGGCACGCTAATTTTTTACAGAATTGACCAGGTCATAGTCAAAAAACTTAATCTTGAGACCCTAGTGAAACTGAATCCCGCAACCGCTAAGAACGCTGGTTTCTTTGTGGCGAGGTTGAGGTTTCAAACGAAAGAAAAAGCAAAAAAGAGATAGAGAAGGAGGGATTCCAAGGAAAGCTTCACAAAGATGAACGAAAACAGAAAGATGGAGAATAGCATTAGGGGTTAGATGGTTTAGACTAACCCCGAAATAACCAAGAAACTGATGAAGGAAGGCGGAAGCAGGAAGGCAAAGTCCGGCGCGGACAAAGGAAATGAAGAGGACAATCTCACCAGGACCCGGAGCTGGAACCCGATGCTCACCCGGAACTCTCCATTCAGCGATGACTTTGCTTTGGATCAAGCCGTTGCTGATGAGCTCGCGCAGCTGGTCTTCGCTTGTTGTTGGAGCCGGCCAAACCTTCTGAGCAGCCCTCATGGCCACGAACTCCTGGTTTTTGATCAAAGAAAGGGATGACTCCTCATCCACGAAGGTCGCCTGGGACTTGCTTGCGGTTTTCTTCTTTCCCATGAACTGGCGGAAGCAAAAAGGCACTAGGGAAGATGAAGCTAGGATGATGGTGCTCGGGTGACAGCGACGATGACGGCGGCGGATTTCTAAAAGCTAGGGTTTAAAGGCAAGAGCTGGGCAGCAAAGGAAAGGAAGATAAAAGGTCTTTAAATAGATTTTTCAGTAATAAAAATGGCCCACAAGGCCCATTAAAACGCAGTGTAAGAACACAACGGTCCATTTACCGACGCAACTAAAACGACGGAGGGCACAAATCCACACAACGGTATAAACCAACGGGTAGATTTCAGACTTATCCGTCCAACACCATGGCAGGGTTACCAGATCGCTACAAGAACAACTCGTCAAACCAAGAAGAAAGAAAGGGCTACCTCACAAGGAACAAAGGAACCCGGTTATTTAAGAAAGAACTCAGTAATCTCATGAATGAACAGGGATCACAGCAGAAAAGTAAAAGACAACTCAGAAGACAAGATTCGTTCCATTACAAGCGGCTTCAAAAATAGAAGATTACAAATCTTACAAGACCCAACGAACTCGGTACCATAAAAAGCAAAGTAGCAAAGAGGAACACGGACATGGCTAGGCTCTGGAATGACTACGTGTCCCAAATTGCTACTCGGAAGGACAAACCGCCATCAGCTACACTATTTTCTTCAAAGGACGGACGCAGTGCACCCAAGGCGGAAATCGGCAGCATGGCAGGGCAACATGGAGCAGAGAAGGCCGGCGGGCATCTGTCTACCCAAGACCGATGTGATGCTGGATATGGTGTTGATCTGCACCGGACAGTCTCAAGACAGGCGACGAGGATCAACCCAGAACTGCCAGATGAAGGAACAAAGCCCACATCACAAGACTTCCTCCAACTACCGCCACGTACATCCTGGCACAATGCTATCATGGGATTAGCCTACCTCTAATCCCTATCACAAGACTTCCTCCAATTACAACAAGACGCAAAGGAACTACAAAATATGCCCGGGGGCTGCTCTACTTCACAAACTACCATGTTCATGACCACGAAGGTTTAAACAGAATGTCCAATGGATGAAAACAAGCACTCCAGGACAGTATTTATAGATCAAAGGAGCGGCGCACATGGACTAGGAGTACCAACGAAATAAGCCTAACAAAGGACATAGTGAAAAGACAGGACTCAATAATGGATGACTCAGGCGAGAGGGAACAGTACTCGAAGACGGGCATATTCGGAAGAATATACCAGCACAGTACAACCCGTGAACAAAAGGCATTTACACTCAACCACCACCATACAACTACCTCTGACAACAGCAGACTATCAAAGAATACGCCAAGACCTCGCATCCGAGTTCTTCCTGAACAAAACAACAAGGATATACGCTCGGAGGCTGCATGCTGTGAAACTACTCGGATGATGGTTTAATCCAAGACTAAAGGGCTGCTTCGAAAAGATGCCGCAAAACTACTCAGATGATGACATAACCCAACTCTCAGGAACTACTTCAGAACATAAATTTTCAAACAACATAAAGATTCAAGACCCTCCAACTTTTTGTTCCAAATAGCAAGAGGCTCGGGGGCTACACTCAGTGAGTGCACTTTTTCTTCGAAAAAGCGCATGTCACCAAAAGACTTCCTCAACGCAGACCACTTCAAGACATTACAACAAAAAGAACCCAGAACGAGCCATATTCGAGTTCTTTTTGATAAAACTTCAACGAACAAACAGAGCAACTTCAAGACAAGATCCTCTAGCTCCTTGTTCCAAATATCAAGAGGCTCGGGGGCTACAACCAGATGGATGTACTTTTTCTTCAAAAAAGCACTCACCACTCGAAGGTCCCAAGAAGCGCTACAAGGTTTCACTCCAGAAAGCACTCGGATGACGTTTGTTACTACTCATCAAGACCTGAAAGAGCAAAACGAGACTTTCAGAGCTCAACCATGAAGTGCTCAGGGGCTTGTCGATACGGGACCCACAGGATACCCCACAAAGGGAGAGAAAGATCTAGTCTAACTAGGATTCTTCTCTTGTAATCCTAGTAGTAGTACTATTCAGTAATCCTACTAGTAACTCTCATTATAAACCAACTAGGACTCTGGCCTCCTGACTATATAAAGGAGGGCAGGGCTCCTGGACGAGGAGAGACAATTGTACAACACAACACTTGACTATCAATCCAACGCAAAGGCTAACGCCGACTGGATGTAGGGCTATTACTCGATCCACGATCGAGGGCCTGAACTAGGATAAATCAACTGTCTCTTGCGTTAACCGTCGAGTTCAGCACACGCCGAAGCCCGAACATACTACCCCGGGGACCCCCGTGGCAGGCTATCGGTGGTAAAACATCGACAGCAAGATGTACTCAAAGCCGCCTTTTGCTTTCTTCAGGGGTCCTACTTGATCCAGCCCCCAGCAGGAAAAAGGCCAAGCGGGTGGGATGCAGATAAGATTGTGAGCTGGTACATGGGCTTGTCTTGCAAACATTTGGCAACCTTTGCATTTTCTGACAAGTTCTTCTGCGTCTTTCAAAGCGGTTGGCCAGTAGAATCCGGTGCGAAATGCTTTGCCAACCAGTGTCCTTGAAGCAGCATGATTTCCACAGCAACCTGAGTGTATTTCGTCTAGGATCTCTTTGCCTTCTTCAAATGAGACACATTTTAGGAGTACTCCTAATGATACTGCTCTTCTATAAAGTTTATCTCCTACTAGAACGTAGTTTTTGCTTCTACGAACAACTTGGGTGGCTTTTGCTTTATCTGCTGTCAATTTATTTTCTTTGATATAGTCGATGAAAACTTGGCTCCATGAAGTGTTGATTACCAAGATCTGAACGCCTTTAGCCTGAATTTCATGGGTTGTTTCACCGGGTTGTTTGATAGAGGGAACTGATAGCTCTTCTATGAATACGCCGGGTGGAACCTTCGCTCTGTCTGATCCGAGCTTGGCAAGGACATCTGCTGCAATGTTGGAATCACGCAGGATGTGTAAAATTTCTAATCCTTGGAAATGTTTTTCAAGTTTCCGTATTTCAGCACAGTAAGCACCCATGTTTTCTTTGGTGCAATCCCAATCTTTGTTGACTTGGTTGATGACTACTGCTGAATCGCCGTATACGAGTAATCTCTTTATTCCGAGGGTAATTGTCACTCGTAGCCCATGGATGAGGGCTTCATATTCTGCTTCGTTATTTGTAGCTTGCCATAATATCTAAAGGACGTACTTGAGTTGTTTTCCTTCTGGAGAAATGAGGAGGACGCCTGCACCAGCTCCGCCTAGTTTGAGTGACCCATCAAAGTACATCTTCCAGTGGTCAAGGATTGTATCTGATAAAGGCTGTTGAATCTCTGTCCACTCGGCCACAAAATCGGCAAGGGCTTGAGATTTGATTGCTTTCCGCGGGGTGAAATTGATGTTAAGAGCTCCGAGCTCGACTACCCACTTTGATATGCGTCCCATCGCATCTCTATTGTGTAAGATGTCTCTGAGCGGGAAGTCTGTCACCACTGTGATCTGGTGGCTTTCAAAATAGTGGCGAAGCTTGCGTGAAGTGATCAATAGGGCGTGAGTAGTTTTTGTACATGCGGGTACCGTATTTTTGATTCAGATAATACTTCGCTGATGTAGTATACGGGTCATTGTACTTTATACACGCGTTCTTCTTCTTCTCTTTCTACGACTATTGCCGTGATAACCACAGCAGTAGTCGCCGCAATGTATAGCATCATATCTTCGTCTTTCCTTAGGGGTGTGAGAATTGGTGAGGATGTGAGGTATGCCTTAAGTTTCTTGAAGGCTTCATCGGCCTCCTTTGTCCACTCAAACTTGTCTATCTTCTTTAGTAATTTAAAGAAAGGTAACCCCTTTTCGCCGAGTCTTGATATGAAACGATTGAGGGCCGCCATGCATCCTGTTAGTTTCTGCACATCTTTGATACTTCTAGGTGGGCCCATTTCTGTTATAGCTCAAATTTGCTTGGTGCTGACTTCAATCCCGCGCTGACTGACCAAAAATTCGAGTAGTTGTCCTGAAGGAACTCCGAATACACATTTATTTGGGTTCAACTTCCATCTCCATCTCTTCAAGTTTTCGAATGTTTGCTTTAAATCTTCAATCATAGTGTCTGGGTTCTTTATTTTCACCACTACATCATCCACGTATGCCTCCATATTTTCACCGATTTGATCCCCAAGGCAAGTTTGGATAGCTCTTTGGTATGTGGCGCCGGCGTTCTTTAGTCCAAACGACATGGTCTTGTAACAGTAAGCACCGAACAGAGTAATGAAAGATGTCTTGCTCTGGTCTTGTTCTTTTAATGCGATCTGGTGATACCCTGAATAGCAATCGAGAAAGGATAATAGTGCAGACCCTGCTGTTGAGTTGACTATCTGGTCAATGCGTGGTAGCCTGAACGGATCTTTTGGGCAATGTTTGTTGAGATCTGTGTAGTCGACGCACATACGCCACTTGTCCGTGTTCTTCTTCTGCACAAGGACCGGGTTTGCTAGCCAGTCTGGATGAAGGATTTCTCTGATGAATCCGGCTGCCATCAGTTTTGTGATTTCCTTTTTAATCGCTGCCTTTTTATCGGGTGAGAATCGTCGTAGCCGTTGCTTTATAGGCTTGGAGCTTTCATTAACATCAATTCTGTGCTCAGCCAACTCTCTTGGGACACCTGGCATGTCGGCCGGCTTCCAAGCGAAGATATCTTTGTTGTCCCAAAGAAAGTTGGTGAGCGCGAGTTCCTATTTTGCCAAGAGGTGAGCACTGATGGTTGCTGTCTTGGAGGTATCGCCAGTACCCAGGTCGATCTGCTTGACGTCGGCTTCTTTTGGTGGCGTGATGATGCTGGGCTTTTTAGCCGGTATTTCTAATTCTTCTTGGCTTATCTCTGCAGCAATTGTGGCTATTTCTTTTCTACTTTGGTCATCTTGTGCTCTGGCTGCAATCTAGATTGCTTGAACATCGCAGTCAAAAGCGCGTTTCAAGTCACTTCGAAGGGAAAGTACTCCATTAGGTCCTGGCATCTTGAGCAGCAAATACGGGTAATGCGGTATCGCCATGAATTTTGCTAGTGCCGGTCGTCCAAGAATTGCGTGGTATGATGACTCAAAGTCCGCCACCTCAAATTTGATGAATTCCGTACGGTAGTTTGAGGGTGTTCCAAAAGTGACTGGTAGAGTAATTTGTCCGAGCGGCATGGCTGCTTTGCCGGGTACTATTCTATAAAAAGGTGTGCTTGTTGGTGTGATCATCCCGGCGAGTTGTAGTCCCATCTTCCTTAGTGTTTCCGAAAAGATGATGTTGAGTCCGGCTCCCCCGTCGATTAGTACTTTGGTGACAGTCATACCGGTAATAGTTGGGTCTAGAACTAGTGGGTAATGGCCTGCGTTCCCTACGCTAGTCCATTGGTCTTCTCTTGAAAATTGGATTGGATATTGTGACCAATTGAGATCTTGGTGTAGCCGGTTCTGCTGTCATGATAGTCCGTAGTGCTAATTTTTCTTGATGTTTGCTTCTGCAATCTGGAGCCCCTGAGAAGATCACTGCTACTGTTCCCCTGGGTTTTTGGAATCCTTTGTCCTCGTGGTTGTCTTCATCTTTTTTCTGATTGTCCTCTTTGGTGTTCTCCTTACTATCTTTTCTTGTGTATCGATCATTGAAAGTGTAACAATTTCCGATGGTGTGCCTCCCATTAGGGTGTAATGGGCAACGTATGTTTTCAATGTCATTATATCTTCTGGGTTTGGAAAACTTCTTTGATTTGTCGGCCATTGCCACGGTATTGTATGGTCTACGTTTTCTTTCTTGATGTCTGCTATTTCGATGATTTTGCTTGTCTGGATTGTCCTGGTTGCTTCTATCCGGAAACCTCTCTCGTGTTTTTTCTTCTACAGTAATCATCTTTTCCACTGTTCGCCTGAATTCTTCATTGTTTCTCGGATTTTCTTTGCAGAAATCTTGAAATTGCCACCTAGGCATGATTCCGTGAGAGAAAGCTTCAATTACTTCTCGTTCGGTGATGTCATGCACTTGAGCCCGTAGTTCGCCGAATCATCGATAGTAATTTCTGAGACTTTCGCCTCCCTTTTGCTTGAGTCCTTTCAGTTCTGCATGAGTGATTGGGTGTGTAATGATTCCTGCGAAATTTTCACAAAAAGCTCTTTGCAAGTCCTCCCAATTTCTGATAGATCCTGGATTTAACTTGTCGAACTATTGGAGGGGCATAGTTTCTAGTGCCATGGGAAAGAATAGGATTTTGATATCGTCGTCTCCTCCGGCTAGTTCAATTGATTGTGAATATATTCTGAGCCATTGCCTTGGTTCGGTTTTGCCATCATACTTGGAGTGGTTAGACGGTTTGAATTTGTGAGGTAATCGTACTGATGCCAGCCTATTCGCGAAACAGGGGAATCTGTCGTGCGTTCTGGCTTCTTTGAATTCGGATTCGGCACCTTCTTCTGGCCAAGTGTTGTTTTGATGGGGATAAGTCTGCGAGGCTATCTGGGTAGGCACCCTACTCCTGGTCTTCCTTGGTTATTCAAATTGGTGGCTTTGATTATGTTCCTTCCTACTTTCTCCGTTATGGCTTCCACCTGGCCCAAGTCTTTCGAAAGCGGACTTCCTTTGATTTTGATCTTCTTGCCTGTGGGTTGTTGATCTGGCGGGTAGTCTCGATCGGGCTCTCTCTTCATGCGTTCTTGGGATCGTCGACCGGAGCAAGTCCTAGAGTTGTTCGTACTTCTCTCCGTGATGTGAAGTTGCCCTGAGCTCTTCTAATGCTTCTCGAATCTTATCGTAAGGCGTATTCACCGTGCGTCTTTCTTCGACTTCTTGTTGTGATTTTCTTTTGTCGTATTCAGCCAAATCTGACTCGTATCTGATCCAGGCTTCTCTGTGCTGCCTAGCGTGGTGTTGGCGCCCTTGCTTCAACTTGTTTTTCCTTTCTCTAGCCTTTCTCTGACTCTCGGTTTCTCCATCGTAGCCCTGGGCAAAGGGTGATATGTTGGATTCTGATTCATCTGATGACCTGACATCAGGTGCTTCTGGGGGATTTAATGATGACCGAGGACGTCGAACCATGAGTACTTCCCGTGCGTGAGCCATTCTGTTATTGGTGTTAGTTTTCATACTGTCAGAGTTGCTGATGACTTCAGTAGACGCCTCGATGTCGCAGATCGAGTCTCCTTCTTGGTAAGGTAGAATAGCTGTTGTTGTTGTGCCGACTAGTTGGGTTCCGCTATCTTCAGGAATGGAACTTGGCCAGTGGATGATACAGTCTTGCGATGTTATCGTTAGCACGAGACCCTCCTGGGCTCCTGTTAGTGGTATCCCAAGCATTGGATTGAAAGACCTTTTGATCTGTCCCTGATAGGATTTTGCCGTGTTGTCGAGCCCAAATGGAAAAGAACTCGACTTTTTGAAAGAACTCTGAGGGTAATCCGAGTTGTTTTGGGTTGTGCTCTGGAATCCTTCCAAAAAAGAACTCGGTTTCTTGAAAGCACTCGAATAAGACTTCACCTTGGACACGGAGCTTGAATTCGAGTCGGATGCGCGTAGCCGCAAAATCTTATTCGAATCGGATATTATGAGCTGCGCGAATCTTCTGGTGAGCTGATCCGTCGTAGTTGTCGAAATAGGAAATTCTTCATGATGATCCGGATCTTTGAGGAGATGGTTTTGAAGCTTGCCGTAGTTGTCCACCTCGCAGATCCATGAGCCGAAGATGAAAGTTGATCCCGTCGGGAAGATCATGTTATCGAGGTCCATCGAGCTCTTGGATGCAAAGTCGTCGAAATCCCCTACCTGGCGTGCCAACTGTCGATGTTTCACCACTGATAGCCTGCCACGGGGGTACCCGAGGCAGTTTGTTCGGGCTTCGGCGTGTGCTGAACTCGACGGTTAACGCAAGAGACAGTCGATTTATCCTGGTTCGGGCCCTCGATCGTGATCGAGTAATAGCCCTACGTCCAGTTCGGCGTTAGCCTTTGCGTTGGATTGATTGTCAAATGTTCTGTTGTACAATTGTCGTTCTCCTCGTCCAGGAGCCCTGCCCTCCTTTATATAGTCAGGAGGCCAGAGTCCTAGTCGGTTTATAATGAGAGTTACTAGTAGGATTACTGAATAGTACTACTACTAGGATTACAAGAGAAGAATCCTAGTTAGACTAGATCTTCTCTCCCCTTTGTGGGGTATCCTGTGGGTCCCGTATCGACAGCTAGGGCGCCAGCTCGACGCCCTCCTAGGACCCCGATCGTCTCAGGAGGACCTACGCTGCCTCACCTTCTCGTTCGCCAACATCATGATGTAGCTTGTTGGAGGGGAACCGCTCTCCCCGGAATACCTCACTCGGAGCACCCCGACGGTGTTCCTGTTCGGTCTGCGCAATGCCACAAGGACCATTGGTCACCTCGCGGCACAGCGCATGCACCCATCCCCCACGGATGATGAATTCGTGGGTATGATGGACTACGTCGTGGAATCTTTCCACGACCTTCTAGTGGGAGATTCAGAGATGATCTCTGACTCTGACTCCAGCAGGGGAAGCCATCACCCCTCACGAGAATGCTTCATGGCAGGCACCCCCGAGGTAGCACCAATTGAAGAAAAGAGTTCGAAACGATGATATACGGGATCGCCTAGAGGTAGCACCAATTGAAGAAAAAACTTGTTCAACATCGGTTGAGGTGGTTTGGTCATGTTCAAAGGAGACCTCCAGAGGCACCAGTGCATTGTGAAGTCCTAAGCCAAGCTAATAATATGAGGAGAGGTAGAGGAACACCGAAATTGATATGTGAGAAGTAATAAAAAGAGATTTGAAAGCTTAGGATATACCTGGAGATATATGTTTAAATATGAGTACTTGGAAAGCAGCTATTGAAGTGCCTGAACCGTGACTTGAGGCTCTTGATGGGTTTAAACTCTAGCCTAACCCAATTTATTTGGGACTGAAAGATTATGTTGTTACCGTTGTTGTTGATAAACACATTGAAAAATATAAACTATAATTTGAAACAGAGTTGCATTATTGAACTAGCACAACCACGTCAAGAAGAAAGACAGGTCTAGCAATTGCATCTTGAGGCGGGATTGACATTGCAAATCTGCAAGTAGTATATGAATTGTTTCCAACTTTTTTTTAACGAGTGCACAGCACCACCGTATTTCGCTGCGTGCCTACAGCTGTGTATAGTAAGAAAAACAACACATGTATATATACCGTCATATCGACGAGACGAACTGGACGCATTTATGGTGTACGTACATACTTGATGACGTTCCACTATCTACAGTATATAGTTGTGCTCATGCCTTCGCAGGGGTGCCGTGCATGCGTCCACCCTGGCGCGTATATGCATGCACCGTTGCACCCCGGGCGGCCGGTGCGCGGCGCTCGATCGGCTACAGCTCGGCGGTGAGGCCTTCCACCTCGAGCTGGAACTTCTCCATGGCGTCATTCGGCAGGCAGATGGGCACGACGGTGCCCTCCTCCCCCTTGCCGTTCCTGGCCCGCGAGAAGTAGTTGGTGACGCCGGGGAGGGGCCCTTCGCCGCCCTTGGCCGGCCCGCCGTAGACGGCCTCGCCCCAGCCGAAGTCGACGCTCTTGAACCCAGCGTGGCTGACGTCCGACACGATATACGTCCTCGACACTTCGAACAGTGGCCGGCCCGTGAGCACCATCAGGTCGGCCACCGACAGCAGGTAGTCGTAGGTCACCGCCGACTTGGCCTTCTTCACCAGGTCCAGCGCGTACCCGAGGTCCCCGCCGCAGAGCTCCCCGGCGGTGGTCGCCGCGACGGAGTAGGCGAAGGCGTTGCCATAGAATCCCTCGGGGAGCGGGATGTCGGGCCGCCCGCGCGCGTTCACGATGAACGACAGCCGCACCTCCTCGTCGGCCGCGTACCCGAGCGCGGCGGTGCGGCTGCGCCAGATGCACGCGGCGACGAGCTCGAACCGGGAGCAGCGCATCCCAGGAGGCGCGTGCTGGCGCAGCCCCGCGATCTCCTGTGGCCCGAAGAAGAAGGGGACGCGCGCCATGTCGGCGGCCGGAGTGGTCAGCATCCGGTCGACGCCAACGCCGCCCGCGGGCTCGCGGTATTCGAGGTGCGGGTACGCCGGGCGCGGGGGGTCGCGCGCCATGAACATCTCCCTGCCCCAGGCCGGCGCCACGGACGGCGCGGCGGCGCCGCGCGCGATCTCGCACACGGCCTTCTCGAACTGCATCCCGCCAGGCGCGTCCACGACTGCAGTGGCAGAAGCGCTGGCCGAAGATGAACCCGCCGCACTTGAGGCGCGTGACCTGGACGTAAAACAAGGGGCGGTCGACGACGGGCTCGACGCCGGCGACGGTCGTGCTCTCGAGGATGAACTGCTCGAAGCACGGGAACGGCGGGCTCTGCACGTCGCCGAAGTCGTCGGCGGTGAGGTCGGCGTCGGCCTCGGCGAACAGGACTGCCCTGCGCGGCGCAGTCGACGACGAGCTTCCTCCCTTCCAACTCGCGGAGGCGGCCGGCGAGCGGGTAGTAGGGGACGAGCGCCTCGGCCAGCGCCTCGCGGATGACCCTGGCCGGGTCCTGCCCCGCCTTGGATGGGTTGGCGCGGTACAGGTGGATCCCGGAGCTGTAGAACCGCATGCCCTCGGAGTCGTCGATGTCCGAGAGTGGCTTCGTCTCCTGCGGCGTCGGTGACGACGGCGCCACCAGCACCGGGTCCCTGCGCCGCACCGTGAACGGCAGCAGCGACGATGCCATTGCCATCACGCGTACGTGATATGATCAGAGGGCTCGGCCGAGGTGTGTTTGTGTGCGGCGCAGTGGTGGTGAGTGCCTAGATCAGCGCAGTGGAGTGGGCTGCGAACCTGATGAGAGTTTTGCGTTGGCTGGTTGGTTTTATAGCGCGAGGTGGGGGTTGGTGGTGCGAATCGTGCGATGGTGGGGTAGGGGCATGTCAGTTGGTCAGCAAAGTCAAAGGAGCATTGCGCATGCACGTGCTACCTCCGTCAAAAAAAAAATATCGTTTTTAACTTTTTAAACATTTTGTTTGATCATCCGTTTTATTTAAAAATTTTTATAAATATCATTTATTTTATTATGACTTATTTTATTATTAAAAATACTTTAATAATAATTTATTTATTTTATAAAAAACGTCACTTTTTTCTACGGAGGGAGTACTCCTGTCCAGCTGGCAGCGGGGCAGACCGGCAGTACGCAGTAGGTGTACGGTACGGTGCATGGGAAATCGGTTTTTTTTATTTATACATTTTTTTTTGCCATGCATGCATCTGGGTTCACATCGTCTACAGCGGCGGTCGTCGAGAGAGGTGTCAGTAGTGTGACGCGCAATGCAATCTACACCCTCCGTCCTAAAATATATGTCGCTTTCGTTTTTTGAGAAATAACTTTGATAAAATATATATTAAAAAATATTAATATTTGTGATACATAATTAGTATCATTGGAAAGATCTTTGAATCTAGTTTTTTAATAAATTTATTTGGAGATACAAATATTATACGTATTTTCTATAAATCGAGTCAAACTTATGGCACGAAAACCAGAAACAACACTTAATATGGGACAGAGGGAGTATAATCTAGATAGATTTGGCGTTCACATGCATGGTGTTTTTTTTTCTGTCTATCCATCGACAGGTTGTTTTAGGAGATAATTCCTTATTTGACACTAGACAAATGACCTATTCCTTTCTTGGTCCTCGAAATTTTTTCCTTCCTTATTTGACACTGACTTCAACTTTCGTTCCCAAATTGACATTCTGTTGGATTTCCCGTCCGGGAACCGTTAAATGCCCTACGAAAAGACAATTTTGCCCATATGGGTCCCACCACCCTTCTCCCTCCTTTCCTCCCCTTCTCCCTCCTCTCCTCCACGTTGCAGAGTGTAAGAACGACACGTTGCTTTTCAGGGCGCGTTTGGTGGAGCTCGCGCCGGCTCCAGCTCTGCCACTATGCGGGTACTGTGGCGGAGCCGGCGGAGTACCACAAACGTAGCTCCGGTAGCTCTTTCTCAATCCACGTTCATTTGTACAGGAGCTGGAGCTGTTTTTTAGCCGCTACAGTGATCTACAAGGTTGCACAGTCGTTGCATGGATGAGCCGGAGCCCCGGAGAGCCGAGCCAAACACGGCCTCAGTTCCAGCAAAGAAAAAGAGAGAAACGAATATAATGGCTCACTGCGTACCGGCACACTACTACACTTGAAGTCTTGAGTGCTTGATGAGAGAGAACCCAGCACCAGCAGTGGGGTTTGGTGGCGTATGTCGATGGAATGGAATGGAATGGAGTGGAGTTGAGTGAGAATAGAGATGGACGAGACTCTCTAGGTCCAGTTGTTCAGATACGGAAAATCTGAGGGTGAAGGTCTTTTTGACCGGCGCGCGCCGGTGGAAAGGGGAATTTTGGGTGCAGACTTGCAGTTGCAGAAAATGTGGAGGAACGGAGACTTTCACCTTCACTGCTGGAGTCGTCGTAGTGTGTTGTGCGGTCTCCGTTTCCCACGCTGTAAATAAATAAATAAATAACCCTACCCTACGAGACCCTGTTCCGATTGGTGGTGGTGCTCCGGTCACGTCGTCGAAATGCGGCGGCGCAGCATATATACCACCATCAGTTCAGATCAGATCAGATCCGGTCACGCGATCCTGTACAAGCAGGATGACATCGGCTTTGCATCACCGTGAGCTGTCTGATGAAGTCCTGCGTAACTTCCAGTGCAGTTTCACAATTTATTGATCAATGCATGTTATCTTCTTCCTCTCTCTCTCGCCTTATTACCTGAAAGCCATGCATTTTGGCTTCAACCTTTCCGTCTCAGGAATGTCAGCCTATGTGATGCCATAGAGAGATTTATTAGCTTACATGTTTATCGAGAAGATTAGAGCCAACTGAAGAAGGCACTACATATAGAGAGACGTGTCTAAGCGCTCAGAGCTTTTTCTATGTTCGGTAAGCTTAGTTTGTTCTTCTACGGCTGATTTTTTTTAATCCACGCTCATCTTCTACCTTTTCAATATTATAAATAAAAGGAAGAAGATGGAAGACAAACCCATCCTGTGTACCACGATGAATTGCCCAACAACTGTGCGGTCATGCATGGTATTGTAAATTACGAGCCAAGTGCCAGCCGGGTCAATTGCGTGAACCAAGCATAATCTTTTTAGTTACTGATATATGAATTATCCTAATCCATGGCAACGCTGGAAGGTGGTGTATGTACCAACGGATGGAGCAGTTTAACCTCGACCGAGAAACCGTTGCGAAGGAGCATCCACTTCAATTAATCATCCATCATAATATTATTATCCGCTATCTGTGAGACTGACTGGCTGATTTAATTTGTACAATTACGCTAGTGTATGACGCACGTTTGCAAAAGGATATATATATATATATATATATATATATATATATATATATATATATAGAACTACTATCCTGTAGCTGGCTACAGAATAACTTATTCTGTAGCCACTTTGAGTTATGATAATTACTATGTTAATTTACGAGATTATAGTAACTCCTTACTAAGTGGTTTAATATAATGTTATGGTAAATATCCCCATGTGTTATAGTAACCCAACTATCGTAAATATGTATTGACATTATGGTAAATTAGTATATAAAATTATAGTAAATGGAGGTGGCTACAGAATAACTTATTTTGTAGCCGGCTACTGAATAGCCTCTCCCTATATATATATATATATATATATATATATATATATATATATATATATATATATATATATATATATATATATATATATATATATAGAGAGAGAGAGAGAGAGAGAGAGAGAGAGAGTATATTCAGTAGCCAGCTACAAAATAAGTTATTCAGTAGCCACCTCCATTTACGATAATTTTATATACTAATTTACGATGATGTCAATACGTATTTATGATAGTTGGGTTCCTATAACACATTGGGATATTTACCATAACGTTATAGTAAACCACTTAGTAAGGAGTTACTATAATCTTGTAAATTAACATTGTAATTATCGTAACTCAAGGTGCCTACAGAATAAGTTATTTTGTAGCCAGCTACAGGTAGTGTGTGTGTATATATATATATATATATATATATATATATATATATATATATATATATATATATATATATATATATATATAGAGGACATGGGAGACCGGCTATTACTGACCGCTAGTGACTTGTACGACGCAAACTCTTGTGATTCTCTTCGCTGACTTGTACGATGACTTAATGCACGTACTTATGCTTAACGCGTGTGATGGTTTAGTTTATAGAGAGTAGAAAAGAAAAGGAATCCCCCCAAGTCTCTTGGTTGGTGGGAATTTGTCGTCATTTGACCATTTGAGATTTTGAGTCTTGTAGCATCTAACCTATACCCGTCATACAAATAACAAATCTTTGTTTCCTACTAGCTAGCTAATTTTTCGCGATGGGGGTTTAGCCCCTTTTTCGTATTAGCTGGCTAATGATAAGCCCCTTGCTCGCTATAAGCCGGGATGACGTTTGGCTCCGCATCACCGTGAACTTCTAAAGTTGAACTTGTCAGCAACTGCGGCCCTTCGTCTCAAATAAATCTAAACTTCTAAAGTTGTTGTAAGTTGAATTTCTATAAGGTTTATCAACTTTACATGAAAAATATCAACCTTATAACACCAGATAAATATATTATAAAAACACATATTATGATATATTCCCTGACACTAACTTTGTATCATAAAAATTGCTATTATTTCTGTTATAAATTTGGTGCCCTTGGTGGCTTCGTCGAAGAGGATCGAGCACCTGCATGCGCTCTTGGTGTTCTTTGGTGGAACCATAAACGAAGGACAAAATGGGTTAGGTTGATCCAAAACCCCGGAAAAAATTACTGGATAGAGTGGGTCAGCGTGCGTTTGGGCCAACCAATTGTGACCCACTTGCATGCTGGTACACCTTGCTTTGTTTTCTAGTTACTTGAGCTAAACGTATCCAGTCCTGGTCGGATTAGTTACTTGAGCGGGCTAGTTCTAGTTAGACCAGGCCACCTTGCTTTGTTTTCTGGATACGGTGAGCCAAGCATAGTTTCTTTTTAACTGACATATACATAAATTGCTCCTAATCCGGAGCAAGGGCTGGAAGGTGCACGCTGACGCTGACAGTACGTGCAAGGACAATCAACCAAAGATTAGACTTGACTACCGCCGTGAAATTTTCTCAAAGGCGATCGACCGAGAAACCGTTTGTGAAGTTGCATAGGCCTTTTCTCTTCGTGCCATTATAAAAGATGCTACATTTCTACATACCACTAAAAAGTTTACACGGATTCTGGTACCATGACGCTAAACTCCTTTGTCCAACACGCCATTCCGTCCAATTTTGCTCATAACGGTGGGTAACGGCGCAGCCAAATGACTTAGACGCCCTTAGGCTTGAGAGGCTCTATGAACTAGTTGGTTTGCTTCTGTGCCATTCCTAGGCCAGCCCCAGGCCAAGCGTTTTGGCGCCAAAGCCAGGGTTGTTGGCGCCAGCTGAGCCCCTAGACTTCTTCTCCTATATATAGGTCCTCAGCCCTTTCTGTGTGTGTGAGTAGTCATGGATGAATGGATATATAGATGGATGGATGAATGAATGAATCAATGTTGAATGATGAATATGAAGATTGTTTATTTATCCAGAATGCAACAACATATGAGAACAATTAGAGTACTGCAACAGTAAACAAACATTCATCACATAACAGCAGCTACCTTACTGTTTTTCATCACATAGATTTCATGGCACCAACATGTCACCAACATTCATCACATAGCAGCTAAGTTATTGGTTTTCATCTACAGCTAAGTACTGTCATACCATCACAGAACATTCATCACAGAGCAAAAGAACAGTCGTGCCATCACATAGCAGGTGTTTTTCTAGAACCACATCACCAAAAGAACATTGAGCAGGCACCTTTCACTGCAGCTGGAGCTTCTTCTTGCTTCTGGTATTTTGAAGCAGGGTTGGCTGGGCTGGATGCTGCAACTTGGAGCTTCTTCAGTGTAAGCTTCTTCTTGATCCCTATCTTCCTCCTTGGTGAAGCCTGGGGCAGCACAGTCTCCGGTGGCTCTGTCTCAATTGTAATGGAGTCTTCATGGAAAGGGGCCACATGCACAGTTTGGATTGGAACTTGGTCATTGGAACCAGTTCCAGACCTTGTGACAAAAAGGCAGTGTGTGCTTTAGCATTAGCAGTCATAATAGAAGTGTTGTGATCAATTGAAAAGCTAGTAAACATACATGTTATACACACTGTTTGGACCTGAGCTTGAAGTAGTAGCGGTAGCTGCCCCCTTGCTCTTCTTGGCACCAGAAGAAGAAGAAGAAGAAAAAGAAGAAGAAGAAGAAGAAGAAGAAGAAAAAGAAGAAGAAAAAGAAGAAGAAGATTTCCTCTTCCTTTTCTTGTGTGTAGCATTGACCACTACCTCATTGTGTGGGAACACCATCTAGGATGGAGTAGCAACCACAATGCTAGTCTCGGTGTTATAGCTTGCTGCTGTTTGTTAGCCTTTTCTTTGGAAGACCCCTGCATAGGAAAAGTTACATTAGTTAACTAAGTTATTGAAGCTGTACATATATCTGCAAAGTAATTTAGTTACATAGTTTACCTTTCAGCCTCCATTGCAGCTATATCTTCTGGATTCCCATTCTTGAAAGTGTACCAGTGATGCCCTAACTCATGACAGATGGGGCACTCATGTTTCTTTGCCCTCTTTTTGCTGCTGCCTCCCTCAAGTGATGATTTCATCCTATTCTTCCTTCTACCTCCTGTGGACCTAAGACAGGGAGTGTGCATGAAAAAGCCATGAGTAGATTTGGGCCGCATGCTTTTGGTAGGAATACAAGGGATGGAACCCTCATATGCTGCTCTGAATTTGTTGACAGAGAAGTAATCATCCACATGGTCTTCTAGTTTTTCACCAAAAATTAAAGTAATGTAGGCTATTGCATGCTTGTATGGGATTCCTGACCCCTGCCAAACCCTATAGGAACAGGTTCTGTCAAGTAGGCTAACCACAAACCTGAAGCCACTACCTCCCTTAGCACACAGTTCTGCCACACCATCACGGGAGGCTGTGATCACTTCAATGTCCATGTTGTAACTGTCTTCCCTTAGCTTCTATAGGATGTGATGCAGAATCTTTCCCTCCAACTTCTTGGCTACCTTCTTCTTATGGTTCCATTTGATCAAAATCTTTTGTCTTATAGTGTCTAGTGTTTTTCTAAACGCTAAACGGTAAACAGTCGGTCACCTACCATTTAGCCATTATTCGGGCAAAATGTCCCATTAAATGGGCTAAACGGCCAATTAAACGGGGTAAACGGGTGATTAAACGGAAATGGTGCACTACCGTGTAGCGTTTACACGGTGTTTAAACGGGCTAAACAACCGTTTAGGCAAACAGTAGTGTCCAGCAAGTCATCCAGGTGCTTTATCTTCTTAGGGTTGATCCAATTATTGAATGACTCAGCCAAATTATTAGTCACATAATCAACCTTTGACAATGTCTTGTACTGGCTCCTAGTCCAAAGTTTGTTATGAGTTTCTTGTAGATACTTCATTGCCTCAGGTTTGGCTACAACCATTGCTTGATAGTGCTTCTCAAACATGTAAGGGCTCCATGAATATGAAGAAGCCCACAAGTGTTCATCAAATACATTCCCACTGTACCTCTTCTTGAAATTATGTACTAAGTGATACATACACTATCTATGTTCAACATTTGGAAAATCTTCACTAAACCCATTCATGACTGCTTGGTCACAATCTGTGCAGAATGTCAAGCCCTCTGGGGTGCCTATTGCTTCCTTCAACCTCTCCATGAACCACACCCAATTCTCATTGGTTTCTATGTCAATTACACCAACAGTTACTAGATACATCCAGTTGTGCCCATCTAATGCACAAGCAATGCACAACTGTCCCCTAAACCTTTCTGTTAAAAATGTGCTATCTATAGCAAGATATGGTCTACAGCCTCTAAGAAATTCATCAACATATGGTTTCAGTGCAAAGAATAGCCTATTGAACCTGATCTTATTGTTGATTGTGTGATTATCAATGACAAGAAATGATCCAGGACTTGATTCTTCTAACTGGGCCTTAAGCCTATACAAGTTATCAAAACTTTTGTCCTAAGGCCCATAAATCTTATCCATGACAAGATTTTTACCTGTATAAACTCTCTTGTAGGGCACCATAATTTTGTGTGCATCCTTCAACCTCCTTTGCAGTTCTATTGCACCTAGAGTTCCATCTTTCTTTAGCCAATCAATCACCTGACTGCACACCTAGAACTATGTTACTCCAACATAGATTCCTTGCCTTCTAGTGCTCTGACACTCATGAGGGTAGGGGTTCGTTTTCACCTGCAAAACTGTCAAGTAATGCACTTATTACAATCCACACAATGCAAGAAAAACACAGAGCAGTCAATGAAAACAATGTACTAACATATTACCTTAATAGTGTGCCCATCCCTTAGAGTTGAGGCATAAAGTCTCCACCTGCAGCCCTTGGCTCTGAGGATTGGGAGGAGGTGAGGGTATTGGGGACCAAGGTCAATATACAACCCTTCCTCATCAACACCCACATGCTCATTCATTGGGTTTGGGTTAGCCAGGTATTCAGGTTCAACACATTGAGTGTGTGTGGCATGGCTTGGTTCTGCTAAGCTTGGACAAGCAATTGAAGGGGTGAATGGGGGATCAACAGAGTTCATAGTGCTACTAGAATCCCAATCAGGAATCATAGGGGGCTCACTACTTGGGCTATGATACGCAATAGTCAACAAGCAGCATTTGGAAGCCTTATGTTTTGCAAACATTTTAACCAAATCTTGGTCAGTGCAGACTTGGATGTTCACTTTACTATCCATGCAGAAATAAAACAATCTCAATATGTCATCATAGTTATGAGGATACTTGTCGACAACTTCAGCAACTAGGTCTGTGAAGTTAGTGCGATTTGCATCCACGACTTTGTTCAACGAAAACCACTGCGCATAAGAACTGGGAGCAACAATCCGGATTTCTAAGTTGTAGCTACTTTCTGTGTCTATCCTACAGATGAACAAGGAGCACGCAATGAACACTACAAACATGGGGCACAAACGCAGGGCACTAAATACCAATCAACACTACAAACATGGGGCACCACAAAACCAAGGGGGGAAGCAGTGAACTCACTCATCCGAAAGCCAATCTGGTCACCCGCCCATGCCCAATCCTCTGGATCCATGGCTGAATCCACGCTCCACTACCCTATGCGCCGCCACAAGCACGAAGGATTCGTTGTCTTCTCTCCTAGCCTTCGCTGCCGGATCCATCGCCGCTAGGGTTAGGGAACTGAGGAAGTCAAGCGAGAAGAGAGAGTGAGAGATAGAGGGAGATGCCAGCCTCTGTTGCCGGATCCATAGCCGCTAGGGCTAATGACAAACCCCCTATAGAAAGCAAGTATCTTCGTCGTGTTGTTCACCATGTATAGGCGGGCGGACGACGTCGGCTCTGCATCACTATGAGCGTGTGTGTGTTTATTTTTCCCCACCGAACCTATCAGGAAGTAACTGCATCCTTGGCTTCTCGCTCTCCTAGCTCTGCCTTAGGAGTGGTCAGGCAGTAAGCCCGTTTAACTTCTTGGAGATAGCTGTGTCATTTGCCGGATGAACTGGCTTAACTTTTTTGGAGTTGTGTCATTTGCCTGATGAGGTGTGTCTGCCTCCAACCTTTCCACCTTAGGAATGTCACGCCTGTGGCATAGAGAGATTTTTTTATCCATCTCTGTCCAGTAAGCTTAATTATTTTGTTCTTTTGGCCACTGAATATTTTTTAATCCACTCATCTTCTTCCTTTTTCAAGATTAAATAAAAAAGAAGATGGAAGACAAACTCATGGTTCTATAGAACACGATGAACTGCTCGACAATATAATAGACCCTCTATGTGGTCATGCACAGTATAGGCCAGTCTCAAAAGGAGTTTCAAAGCTCTGTGTCGGGTATCGATATTAGGGATACCCAAAGCAAGGAAGTTAGCGCCCACACTGACTTTCTTGGATGGCTCAAGATGCATTAAAAGATCTCGCCCGACCCCAAGGCCGTGAGCTCCATCTCGCCCGACCCCTTGGGTGCGGGCTCCGTCACGTCCGACCCCAAGGACGTGATTTCCGTCTCGTTCGACCTCGAGGCCGCGGGCTCCGTCTTGCCCGACCCCTTGGGTGCGGACTCCGTCTCGCCCGACCTCGAGGACATGGGTTCCATCTTGTCCGACGGGGACCCATACTGCCGCCAACCACTCTAGGTCCAAGCTATGGGCCTATGTCAAAACTCTGACGCTAGGGAAGAGGCGGGCACGCCTCGATGTAACCCGTGGCCATGACGGGCCATACCTAGGGATTCACATCAAGAATAGTGTCGGATATGCCGGTGCTGTTCTGCCTAATCCTCGTACGGATGCTGACAGGCGCGTTAGTTTATCACGACGTCCGTCGGGGTGGAGTGGAACGCCATGACTGGCAGATGACGCCTATGCATGGCGCCAGTGACGAACAGGGCCGTAAGATGGAGCTGTCCCTGTTGACATCTACAGGATCAGCAGGACCCGCATGAAGGAGAAGAAGGATGCAGCAACCCTAGAAGCCTTCTTCTCTCTCTCGTTCTTCTCCTTTTCCTCCTCTATAACCCGCGCTTTCCCTTCGCCTATAAAAGGGGAAGTAGGACGCCCCACGCTAGGAGATCAGAACACAAGAGCACAACACGAGCACACGGCTGAGCGGCAAGCGAGCTCTCAGCACCTGTTCACTCCTTCCACCAGAGACTTGGGATCCGTTCCCGATCTCGCTTGTTTGTAACCCCTACTACAAACCAAGTGTCGATAACATGAGCAGCAGTGAACTGGACATAGGGACATTTCGTCCAAACCAGTATAAACCCTTGTGTCCTTTAAGCACACCATCCGAGCTAGACGTGCAAATACAAATTTATTCATCGGTGGTCCGAAAACACCGACAATTGGCGCGCCAAGTAGGGGCTTTTTGCATATCTCGACATCCACATCAGGCCTCGGATGGCTAGTCACAGCGTCAGCTGGGTCCTAGGTGCACACATGCGCTTCGAGAACCTGGACTTCGTCGTTATGATGGAGGGAGAGTTGATGTAGGTTCCCGCCACCGTCTAACCTCTCCACTCTGCTGGCCTCGACGCGATCGCCGAGGCACTTGTGGAGTTGTAGCTGCACGCACAGGAGGCATGCACCCTCGAGAGTGACCAGCTCCTCGACTTCGATTATGGGAGGCTAGAGCATCAGCTCGACACCTTCTTGGGACCCCGACCATCCTGGGAGGACCTACGCCGCCTCACCTTCTTGTTCACCAATGTCCTGACGCAGCTTGCCAAAGAAGAGCCACTCCTCAGAATACCTCATCTGGAGCACCCCGATAGTGCTCCTGTTTGGTCTGCGCGACGTCACAAAGACCGTTGGCCTCCTAATGGCGCAGCGCACGCCCCCATCCCCTACGAACGACGAGTTTGTCGGGATGACCGAATACATCATGGAATCTTTCCACGACCTTGTCACGGAAGAATCAGAGTCACCCTCTGGCTTTGACTCCAGTAGGGGGAGCCATCACCCCTCATGAGAATGTTTCATGGTAGGTACCCCTGAGGGATACATCGAAAGCATCCACGAGGGAGGAGCTACCCCAATAGATGACCTCGATGATGAGGTCAAGGGGGACATAGGGGCCCCACCTCACTTGCGGGTAGAGCAGCTAAGGGCATGACACCAATAGCTCAAAGAAGCATGACTCCAGCTCGAGCCAGAGATCAAGTGCCACAGAGATGGTGGCCGTGCACGTGCCGTAGCCCACGACATGAACCGGAGGATCATCGAGGATGACG
The DNA here is from genome assembly GCF_019320115.1 of Miscanthus floridulus. Taxonomy (NCBI): domain Eukaryota; kingdom Viridiplantae; phylum Streptophyta; class Magnoliopsida; order Poales; family Poaceae; genus Miscanthus; species Miscanthus floridulus. The sequence goes on from NC_089598.1 coordinate 105,409,674, forward strand.
AAGCCCACCCACACTTCACCTGGACAAGCCAGAACATCGCTGCCATGGCGGCCTTGCTCTGAGGGCTTTCGAGGCCCGCGACCCCAAGGATCGTTGGCCTCATCGCGAGATTCGCATGCTACCCGAGCGTGCGGTGGCGCAGCAGGCCGAGAGCTCACTATCCCGACGATGCGAGCTCGGTGTCAGCCAGCGCGTGCCCTCAGAGCGACCCGGTAGGGACGTGTCAGTCCACCAAACACAGCAAGGCGGCAGGCCACGTGCTGCGCCCTCGGTGCATGAGTGTCTTGACCTCCACCGTGACACGCACGACACTTTGGATGCCCACAGACATGCCTACAACAATGAGAGGGAGGAGGCTAGCCGCAGCTACCACCCACGTCGTGGCGGACACTATGACAGCGATGAGGACCGAAGCCCAAGCCCCGACTTGTCGAGACCTCAGGCCTTTGGCCGACACATCCTCAAAGTCGTCTTCCCACCGCGGTACCAACCGCCGACTAATATCCTGAAATACTCCGGGAAACAAACCCCGAACTGTGGCTCGAGGATTATCGGCTTGCTTGCCAAGCTGATGGAGCGGATAGTGACAATTTCATTATCCGCAACCTTCCATTGTTTCTGGCCGATTCGGCGCGAACGTGATTGGAACACCTTCCGCCCAACCGAATCCAAAGTTGGGCGGACCTAAAAGAAATCTTCATGGGAAACTTCCAGGGCACATACGCGCGTCCTAGGAACCCATGGGATCTCAAAAAATGCCGATAGAAGTCTGGGGAAACTCTTCGTGGGTACATCCGGTGCTTCTCCCGGTAGTGCAACAAGCTGCCCGACGTCGCCGACGCCGATGTCAAAGGAGCTTTCCTGTCCGGGACCACCTGCGAGTCTCTGGTTCACAAGCTGGGATGTAAGGGCCCGCGAGTCTCTGGTTCACAAGCTAGGATATAAGGGCCTGGGGAGGGGCAGCATAGGCGCGATCGGCCTAGGGAGGGGGTGGCACGGGCACGACCGACCTAGGGAGGGGGTGGCGCGGGCACGACCGCCCTAGGGAGGGGTGGTGCGGGCGCGGCCAGGTACGTGGCCCACTCAGGGACGAAGGAGCTCGTCGTGGGTGAGAGCGTGGAGGGCGCCGTGAAGGAGCTCGAGCAGCCGGCTGTGGAGAAGACGGCAATGGGGGCATGGAGGAAGAGCAGGAGGAGTCCATGGTCGGATCTTGCCAGGGCGCCCGCAGCTGGATCTTGCCAGCCCCGCCGGGCGGAGGTGGCCATGGCCCGCGTGGCCCGCCAGCACGGCCAGGGAATGGCGATCGGAGCTCGCTAGGGCGCAGGCTCGGTGTCCCTCCGGCGCAGCCATGGCGCGGTCAGAGCTCCTAGAGGGCGGTGGAGTTTTTTTTCCATGGGAGAGAGAAAGGCGCGAGAGGAAAAAGAGAAAAAAGAACGAAGGGGTACGTTTGTGTAATCAATGGTAGTGATGGGTAATTTTTCCCAAATCCACCAAACTCAGTTGGGTGGAGCACCCCCTGAGGAGATCCACCAAAATGGTGAACCTAGCCTCCAGATCCACCATTTTGTTGAATCCGGATTTGGTGGATCTAGAGTGTTTGGGAAATTTTTGGTGGATCCAACCTCTTGAATCTGAATCTGGTAAATCGGAATCCCTACAAAAGAGGCCCTTAGCGCCTTAATTTTGTTCGTCCTCACTCGTCATTTCCGTGTGCATGCCATCGCCAGCAGGTCGTGATAAAATCCTGAGTGTAAGAACGACACATTGCTTTTCAGTTCCAGCAAAGAAAAAGAGAGAGAAACGAATATAATGGCTCACTACGTACCGGCGCACTACTACACTTGAAGTCTTGAGTACTTGATGAGAGATAACCCAGCACCATCAGTGGGGTTTGGTGGCGTATGTCGATAGAATGGAATGGAGTGGAGTTGAGTGAGAATAGAGATGGACGAGACTCTCTAGGTCCAGTTGTTCACATATGGAAAATTTGAGGGCGAAGGTCTTTTTGACCGGCGCGCGCCGGTGGAAAGGGGAATTTTGGGTGCAGACTTGCAGTTGCAGAGAAGTATATGTCATGTTCGTTTGGCTGATAAGTCATGATTGAAAGTATTATTGGCTGATTTGTTGTGAGAAAAAATATTATTAGTTAGCTAAAAAAGTACGACTTATAAGCCAAACAAAGCTGGTGGATCGGATCAAGATATCGCCACCTGTTCCATCCAGTAGCAGAAGCAGCAGATCGACACGGCCATCCCGGGCTGGCAACGAGCATGATTAATTGGGTGGGCCCGGCCCGGCCCGACCGCCCGGCCAGCCGGCAGCCACCAATGCGTTGGGAGTAGTAGGTTATAAGAAGAAAAATACGATTACGAGGCAAAGTACCAACCGAGTCAGTTGGATGAACTAAGGCCTGCTTCTCCCCTAAAGTTTACTTTCTATCCATCAGATATTTGACACATGCATGGAGTATTAAATATAGATTAAAAAACAACTAATTGCACAGTTTATGACTAATTTACGAGACGAATCTTTTAAGACTAATTTGTCCATGATTTGACAATGTTGTATTACAGCAGCACATGTGCTAATGACAGATCAATTAGGTTTACTAAATTCGTCTCGTGAATTATTGATATATTCCATAATTTATTTTTAAATTCGTCTCGTGAATTATTGATATATTCCATAATTTATTTTTCTATTAGTATTCGAACATCCTACACGACATCCATGTGATATTCGCTAAATTCAAAGAGGCCTGACAAAAGAAAACGAATCCATGGGTCGATCCATCGCCTCAGGTCTATTGGCTGGTGTGGTGGAAATCTGTCGTGTCATTTGACCATTTCAGCAGTCCTAGTAGGCTTCTGCAACTGTCCACACAAACTTTTGTTACCTACTCGTAGTAAGTACAGCTGGCTAATGATAAACCCCCTGTACAAGCAGGATGACGTCGGCTTTGCATCGCCGTGAGCTGCCTGATGAAGTCCTGCGTAACTTCCGGTGCAGTTTCACAATTTATTGATCAATGCATGTTATCTTCTTCCCCTCCCTCTCTCGCCTTATTACCTGAAAGCCATGCATTTTGGCTTCAACCTTTCCGTCTCAGGAATGTCAACCTATGTGATGCCATAGAGAGATTTATTAGCTTACATGTTTATCGAGTAGATTAGAGCCAACTGAAGAAGGCACTACATATAGAGAGACGTGTCTAAGCGCTCAGAGCTTTTTCTATGTTCAGTAAGCCTAGTTTGTTCATGTACGGCTGATTTTTTTTTTTAATCCACGCTCATCTTCTACCTTTTCAATATTATAAATAAAAGGAAGAAGATGGAAGACAAACCCATCCTGTGGAACACGATGAATTGCCCAACAACTGTGCAGTCATGCATGGTATTGTAAATTACGAGCCAAGTGCCAGCCGGGTCAATTGCGTGAACCAAGCATAATCTTTTTAGTTACTGATATATGAATTATCCTAATCCATGGCGACGCTGGAAGGTGGTGTATGTACCAACGGACGGAGCAGTTTAACCTCGACCGAGAAACCGTTGCGAAGGAGCATCCACTTCAATCATCCATCATAATATTATTATCCGCTATGTTCTTTGGTGGAACCATAAACGAAGGACAAAATGGGTTAGGTTGATCCAAAACCCCGAAAAAAATTACTGGATTGAGTGGGTCAGCGTGCGTTTGGGCCAACCAATTGTGACCCACTTGCATACTGGTACAGAAATGCAGGAGTCCTGATCGGCTTAGTTACTTGAGCGGGCTCGTTCTAGTTAGACCAGGCCACCTTGCTTTGTTTTCTGGATGTGGTAATGGGTGAGCTAAGCATAGTTTCTTTTTAACTGACATATACATAAATTGCTCCTAATCCGGACAGTACGTGCACGCTGACGCTGACGCTGTCAGTACGTGCAAGGACAATCAACCAAAGATTAGACTTGACTACCGCCGTGAAATTTTCTCAAAGGCCATCGACCGAGAAACCGTTTGTGAAGTTGCATAGGCCTTTTCTCTTCGTGCCATTATAAAAGATGCTCCATTCCTATATATCACTAAAAAGTTTACACGGATCCTGGTACCATGACGCTAAACTCCTTTGTCCAACACGCCATTCCGTCCAATTTTGCTCCTAACAGTGGGTAACGGCGCAGCCAAATGACTTAGACGCCCTTAGGCTTGAGAGGCTCTGTGAACTAGTTGGTTTACTTTTGTGCCATTCCTAGGCCAGCCCCAGGCCGAGCGTTTTGGCGCCAAAGCCAGGGTTGTTGGCGCCAGCTGAGCCCCTGGACTTCTCCTCCTATATATAGGTCCTCAGCCATTTCTGTGTGTGTGAGTAGTCATAGATGAATGGATGTATGGATGGATGGATGGATGAATGACTGAATCAATGTTGAATGATGAATATGAAGATTGTTCATTTGTCCAGAATGCAACAACATATGAGAACAATTAGAGTACTGCAACAGTAAACAAACATTCATCACATAACAGCAGCTACCTTACTGTTTTTCAACACATAGATTTCATGGCACCAACATTCATCACATAGCAGCTAAGTTATTGGTTTTCATCTACAGCTAAGTACTGTCATACCATCACAGAACATTCATCACACAGCAAAAGAACAGTCGTGCCATCACATAGCAGGTGCTTTTCCAGAACCACATCACCAAAAGAACATTGAGCAGGCACCTTTCACTGCAGCTGGAGCTTCTTCTTGCTTCTGGTATTTGAAGCAGGGCTGGCTAGGCTGGATGCTACAACTTGGAGCTTCTTCGGTGTAAGCTTCTTCTTGATCCCTATCTTCCTCCTTGGTGAAGCCTGGGGTAGCACAGTCTCCGGTGGCTCTATCTCAATTGTAATGGAGTCTTCATGGAAAGGGGCCACATGCACAATTTGGATTGGAGCTTGGTCATTGGAACCAGTTCTAGACCTTGTGACAAAAAGGCAGAGTGTGCTTTAGCATTAGCCGTCATAATAGAAGTGTTGTGATCAATTGAAAAGCTAGTAAACATACTTGTTAGACACATTGTTTGGACCTGAGCTCGAAGTAGTAGCGGTAGCTACCCCTTGCTCTTCTTAGCACCAGAAGAAGAAGAAGATTTCCTCTTCCTTTTCTTGTGTGTAGCATTGACCACTACCTCATTGTGTGGGAACACCATCTGGGATGGAGTAGCAACCACAATGCTAGTCTCTGTGTTACAGCTTGCTGCTGTTTTTTAGCCTTTTCTTTGGAAGACCCTTGCATAGGAAAAGTTACATTAGTTAACTAAGTTATTGAAGCTATACATGTATCTACACAGTAATTTAGTTACATAGTTTACCTTTCAGCCTCCATTGCAGCTATATCTTCTGGATTTCCATTCTTGAAAGTGTACCAGTGACGCCTTAACTCATGGCAGATGGGTCACTCATGTTTCTTTGCCCTCTTTTTGCTGTTGCCTCCCTCAAGTGATGATTTCATCATATTCTTCCTTCTACCTCCTGTGGACCTAAGACAGGGAGGGTGCATGAAAAAGCCATGAGTAGCTTTGGGCCACATGCTTTTGATAGAAATACAAGGGATGGAACCCTCATATGCTGCTCTGAATTTGTTGACAGAGAAGTAATCATCCACATGGTCTTCTAATTTTTCACCAAAAATTGAAGTAATGTAGGCTATTGCATGCTTGCATGGGATTCCTGACCCCTGCCAAACCATATAGGAACAGGTTCTGTCAGGTAGGCTAACCACAAACCTAAAGCCACTACCTCCCTTAGCACATAGTTCTACCACACCATCAGGGGAGGCTGTGATCACTTCAATGTCTAGGTTGTAACTGTCTTTCCTTAGCTTCTGCAGGATGTGATGCAGAATGTTTCCCTCCAACTTCTTGGCTACCTTCTTCATATGGTTCCACTTGATCAAAATCTTTTGTCTTATAGTGTCCAGCAAGTCATCTAGGTGCTTTACCTTCTCAGGGTTGATCCAATTATTGAATGACTTAGCTAAATTATTAGTCACATAATCAACCTTTGACAATGTCTTGTACTGGCTCCTAGTCCAAAGTTTCTTATGAGTTTCTTGCAGATACTTCATTGCCTCAGGTTTGGCTACAGCCATTGCTTGCTAGTGCTTCTCAAACATGTAAGGGCTCCATGAATATGAAGAAGCCCACAAGTGTTCATCAAATACATTTCCATTGTACCTCTTCTTGAAATTATGTACTTAGTGATACATACACTATCTATGTTCAACATTTGGAAAAACTTCACTAAACCCATTCATGACTGATTGGTCACAATCTGTGCATAATGTCAAGCCCTCTAGGTGCCTATTGCTTCCTTCAACCTCTCCATGAACCACACACAATTCTCATTGGTTTCTATGTCAATTACACCAATAGTTACTAGATACATCTAGTTGTGCCCATCTAATGCACAAGCAATGCACAACTGTCCCCTAAACCTTCCTGTTAAAAATGTGTTATCTACTGCAAGATATGGTCTATAGCCTCTAAGAAATCCATCAACACATGGTTTCAGTGCAAAGAATAGCCTATTGAACCTGATCTTATTATTGATTGTGTGATTATCAATGACAAGAAATGATCCAGGACTTGATTCTTCTAACTGGGCCTTAAGCCTATACAGGTTATCAAAACTTTTGTCCTAAGGCCCATAAATCTTATCCATGACAAGATTTTTACCTTTATAAACTCTCTTGTAGGGCACCATAATTTTGTGTGCATCCTTCAACCTCCTTTGCTGTTCTATTGCACCTAGAGTTCCATCTTTCTTCAGCCAATCAATCACCTGACTGCACACCTAGAACTGTGTTACCCCTACACAGATTCCTTGCCTCCAAGTGCTCTGACACTCATGAGGGTAGGGGTTCCTTTTCACCTGCAAAACTGTCAAGTAATGCACTTATTACAAGCCACACAATGCAAGAAAACATGGAGCAGTCAATGAAAACAATGTACTAACATATTACCTTAATAGTGTGCCCATCCCTTAGAGTTGAGGCATAAAGTCTCCACCTATAGCCCTTGGCTCTGAGGATTGGGAGGAGGTGGGGGTATTGGGGACCAAGGTCAATATACAACCCTTCCTCATCAACACCCACATGCTCATTCATTGGGTTTGGGTTAGCCAGGTATTCAGGTTCAGCAGATTGAGTGTGTGTGGCATGGCTTGGTTCTGCTAAGCTTGGACAAGCAATTGAAGGGGTGAATGGGGGATCAACAGAGTTCATAGTGCTACCAGAATCCCAATCAGGAATCATAGGGGGCTCACTACTTGGGCTATGATATGCAACAGTCAACAAGCAGCATTTGGTAGCCTTATGTTTTGCAAACATTTTAACCAAATCTTGGTCAGTGTAGACTTGGATGTTCACTTTACTATCCATGCAGAAATAAAACAATCTCAATATGTCATCATAGTTATGAGGATACTTGTTGACAACTTTAGCAACTAGGTCTGTGAAGTTAGTGCGGTTAGCATCCACGACTTTGTTCAATGAAAACCACTGCGCATAAGAACTGGGAGCAACAATCCGGATTTCTAAGTTGTAGCTACTTTCTACGTCTATCCTACAGATGAACAAGGAGCACGCAATGAACACTACAAACATGGGGCACAAACGCAGGGCACTAAATACCAATCAACACTACAAACACAGGGCACCACAAAACCAAGGGGGGAAGCAGTGAACTCACTCATCCGAAAGCCAATCCAGTCGCCCACCCACGCGCCAATCCTCTGGATCAATGGCTAAATCCACGCTCCACTACCCTATGCGCCGCCACAAGCATGAAGGATTCATCGTCTTCTCTCCTAGCCTTTGCTGCCGGATCCATCACCACTAGGGTTAGGGAACTGAGGGAGTCGAGCAAGAAGAGAGAGTGAGAGACTGAGGGAGATGCTAGCCTCTGCTGCTGGATCCATCACCGCTAGGGCTAAAGACAAACCCCCTATAGAAAGCAAGTATCTCCGTCGTGTTGTTCACCATGTATAGGCGGGCGGACGATGTCGGCTCTGCATCACTGTGAGCATGTGTGTGTGTGTTTTTCCCCATCAAACCTATCAGGAAGTAATTGCATCCTTGGCTTCTCGCTCTCCTAGCTCTGCCTTAGAAGTGGTCAGGCAGTAAGCCCGTTTAACTTCTTGGAGATAGCTGTGTCATTTGCTGGATGAACTAGCTTAACTTTTTTGGAGCTGTGTCATTTGCCAGATGAGGTGTGTCTGCTTCCAACCTTTCCACCTTAGGAATGTCACGCCTGTGGCATAGAGGGATTTTTTTATCCATCTCTATCCAGTAAGCTTAATTATTTTGTTTGTTTGGCCGCTGAATATTTTTTAATCCACTCATCTTCTTCCTTTTTAAAGATTAAATAAAAAAGAAGATGGAAGACAAACTCACGGTTCTATAGAACACGATGAACTGCTCAACAATATAATAGACCCTCTATGTGGTCATGCTAAGTATAGACCAGTCTCAAAAGGAGTTTCAAAGCTCTGTGTCGGGTATCGATATTAGGGATACCCAAAGCAAGGAAGTTAGCACCCACGCTGACTTTCCCGGATGGCTCAAGATGCATTAAAAGGTCTCGCCCGACCCCAAGGCCACGGGCTCTATCTCGCCCAACCCCTTGGGTGCAGGCTCTGTCATGTCCGACCCCAAGGATGCGGTTTTCGTCTCATCCGACCTCGAGGCCACGGGCTCTGTCTCGCTCGACCCCTTGGGTGCGGACTCCGTCTCGGCCGACCTCAAGGACACGGGTTCCATCTTGTCCGACGGGGACTCATACCGCCGCCAACCACTCTAGGTCCAAGCTATGGGCCTAGGTCAAAACTCTGACGCTAGGGAAGAGGCTGGCACGCCTCGATGTAACATGTGGCCATGACAGGCCATACCTAGGGATTCACATCAAGAATAGTGTCGGACGTGTCGGTGCTCTTCTGCCTAATCCTCGTACGGATGCTGACAGGCGTGTTAGTTTATCACGACATCCGTCGAGATGGAGTGGAACACCATGACTGGCAGATGACGCCTACGCATGGCACCAGTGACGAACAGGGCCGCAAGATGGAGCTATCCCTGTTGACATCTACAGGATCAGCAGGACCTGCATGAAGGAGAAGAAGGACCCAGCAATCCTGGAAGCCTTCTTCTCTCTCTTGTTCTTCTCCTTTTCCTCCTCTGTAACCCATACTTTCCCTTTGCCTATAAAACGGGAAGTAGGGCGCCCCACGCTAGGAGATCGGAACACAAGAGCACAACACGAGCACACGGCTGAACGGCAAGCGAGCTCTCAGCACCTATTCACTCCTTCCACCAGAGACTTGGGATCTGTTCTCGATCTCGCTTGTTTGTAAACCCTACTGCAAACCAAGTGTCGGTAACACAAGCAGCAGCAAACTAGACGTAGGGACATTTTGTCCAAACCAGTATAAACCCTTGTGTCCTTTGAGCACACCATCCGAGCTAGACGTGTAAATACAAATTTATTCGTCGGTGGTCCAAAAACACCGACAATTGGCACGCTAGGTAGGGGCTTTTTGCATATCTCGACATCCACATCAGGCCTCGGATGGCTAGTCATGGTGTCAGCTGGGTCCTGGGTGCGCACATGCGCTTCGGGAACCTAGACTTCATCGTTATGACGGAGGGAGAGTTGACATAGGTTCCCGCCACTATCCAACCTCTCCACTCTGCTAGCCTCACCACGATCGCTGAGGCGTTTGTGGAGTTGTAGCTGCACGCACAGGAAGCATGCACCCTCGAAAGTGACCAGCTCCTCGGCTTCAATTACGGGAGGCTAGAGCATCAGCTCGACACCTTCTTGGGACCCCGACCATCCTGGGAGGACCTACGCCACCTCACCTTCTTGTTCACCAATGTCATGATGCAGCTTGCCAAAGAAGAGCCACTCCTTGGAATACCTCATCCGGAGCACCCCAACAACGCTCCCGTTTGGTCTGTGCGACGTCGCAAAGATCGTTGGCCTCCTTATGGCGCAGCGCACGCCCCCATCCCCTACGAAGGACGAGTTTGTTGGGATGACCGAATACATCATGGAATCTTTCCACGACCTTGTCATGGAAGAATCGGAGTCACCCTCCGGCTTTGACTCCAGCAGGGGAGCCATCACCCCTTGTGAGAATGTTTCATGGCAGGTACCCCCAAGGGATACATCAAAAGCATCCGCGAGGGAGGAGCTACCCCAATAGATGACCTCAATGATGAGGTCAAGGGGGACGCAGGGGCCCCACCTCGCTTGCGGGTAGATCTGCTGAGGGCACAACACCAATAGCTCGAAGAAGCATGACTCCAGCTTGAGT